>NC_140962.1:53694116-53801616 GCF_056783735.1 Eptatretus burgeri
AGGTCTTGAAGAAGGGTGTTCCTCCTCCCTGGCCGCGTCACACCACGCATCCACCAATCGGGCACCAGCTGCCCTCCCCTCGCTTCTCCTCCCTCACACCAAGCGTGGAGAAGAGTGGCGCGAAAAGCCCACCGAGCATCCTCGTTGGTTTTTATTTGAAATAAAAGATAGAGAAAGAAAAACGACTGACTCAAAGCGTTGCAGCCCGAATGAATCACATTTATTCCCTCTAAACAACGGGTTTGGGGCTAACTACACATGTACTTAAGAGATATCTCACCTACGGGACCTGAATGGTGGTTTGCGAATTTCCACAGCCGTAACAGTACCAATCTTTAATATCAATCAGTGAGTCAGTGAGTGAGTCCGTCAGTGAGTGGATCAGTTGTTAGAAAGAGCTCTATATATTACATCTACACAACAGGGTATGCTTACATATTAGATCTACACTCGCAGGGTATGTAAGGAATAATGAACCGTGCTTCCTCATTGTCTGAAGTTGCTCACCTGCATGTTTTTTTCTTATTTATTTATTTTCATTTATTTATATTTTAATTTATGGACACTTTCCACCAGTTCTGTGATTTTTCTCAGTGTTCCAGCTTCGATGTCTGTCAGCATGCAAGATTTCAGCTTTCTACGTCACCCAAACGGTACCAAAATTTAATATCAGTTACTCATTCAGTCAGTATGCCTGATGTGGGCTTAATGGTTAAGGTGGTGGGCTTGGGATCCTAGAATCCTGAGTTCAAATCCTGCTTGGCTGTTGAATTAATACCAGGTGGAGTTGACTTTGCCTGTCATCCTTCCAAGGTTGGCAAAAATGAGTACCAGCTTGCTGGTATCCTGTGTCGGAGTGGTGACCTGTCCAGGATTGTGCCCAATAGCCCAGGAGACTGTTTAGGCAGCACCAATGCTCTGCATAGAATATGGTCCCATTGGATCAATGGATGTCAGTCAGTGAGAGAGCGAGTGAGCCAGTCAGTGAGTGGTTAGAATTATAGAGGACACACACATACATTTATTATATATGCTAGTGGGGAATGTTAACACATTAAAAGCAATAACGGATTGTGTTTCCCCATGCTCTCGGGTCACTCTCCTGCATTAATTTTTTTCATTTATTTTTATTTTCATTTGTGGATGCTTTCCTACTTCTTTTTTTTTGCTGGTACTGTGATTTTTGTCACTGTATCAGCTTCAATGTCTGTTGGAATTTGAAATTACCATGCTTCCCCATTGTCTCGGGTCATTCACCTGCATTTTTTTCATTTATTTATATTTATTTATTGATTTCTATTTTCATTAATAGATGCTTTCTGATGGTTCTGTGATCTTTCCCCAGTGTACGCACTTCAATGTTCATCGGCACGTAAAATTTCAGCTTTCTACATCAACCGGAAGGGTCTGAACATTAATATCAGTGAGTGAGTGAGTCAGTCAGTCAGTGAGTGGTTAGAATGAGCTTCATATACAGGGTGTCCCAAGAAAATATACAACTTTTCATCTGCAAAGAGGATGGTTAGAACATATATTTTTTAAAAAGATATATGGCTGAATAGAAAGCTGAAAGGTTGAAGTTTATCGTACCAATGTCAAAATTGCCACCAAAATTTAAATTTTGGTGTAGAATCGTCATTTGCTTTTAGACCACATGTTCGACGTAAGCTCCACGTTTTCCGATCATTGCCTGCAAATGCGTTGTCATGTTCTCCATCACTTTGGGAAACGTTTCCTGAGGAATGTTCGGGATTTCTCATTGAATGTTTTCCTTCAGCTGATCAAGAGTCTGAGGCCTAGGATTTCCATAGATCCTGTCCTTGAGATACCCCCACAAGAAGAAGTCTGCAGGAGTAAGGTCAGGGGAATACGGTGGCCAATCAACGTCTTTGTAGAGGGAGATAAAGCGGCCCTCAAAATGTTGGTTGAGAAAACGCCTTGTTTCCATGGCTGTATAGGGCGGTGCCCCATCCTGCTGGAACCACTGGGTTCTCATCTGGATCAGGTTGTTTCTCCTACGGGCCTGAGTACGTAGCTCAGGCAGATAGAATTCCTGAATCATTTCGCGATAGTTCCTCTGGTTTACCGTGCAAGTGCGTCGCTGGTCATCTTCAAAGAAGTATGGACCAATTATCCCATACCAACCAACCGCCACCCACATGGTGACTTTGAGAACAGATCGAAGCACCAGTTCAGTTGATGCATTACCAGGATTTTCAGTTCCCCAATACCGAAAGTTTTGCTTATTTACCTCCCCGGACAAGTGAGCATGGCATTGGTCCATCATGTGAAGTTTTTTGAGGAAGTCTGCATCTTCCTCCAACTTTCCTGAGAACCAATTTGCAAAGTCTAGTCGCTTACGTTTCTGTTGATCATTAAGCACCGTTTCCGTTTGAATTTTGTATGGAAAGGCATGACTGACTGTCTTGGCGAAGGATCCTCTGAACGATGCTCTTATGAATGTTTGTCTCGGCAGAAAGTCGTCGAATCGATTTTTTTGGACTCTGAACGACCGCCTGTCTCACCATTTCCACATTTTCTTCACTACGACCTGTCCTCTTCCGACCACTGTGACCCTTGTGAAGGTCACACATGGTTCCCACATTGGTAAACTTTGCGATGGTGCACTTTATTGTCCGAAAGTTTGGTGCATGGCACAAGTGGATACCAAAATGTTCTCGAGTAAAGACGTTGCACCTGTATGACACTTTTCGTCTGGTGCCAAAGTTCAACAATTTTCGTCCGTTGTACGGTCAGTCTTGGCATTTTCTGGCGCTTGCTTGGTATCAAAATAAACTTCAGTGTCTCTGCAACAAGAAATGAAGCATTAGTGACACAATTCCTGCTTTTTTAGGATCAAACGAAGCATTTTAAAAGTTATATTTTTTTGGGGACACCCTATATTACTAGATGACCATGAACCCATTGGGTTCCCGTTGTGACAGCGGTTGATGAAAAAAGGAAAAGACACAAAATTTTTATATTATTTAGTGGTCAAACTTTAACTTGAGGAAAATTTGAGCATTTACCTCAGGAGTCATCGTTCAGCCAACCGGTTTCTCGAGGTATATTAACACATTCTACATGGCTTGTCTTTGCGCTTCATGGATCATCATACCAAAACTTGACTGAATCGGGAATTGATTTTTTAATAATTTTTTCGTTGCCCGATTTGAATGAAACTTGATACTGCACACCACAGGCGAATGGTGAGTAAGATGGCCCTAAAATTTTTGCACTATCGTGTACCGTTTTGGCTGTATTTCGGGAAGATACATACATACATACATACATATGTAGCTATAAAAGCAAATACCACCCATCGTTTCCCTGATGGTAATACTAAAGGGAGGAGGGAGAAAAAATAGGGGAAGAGGGAGAGAGGGGTGGGGGGGGGACAGAACGGGGAGAATGAAGAGGTGGAGTGGAAAGGAGAAAGGAGGGAGAGGAAGGAGGGGAGTGAGGAGGGGAGTGAGGAGGGGTGGAGGAAAAAGGAAAGGCAGACGTGTGGTGGAGCGTTAATTAAGATTCCAACTATCTCATCAAAATGATTCTGCATAGAATAATGGTGAAGATTGAAACAAAATAATGTCTGAAATTCATTTTCTACAGCTCATACTATAAACACGGCCCGGAGACAAATTCCCATCCAGAAACTAACTCCTGTCCAGACAAGTCCGGAGACAAACTCCCATCCAGAAATAAATACCGCCTGGACACATCCTGAGACAAACACTGCCCAGACATGTCTGGACACAAGCACCACCCAGTCGCATCCGGAACCAAGTTGGATGGAGATAAACACTGCTTAGACACATCCGGAGACAAACTCCCGTACAGACATAAACGCTGCCAGGACACGTCTAGAGACAAACCCTGCCTGGACATGGCCGGAGACAAACACCATCCAGATATAGCTACTGTCCGGATATGTCCAGAGAGAGAGAGAGAGTGAGAGAGGAGATGCGGGAAGAAGGTACTGTACTGTATTGGTCGGGGGTAGAGCAAGGATGGGATAGACAGAGAGACAGAGAGACTTTTGTATGCTTTTATTATAAAAGTATCAAAACACACCAGAAAAAGCACACTCCATAAAAACAAATCCAAACGATTTTACAGCAAAAAATAAATTCAACAAAAGCAATACAAACAAGGGTGTCTGTTCATGTCAAAACTCCCACAGAATAATACATATATGCAAAAAGTAAGTGCAAGTACTTTATTACACTTTCACAAACAGATTCCATCACGAAAAGAAACTCAAAAGATCATCAGTGTACCACTGATCACCCACAATATCCAGGCTCAAAAGATAAGCCTGCTCTATTTTTACTCGTGCTGAAACCATACCTTTAAAGCACAAAAGCACATTTGCATTTTTCCCCTTCAATTTTGCTTTCCTGGTTTTATAAATTGCCAGTTTAGCAATGCCCAACAGAAAAGACAAAAACGAGAGGACTGGTTTACTTTTATAATTCCCCTCGATTCCATAAATAAAGACTGGAAAGGAAAAAACAAAATTAAATTTCTAGAAAAGCTGTTGAAGGAAGAGAAAGAGGGGTACCAATCTCTTACATTCAATAAAAATTTGGGCAACATTTTCAATTAAATCACAAAAAGGACAAGAAATTAGAACAGAAGAATTAAACTTATGGAGTAATATCTGTGTGACCAGGGCTTGATGTGCTCGTCTCCAATTCAGGTCTCCAGTTTGCCCAAGAGTTGGAGAACTATACATTTTTCTCCACACTGGAGTTAATAAAGCTCTAGCAGGTAAGGTCTCATTCCACCGATTTTTCAACAGTTTTGTAAAACCAGGTATACATGCTTCCAGACATATGTTGTAGATAGCCATTTTCCCCATGATGTGAAAAACACCAATTTCCTCTAAGTTGGAGGAGAACACACCCTCTTGTTTTTTTGAGGCAATTTGAAGTTCAGGGAAATAGAGACGTGAGTCTACCACTTCATCCACCCCAGTCCACCCGATGTTTAGTCTATGAAAGGTTTGAATTACTGCTTTCAAGACATTTTCCACAATACGAGCAGAACGAACACCAGTTTTAATGAAAGTGAGCTTACAGGTAGCCAGGCATTCAAGGATGGCTGCAAAAGATCTCGCACTGTTTATTCCAACACTAGTGAAACAATGCATAAACGACCTGGAGGTTGAAATTCTAGAGAAAAAAGGATTCCAAACTAATGGCTCATGTACAAACTTTTGGGCATCGTATGATACCTCTAAACGTTGAACTCCGAGGACTTGCCAAGCATTCAAAAGGCTCTGATGAAAACTGGGGAGCTGAGACATGTCAACGTGTTGCAGGTCGATGAGGAAAAGTTCACAGTCATATTTCAGACCTTCCACTTTCTGCAACCAGGCGTTTGTGAGAGATTGCCAAGGAACACACTCACTGTACAGTAGTCGCTTAATCGTGGAAATTCGGAATGCCATTATCCGACTTGGGATATGCATCAGATTTTGACCACCCGCATTTCGGGGTTTGCAGACCACGTCTAGGCCCAGCCAATGGTGGCCACCCCAGAAAAAAATAATCAGTCAGAACCCTCTGAATGCCTGTGACCAAGTATCTCGGAGGTTCAAGTGGGATAACTCTATGCCAAATAAATGGAACCACCATGTTGTTTACGATTGACACCCGTGTCTTAAGCGAGAGAAGTTGGTCCAATCTTCTCCACCTTGCCAGTTTCAATTTAATTTTTTCCAGGAAGTTCTCCCAATTTTTTGTTCATACGCTTCAATTCCTAGAAATAAGCCTAAATATTTAAACCCCTCACTACTCCACTGTATTCCTCCTGGTAAAACAGGCAGGGATGAGGAAGGCGATCTGGGGCCCATGCAAAAAGCTACACTTTTTTTCCAATTTACCCTTGCAGTAGAAGTAAGCTCAAACTGGGTAAGACAACGAGAGACCTCAGAAACATCTTTTTGATTTGCAATAGCAACACAAATATCATCAGCATAAGCTGAAAAAACGACTTTGGAGTTTTGTGAAAGGGAGACTCCCAACACGGAGTTCCGAAGTAAAACTAATAAAGGTTCAACGGATAGATTGCAGAGCATGCCTGATTGCGCACAGCCCTGACGGATGCCTCGCTGAAAGGGGAAGGGGTAACAAAGACTATTATTAACCTTCAGCAGACAAGATACATTTTTATACAATAACTTAACATAAGCAATAAATTTTTCCCCAAATCCTGTTCTCCTTAATACATCAAACAAAACATAATTGTCAACACTGTCAAAAGCTTTTTCTTGATCTAAAAGTAATAAACCAAAACCAGGAGATGGAGTTCGACCGAGACTGATAAAGTCTCTCACCAAAAAAATATTATCGCATATGGAACGTTCTGGAACACAGTATGATTGATCAGTGCCAATCAAGGAAGAGATGACTTCCTTTAGACGGGTTGCAAGTGCTTTTGACAATATTTTATAGTCCGTGTTGAGGAGTGACACAGGCCACCAATTTGCGGTCTCATGTAGATTTCCTTTCTTCGGAAGGAGACACAAAACTGCCCTCCGGCAGCTCAATGGCAATTCACCTTGTTCAACACTCTCCTGAAAGACCTCGATAAGAGTAGGGCCTAGAATGTCCCAGAAAGCCTTCTAAAATTCAGCCGGAAGGCCGTCTAGTCCAGGGGCTTTCCCATCCTTGCTATCCTTGAGCGCAGCAGTAAGTTCTCCAAGAGAAATGTCAGGCTCAAACAATTGTTGTTGGTCTTCAGACAGAGAAGGGAGCTGTTCAAGCATCGCATTCCTGTTCTCCTCATTCACAGCTCTTTTTGCGAAGAGTTTAGAAAAATAGTCTTGTAGTTCATGCTTGATATCACTCTGGGAGGTCAACAAATCACCACCAGAAGAGTGCAAAGCATGGATTTGTTGAGAGGTCTTGACCATTTTTTCCAAATTGAAGAACCCTTTGTTTGGTGTGTCAAGTTGGATTTCTTCATTCCGCAGTCAGACGAATGCACCGGCCGCCCGCTCTTTCATCATTTCAGCCAGAAGGGTCCTTTTCTTCGACAACTGCTAGACAATCCAGCTTTCTGCTCACAGATAAGTATATCGTTTATTTAAGCAGATATCACACCAAAAGCGTTGTATGTGCTGTAAGAGCAGTATTGTTGGCAAAAACATTTGATTTGGGACTTTGTGCAGTTCCACCATTGTCTTAAGTTCAAATATGAACCCTTTTGTGACTCACATTTTTCCCATACCATTTTAAAAGCTTCTATAAAATGTGCACTTTGTAAAAGTTTCAAATTAAAAGTCCAATATGCACTTCCACAGATATGATGAGGAAAGCCACACACCATAACAATCATGTGATGATCGGAAAAACCAGACGGCCTTATATAAGAGTTCTTAAAAATGTTTACCATTGCATGATTAACATAAAATCTGTCTCGGCAAGCCATCGTCAAAACATTTCTTGATGCACAAACCCAAGTATACTGACGGATATTACTGTTTTGTACCTGCCACACATCCACCAGTTTAAACTTTTTGACTAGCTGTGCCAAAGGCCTTGCACTGGGTGGATGAGGCTCACAAGTGTTCCGATCAAGTTGTGGGTTGAGGGTGCAGTTGTAGTCACCCCCCAGACACAACAACATGGTTAAGTCAACGGTGCTTACAAACTCTGCCAACTTGTACAGAAAGGCACCTCTTTCAGAGTTAGCACGATGACAGTAAACATTTGTCATGCAAATATTTAGGTTACAACTGACAAATTGCAGACAGTAAGTAACCTTTGAAAATTTCCTTACAAGTTATCTCCGAAGACTGGAGTCGAGGATGCGACACTATTGCCACACCAGCCTTGGCCTCAACAAGCGCACTCGAGAAAAAAAGACAACCTTTAAAGATTTTAGACCACTCCTCCTCAGAATACTGATTTGCATGCGTCTCCTGTAGCATTAGCACATCAATTTTTTTTCATTTTGGAAGAGCTGAAATACCTGGAGGCGACGCACACAACTGCGGCCTCCACTGATGTTCAGGGATGCTACTTTTATCTCCATTCTGTTAGTTATTGTTGAAGCTTTTTACCAGCCCAAGTAACACATTTCCTTAACCTTTGGAATTGAGGATCTGACATGTTAACCTGATAAGGTTCACGAATCATACTCCTTGCAGTTTTAATGAAATCGTGTAAATTCGGGAAGTAATCTTTGATTTTTTACGCATCTTTTCCTGAATGTATCATCCAGGAATTAAATCATATTTTCTTGAGACACTAAGGTTGTGTCGTTTCCCGCTTCATCCTCTTGAGGGCTTAAAGCACTGAAATGTGGGGTAGAAGAGGTTTCATCTGAATCAAGTGCTTCATCTATGGCCTCTCCTATTACTTGTGGAACACTTACTTTTGGCTCAACAGAAAGTTGTGCTCTGTTTACGGACCCCTCCGAATTTGCCTTGTCCATGTCCTTCCCCTCTACAACCCTTACATCATCATCTGTGAGGGAGGGGTTGACATTTAACTCACAGGGATTTTCCCCTTTATCTATTTCTCCATCACTGTCAGACATAGCTATTAACTCGTCTGAACAAGTTTGGCTAAAAGGCCAAACACTTAAAACATCCTGAGATACTTCACTGTTCTCTGTGTCTCACTCAGAGTCGGCCAGTGGATCAATCGAAGTTTCCACATCCGCACACGACTCCGGTACCACAAGGGGTTTCCAATGTCAGACGTACCTTGGAGGTTCACCGAGCCTGACATGATGTGGACCTTATTCTGCTCCTTAGCATCCAAGGCATCAACATTAGACCGTTTTTGGCCTTTTTTCCTGGTATCCATAACAGAAACCTCCATATCGTCCACACTGTCCTGTACAGTGGATGGTAAAGGAGAGGAAGCAATTTCTCTCTTTCTCTCTTTCTCTCTTTCTCTCTTTCTCTCTTTCTCTCTTTCTCTCTTTCTCTCTTTCTCTCTTTCTCTCTTTTTCTCGTTTTCTCTTTCTCTCCAGACAGGAAGGAAAAAAAACACGGGAAAAGTCCACAAGTAGAAAACGAACATATGGTTAAAGTGGAAACAGCAAACAGCACAGCAGAGGAGAGGTACTCACGACACGAAGCAAGGAGCGGCCATGACAGTACACACAACGTACCAACAGCCAGCAGAGAGAGGGAGAGAGGGAGAGAGGGGAGATGAGGGGAGATGGGGAGAGATGGGGAGAGATGGGGAGAGATGGGGGGAGGTGGGGGAGATGGGGGGATGGGGGATGGGGGGATGGGGAGATGGAGGGATGGAGAGATGGAGAGATGGAGAGATGGAGAGATGGAGAGATGGAGAGATGGAGAGATGGAGAGATGGAGAGATGGAGAGATGGAGAGATGGAGAGATGGAGAGATGGAGAGATGGGGAGATGGGGAGATGGAGAGATGGAGAGATGGAGAGATGGATATGGATATAGATATAGATATAGATATAGATATAGATATAGATATAGATATAGATATAGATATAGATATAGATATAGATATAGATATGTATGTATATATATATATATATATATATATATATATATATATATATATATTGTTACGGAAATGGCCCTTACGGAAATATTAAATATAGAATTAGCTCAGTTCCCCCATTAAATTAACGTATAGATAGGTCGTGTGGTATAAGGGACGATGTGTGTGGGTCGGGAGGTGTAATAGACTGTTTTGGTGTTCGTGCTATGGTGGTGAAACGAGTGAAATGAGAGATCGTTATTATTCCTTCCTCATTCCGGAATAGGCCCCTCCTAGTCGGCTGAGAGGAGTGGCCTCGAGCGAGGGGTGTGGCCTGGACAGGAAGTGACATGAAGGGGAGGAGCCTTTGGTCAGGGAGTTGCCGAGACAGACTTGTGTCGAAGGAGCTCGCGTGTCGAGGCGAGAGAGAAAAGAAAAAGGCAGTGGTGAATCGGCGGCAGAGAAAGCGGAACCTGCACATCGATTCACCTCACGACTTGAAGGAGAAAAGAAAAGGGGACGAAAGGAGTGCTGTGTGTGAGGAACGGCCGGGTTCTCGAGACGTGCTCGGAGTCGCTTCGAAACGAGCGAACGAATGAGGAACCGTGTTGGGTCTGCCGGGAGAGATGTTGAACCGACCTGCACGTCGGTGATTCGACCGAGAGAGGAACTGAGGGGACGAAGCGGGAGTCGGGCTTCGAGGCGGGAAGGCCCGAGAGGATACGCCGGAGCGTCTGACGGTCCTTGCTCACCTCACGGCTCGACACGTTGTGATCCGCCTGTGGAACTCGGACCTCGACTGGGACCTTGTATGGAGAACAGGCCAGGCCGCGATTCGTGTGCTGAACCCTGGAGAGAGATCGGCGATCTCGTATCGTCGACGTGGCGCGGAGCCGGAGCACGCTGAGGAGAACCGCGCACGTGGTGACGATCAAGAGGCAACGGGAGTTGCTGCGCGGCACGTTGGAGCGGGGGTTTGAACCCGTGGACACCACCGCTTGTTACGAGCGACCTTCGTGCTTTTGGGACATGGTCCTCTCGTCCATGAGCCATCACCATGTACTCTGTCTTGTCCTGCATGCATGTTTGTTTGCACGTGTTGTACAAGGCATATTTCGTTGTAATCCCCTCGAAACCTTTCAGCCGTGGTTCCCTAGTTAAGAACGGGTTGATTGTTAATAAAACCACCGTCGTGTTATTGCTTGTGTTGTGATCCCTGATGTCCCCAATAAATCTGGTTAATTCTGATGAAGTTCCCGCTATGGATTAATGTGTGTCGCGTCGAGGAACGATCCATTCGATTGGCATATAGGGCCAAAATGGTTACAGACTGGTAGACTCCGCTCGGTCACTGACAAAGCCAGTCTGTAACTCGGGGTTCTATCTCCCCAACTGGTAAGGTACAGGATTACGTTGGTATCGCGATTAAAGACGCGTGACCCGAGGCCTGTGCCGAGCCGGCCGGCCTTATAGACTCCCGGAGACGGTGGTGGCAATGGTGGCACCAGGGACCGGGTCAGATTCCCGCCACCCCGGATCCGCAACATTTGGCTGTCAGGAGTGGGATGACGAACTCTCCGCTTCCACCTCCGTAAATTTGCAGAACACCGATTGTGTTAACAATTGGTAGTGATTTTATGCTTGACCGGATCGGAGGAAAAATTTGCAAATTACAAAGAAAATGGAGTCACAAAATGGCAGCGCGGCTCCATCTCGGCGCGACACGGAGCGGGAGTGGGCTAATTATAGCGCAACGAGCCACAAAGCGCGAAGGAAACGCTCCCGCCCACCGATTCAGACCACGTGGTCATGGCATGTGCCATGTCAGGCATGGCAGGATCACTACGCGAACATTGGCAAGCTTCAGGCACAATTGGGGGATGTCTTGGAAAAGGTGAAGCGATATGAAGACTATATTGAGGAGGTGCAAAGTGGAGTGGACGAGTCACACCGGCACGCAGACGAGCTTCAGCAAAATTACGTGTACGGGGGGACACAGTGATTGGACGATTTACTGGAATGAATTTGGTGGCAAAAACATAACTTAGCCAACAGAGTCGACAAACTATGTGGAAAAAAGAATTTGGTAGTGTTTTATACCCATCAGTTGGAATATGCGAAGAGCAAACTGAATGAAAGAATAGAGGAAGAGCAAATTAGTAACTCCCGGGATAGAAATAACATGGAAGAAGAATGGAAAAAAAAGCAAGAAAAGGAAAAATGAGAACACGATGTGGAATTGAAACTACTGAAGCGAGAGGTAGAAGAAGGCATTCGGAAAACAGCCTAGAACAGAAGATAAAAAAAGGAGAGGAACATCTGGAGCAAGGGAAGGAAGAATGGTTGGAAAAGTCAAAACAGTTCGAAGAACTCCAGGAAGAAATGAGGGAGGAAGGAGAAAGGAAAACAAAGCTAGAAAAGGAAAAACGCAAACAAGATGGGGGAATTGGAACTACTGAAGTGAGAGGTAAGGGCAGGCCAGTTTAAAAGAGAAACCCTGGAAGGGGAGATAAGAATGGGAAAGGAATGGCAGAAAAAAAACTAAAGGAATGCAGTAAGAAAAGGGATGAATTGAGGATGGAAGCATTGAAAAGGGAGGCGGAGATGAGCAAGAGAATGGGTGAAATGAGTGACGAAGCATGCAAAGTGAGAGAGGAATTATGGAAAAAAGCTTCTGAGTTACAGGAACATCAAGAGAAAGAGACGAGATTACAAGACGAGCTGAGGATCTTGAGAGAGGAATGAGCGAGAACAGAGAATGAAACGTTAAGGAACCACGCTGTGCAGATCGAACAGTTAGAAGCCAAAGCAAGGTTGGAGTGTACGGAGTTGAGAAAGGAATTAGAAAAAAAAGCTTCTGAGTTACAGAAACACCAAAACAAAGAGACGGAATTACAAAACGAGATGAGAATGTTGGAGGAAGAAAGAACAACAGCAGAGAATGAAACGTTAAGAAACCACACTGTACAGATCGAACAGCTCGAAGCCAAAGCAAGACTAAAGAATGAGATGCAAGCAAGAGTACTGAAAGAACAAAGAATAAAGCAGGAGAAGGAAATCAGCCAATTGAAGGAATCAATGAGATTGGAGAAGGAAAAACATGAGAGACAGTTGGATGAGAAGCAAAAAGAATAAGGAATGAAACAGGAAAAAGAGATCAACAAAATCAAGGAAATGATGACATTGGGGAAGGAAGAACATGAGAGACAGTGGGAAAAGAAGCAAAAAGAACAAGGAATGAAGCAGGAAAGGGAGATCAACAAATTGAAGGAAGCGATGAGTTTGGAGAAGGAAGAACATGAGAGACAGTGGGATAGAAAACAAAAAGAACAACGAATGAAGCAGGAAGGAGAGATCAACCAATTGAAGGAAATGACGAGATTGGAGAAGGAAGAACATGAGAGACAGTGGGATAAGAAACAAAAAGAACAAGGAATGAAACAAAAAGAAAGACAAGAACAACTGAAGGAGAAAGCAAGGTTTAAGTATGCGGAGATAATGAAAGAACGACGAATGAAACGGGAAAAGGAGCTCAGCCAATTGAAGGAAACTATGAGATTGGAGAATAAGGAACAAGAGAGACAGTGGAGGAGGAAACAAAAATAGGGACAATAACAACGAAAGGAGAAAGCAAGGTTGAAGTATGCGGAGATCGTGAAAGAACGACAAATGAAACAAGAAAAGGAAATATGCCAATTGAAAGAAACGATGAGATTGGAGAATGAAGAACATGAGAGACGGTGAGGTAGAAAACAAAAACAATTCGAGTTTGAAATTAACCAACTCAAGGAGAGAGCAAAGTTGGAGTCCACAGAGATGGAAAAACTTCGGAAAGATAATGAACAACTCAAAAGGCTCAGAGAGGAAGAACAACTCGAATGGAAAAGAAAATGGAGCCATGAAGTAGAACAGCACAATGATATGGGATGTGTGACATCACCACAGGGAGTAATGTTAGTGGTGCGGACCTTGATTGACATCGCTCGTCGGATGACACCACACTCAGAGCAAACCCTTGTGATTGAGACATTGAGGGAGCATGCGGGGTTGTTGACGAGTGAGATACATTTTGAGCAGGTCCAGCATGTGGAGCTGGCAGCCCCAGAGGAGAGTGGCGAACCAATGATGAGTAACCTGCTGGAGAGAAGCGACCGGACAGAGGTGACTCTGGAACGAAGCAGGTACGTGGGTACATGCATACATGGTGCGGACGATGAGCTTCGGGTAGAAATTGAATTTTATGTTCACGAAGAGACTGTCCGATGGGGTGCACGTATGCGTGCCCCCTGAATGTGTGTGTAGAGTACCTGTGAATGAATGCTGGGAGCCCACATTCCAGACGACAGCACCGGTATGTGTTGCCGAGGCCGAAGTGTGTGTGGGTACTCACCTGGCGGTCGAGAATGTAACCCTGGAATAAAAGGCATTTGGTCAGTACACAGGCAAGGTTGAAGGTGTGGAAGGTCAACACATAACCTTGGGATGTGTGCAGCCTGCTGTGTGTGGGAGTCCTGAGCATGGAATGAGTGGAGCCATGGGAAATGGGTTTGAAGTGCAAGAGGAAATAGAAATGCCACCAGGACAGTATTTGAGCCAGGGGACAGAAACCATAATGGACAGCTCTGCGTGATTCTTACAGAGTTGGAGGTACTGCATCCAGGAGCAGTTGTAGATTGGATTTTAGAAATCCAATTTAGAAATTGGATTTTAATTTCTCTGGCAGCCTCACAGGAACTTTGGGGTAGAGCACAGATGAGTGGCAGGCGGCATTGGCATGTGTCACTTGGTCTTCGGACCTTTCTGAGCACACGAGTGGTTTGGTTAGCTGAATGGGGTTTATCTGTCTTCAGGGAGTTGTGGATAAGAGGGGGAGGCCATTTCACCTATCGGGGTTTGCCTGATTTCCGCGAACCCTGGAGAAAAGGTTGGGGTAGATCACATCCCCCATTGAGGCATGACCCCTTTGAGCCCTGGCGGAAAGGCTGCGGGGTCATGTAATGGGTAATGAGGGATTCGTTCCCTCGCTCCCCTTCTAATGAGCCAAAGAAGTAGGCCATATGGGGATGTGAAAATCTTGATTGGAGGTATTACCGGAAGTGATTGCAAGATTGAGAGATGACAGAAGGCATAAGAGTGGCACGAGTGGATTTGGGTGATTATTAAAAAAAGTGGTGGAGACATTACAGGCAGAGCGTTAAATGCACCTGAAACAAGTGGATGACAAAGAGTGGCTTGTTTGAGGAAGGATTGAAATGCCTGGTTAGAACCATGCAGAGGTTCATGGGACTTGTGAAGAGATTTTGATGTCTGGTTTAAACTTTTGGAAATAAACAATTAGGGCAGTATGGAGGAGACCAACCGATGATGGACGTCGTGACAAATTAATTGGGGTTTGATGAAAAAGTATACCAGATACATTTGATGACCAAGTGGTATCCGAGGGACAGGTGTTTTTTACTTTCACATAAACGTGAATGGTGTTGGATGGTGTTGTGGGCTGGGTGTGTGGCACTGTGGAATGAATGACTAAAGAGTTTGGGTGAATGGCATGATTGTGCAGATGAGGAGAGCGAGTGCGAACAATGTACCCTGTCGGTAGTAGTCTCTTAACCAGGTTGGTGTAGGTTAGGGGGACTTAGAGAATTCGTCATGGATTCTGGCTGCTGTTCCATTGTTCAGGCAGACTGCAAGGGGTAGGTGCAGGCCAAGGTATGGGGATACTGGTTGGTAGTGTGACATGGTATGGGAAGTTGGTGAGTTGGGAAATAGGGCAGCAGGGCTTTGGGGGTTCCTGGCAGGTGAAGGCTGTCAGAGGTGCCAGGAGAGCACGGTAGGTTCAGTGCTATGGGAGAATGGTGTCGGTGCTATGAGAGCACTTGGTGTAGGTGCTATGAGAGCACAGTATGGGGGCGAGAGAGAGCCACCCCTTCGTTAGGAGCGCCAGAAGCACGCTCAGGTGAACCCCGAGGTCGCTGGGTGTCCTCCACCCCTGATTGGAAGCAGGCAAAGAGGCCTAGTAGTAGTCACACTCCCCAGCCAGCGAGTTATGCCTGCCACCACCAAATGGAAAAAGACAAAGAAGGGCCTTGCCCAGGTTTAATAGAATGGAACAGTGTGCCAGGTTGGGAAAAATGGGTCATTAGGATCATTCTCGCCATAGCAGGGTTTGTTGCATTGTCAATAACTAAAAGTAAATGGTTAGGTTCGATGGACTCTCCTCCGCACCATTCATGTGTGACACCTGGTATGAGTAGTGTTTATGGGAGAAATTGTTGGCAAGGGCCAAGCTTGGTCACCCTCTCCAAGTGTCAGAGAGGCCACCAGTATGTCATGAGCACACATCCACAAAGATAACAGTTGAGTAAGAAACACACCATCCTGTCTATAAAAAAATGAAAGAAATAAAAAGGGGGAGAACTGAACCAAAACAAGTCAGGCAAGGAAGGTTAAGGGTACACTCCATCTCCCCTAGTCTAAGGTCATCACACCCATTTGCGTCCTCAAGAACACCTCCGAACTGCATTTGATTACCATCGATATCACCATGCCACCACTGCTGTGTCATCTGCTGTCCAAAGCCTGCTCCTGCTTGTGAGTCGGCCATATGGGCCGAAGCATTTTTGTGGGCCATTGAGGCCAAAGTGCTTTTGTGGGCCGTTGCGGCCGAAGATTTATGCCATTTTGTGGGCTCAGTGAGCCAAAGGATTCTTTGTGAGATTCGGCCACTGGGCCGACTGAACTCACCTGGTGAGAGGCCAATAAGGCCATGAAGTGAGGAAACCCTCAGGGGTGAATGGACAACATTGCCGGGAGGGGGCATGAAGGAGCGAACACGTGAAAGAACTTTGGACCTTTGAATGTTCTGCTCCTATGCAAATGTGGGGTTAATAGTAAAATTGAATGCCCTCCCGTTCAAACCCATAATTAGAATGTTAAGTACTGTGCATAAAGTGTAACTTTGTTTGTGAGATTGGTGACCCGACACACCAGGATAGGGACATGCCAATCTTATTGTGACACTTTGATTTTTGGAGTTAAGTGCTTCCCATATTGTGGGTTCGAGTAAATGGGAGATCTGTGCTGTACGTTAGACAGGGCCATTGCCGTGGGCTGCCCCAGATGGAGGCTCGGAGAGCCTCGGGAGAAAGGTGGGGGTAGTGTTACGGAAATGGCCCTTACAGGAATACTAATATAGAATTAGCTCAGTTCCCCCATTAAATTCATGTATAGATAGGTTGTGTGGTATAAGAGACGACGTGTGTGTCGGGAGGTGTAACAGACTGTTTTTGTGTTCGTGCTATGGTGGTGAAACGAGAGATCGCTATTATTCCTTCCTCATTCTCGAATAGGCCCCTCCCAGTCGGCTGAGAGGAGTGGCCTAGAGCGAGGGGTGTGGCCTGGACAGGAAGTGACGTGAAGGGGAGAGCCTTTGGTCAGGGAGTCGCCGAGACATACGTGTGTCGAGTTGAGAGAGTAAAGAAAAAGGCAGTGGTGAATCAGCTGGCAGAGAAAGTGGAACCTGCACATCGATTCACCTCATGACTCGAAGGAGAAAAGAAAAGGGTACGAAAGGAGTGCTGTGTGTGAGGAATTGCCGGGTTCTCAAGGCATGCTCGGAGTCGCTTCGAGGCGAGCGAACGAAGGAGTCACCGTGTTGGGTCTGCTGGGAGAAATGCTGAACCAACCTGCACGTCGGTGATTCGACCGAGAGAGGAACTAAGGGGACGAAGCGGGAGCCGGGCTTCGATGCGGAAAGGCCGGAGAGGATACGCCGGAGCGTCTGACGGTCCTTGCTCACCTCACGGCTCGACACGTTGTGATCCTCCTGTTGCACTCGGACCTCGACTGGGACCTTGTATGGAGAACAGGCCAGGCCGGGATTCCTGTGCTGAACCCTGGAGAGAGATCGGCGATCTCGCATCGTCGACGTGGCGCGGAGCCGGAGCGCGCTGAGGAGAACCACGCACATGATGACTTGGGCGGGAGCTGGAGTTCTGCGTCTCCATTTCTTGCTGCGCGGCACGTTCGAGCGGGAGTTCGAACCCATGGAAACATGCTGGTTTTTACGAGCGACCTTCGTGCTTTTGGGACATGGTCCTCTCATCCATGAGACATCACCAAGTACTCTGTCTTGTCCTGCATGCATGTTTGTTTGCACGTGTTGTATAAGGCATATTTCGTAGTAATCACCTCAAAACCTTTTAGCCCCGTTTCCCTAGTTAAGAACGGGATGATTGTTAATAAAACCACCATCGTGTTATTGCTTGTGTTGCGATCCCTGATGTCCCCAATAAATCTGGTTAATTCTGATGAAGCTACCGCTATGGATTAATATGTGTCGCGTCGAGGAACGATCCGTTCGATTGGCATACAAGACCAAAATGGTTACAGACTGGTAGACTCCGCTCGGTCACTGACAAAGCCAGTCTGTAACTAGCGGTTCTATCTCCCCAACTGGTAAGGTACAGGATTACGTTTGTATCGCGATTAAAGACGCGTGATCCGAGGCCTGTGCCGAGCCGGCCGGCATTATAGACTCCCGGAGACGGTGGTGGCGAGGGTGGCACCAGGAACCAGGTCAGATTCCCGCCACCCTGGATCCGCAACAATATATATATATATATATATATATATATATATATATATATATATATATATATATATATATATATATATATACCTTCGCATTCTGCGAAAGGTTATGTTTTGGTCGGCGTGTATTTATTTATTTATTTATTTATTTATTTGTAATCTTGTGATTCGTATAACTCAAAACGTATTAAACCAAATTGCATGAAATTTGGCGGGATGATTGGTTATTAGCCACGAAGCATTCAATTAGATTTTGGGATCGTTTGGGTCAAAGGTCAAGGTCAAGGTCACGTAAAGGTCAAAATCGTCTTTTTACGATAACACGGTCAATTTTTATTCAATTTGCATGCAACTAACGCCAAAATGTTCAGAATTCAAAGCCTCATCTTATCATATGCAATATGACACAATGACGCCCATACTCTTGTTACCGGTTAGGGGTCAAAGGTCAGGGGGGTCACGACCTTGAAAAATATGCGGTTTTTGTCATAACGCGGTCAATTATTGTCCGCTTTACATGAACCCAGCACCAAAATGTTCAGAATTTAATGCCCAATCTTGTGACACAATGACGTCATAACACATGTCACCAGTTGGGGTAAAATGTCGGGGGGGGTTACGCCCTTGAAAAATATGTGGTTTTCGGCATAACTCAGTCAATTCTTAGTCGATTTGCATGAAACCAGCATCAAACGAGATTACCTTCTCTTGTTGAAACGTTGTATTCACCGAGCTTGCGAGTGAAGACTCGCCAAAACGACGTGAGTTGATTGTTGTTTAATCCGTAGCCCCCAAAAGTCGGGGGGGGGGTCATGACATTATAGATATGTGGTTTGTGTCATAAGACCATTCATATGAAACCAGTTCCCCACACTCATACCAAGAACAAAAAAAGTAGTGGCGGCTAAGGTATGCGCTCTATGAGTGCCGTTCTAGTTTTATATATAGGTAGGGGAGTCAGCAGAAAGAAAATGTAATGCTTCATGAGCAACACACACACACACACACACACACACACACACACACACACACACACACACACACACACACACACACACACACACACACACACACACACACACACACACACACACACACACACACACACACACACACACACACACGCGCTTGGCCGATATCTATCAGCAATTTTTCGGGAATCGGCAGGTTGGAGTCAGTGTGATTACCAACTGCAGTACTCAGGGTGATGGAGCATGAACCACTCGCTCAGGATGATGGAGCATGAACCACTCGCTCAGGGTGATGGAGCACGAACCACTCGCTCAGGGTGATGGAGCACGAACCACTCGCTCAGGGTGATTGAGCACGAACCACTCGCTCAGGGTGATGGAGCACGAACCACTTGCTCAGGGTGATGGAGCACGATCCACTTGCTTAGGGTGATGGAGCACGAATCACTCACTCTGAATGGCTTGGCAAAAGCGTCCACAGAGAGTGAACGATTCGCTCAGAACGATGCAGCACAGTACCGCTGTTGACAATGGGCCCTCAACAGGTGGCTTAAGCACTCATGCAAGCACTTCAATTAAATGGTTGATAAGGCACGGTTGGCCAGGCTGTCACTGCATACCAAAAAGGATCCCTTTAACTTTAAAGCCCATCTTCACCACACACGCAGCAGTTAATGAAATAAAATGAATCTATGAAAAAAAATGACTTCATCCACAAAAGAGTTGCAGCTTAATGCAGAACAACCCTGGAGACATTGCAAAGTCCAATGGCCTGTGAAATAAACATTGCAGACAATCCGCCATTTTGCCTGATCGTCTGTGCACATGTCATGTGGTAATTTGGTTTAAGGTCCACACAAACGTTACGTTTTTTTAAACATCCGTTTTTTGCCAGATTTGCTTTGATACCCTCTATAGCACTTCATGAAACTTTTAAAAATATAGACACTGATCTGGCAGATGCTATGGATAGGCAGTCCCTCAGGGGACAGGGCGTGAGCTTGAGTCGTGAATGCATTAAATCGTATAGATCAAGAAAGCTGGTTCCCTGAAATATACATTGCAGAAGATCTGCCATTTTGCCTGCTTGTCTGTGCACGGATAATGTGATACATCGGTTCGGAGTCCGTGCAAACGTTATAACTTTTGATTAAAATGTCCGTTTTTCACCAGATTTGCTTTGATTGCCTGAAGGGCACCTCACAAAACCTCTGAAAATATAGATACGGATCTGGCAGATTGTATGGATAGGCAGTCCCTCTGGGGGACAAGGCACGAAGTCTTGCAGTGAATGCATTAAATCATCCAGCTCAACGAAGCTTGTTAATTTTGTTTCGTTCCTAAATTTTTTGTTCACTTAATATAATTCTCCAAACAGTAGAAAAAGATAAGTTTAATGCTTTGGAAATTTCACTTTTTCTTTCGTATGAATGGAGGAGGCAAAATAGCCTTGCTTACTTCAAGTGAATCGGTATACAGTATCGGCTTTGTTATAAAGGCACTGTCACACCTTGACTAGCCAGCATATGCCAACTTATGAAAAATTTGTCTAAAACGCTGTTACACATCGAATACGTTATGGGTAAGTTTTGTACACGTTAAGAGCATGCTGAAAAACACTGCCATACATCGTAGTACGCTGGCTTTCATCGTTGTACTTTGCGGTTGTCCTCAATTTTTAGCATGCTTGAAATTTTACAACGTATGCCAGCGTATGACTCACACATTCCGCTACGCTGGCCATAAATTGTAGGCACGTTATGCGATCGTTGACACACGTCGAGGCACGTTACTTGTAAGTTACTCAAAAGTCGAAACACGTCGAGGTAATGATTAGCGTACCCGAAACTTATTTATAACCTATGAGTAACGCGTTGTAGACACGTTACACAATCGTTGACACACGTCGAGGCACGTTATGCGATCGTTGACACACGTCGAGGCACATTACTTGTAAGTTACTCAAAAGTCGAAACATGTCGAGGTAATGCTTAGCGTACCCAAAACTTATTTCTAACCTATGAGTAACGTGCTTTGAACCTATGTGTAACGTACCTCCAACGCATATTAACATATTTGATTGACGTCTTCCGGATGACCACAACTTACTGAACGTGTTTCTAATTTACAGCTACCATATAATGGCGTATTGGCAGCGTTAAAAAACAAAAAAAAACAACAATAACTTCCGATATTTCGTCACGTGCCGTTACGTCACGTCCGATTGCCTCTTCAGTTTGCTCATGTTTTATTCTTAGTTCCTCCTCTGTGAATATTTTCTGTTTGAGGATATTGTCACGTCGACGTCGAAACTTAATAGCAAATGTCCGAATATATTTTAAAATTCGTGATAGACTAAAAATAAAAAATAAAAAAACAACAACAACAACTTCAGGTATTTTGTCACGTGCCTTCACAGAGCCAAGGAGAAAAAAAGAAAATGTGCCTTGACGGAGAAAATAAGTTTCGGGTTTGCTAAACATTACCTCGACGTGTTTAGACCGATGAGTAACTTACAAGGAACTTGTGTCGACGTGTGTCAACGATCGCATATCGTGCCTTATTCCCAGCATAGTGGAACGTGAGCCATACGGCGAGTACATCGTAAAATTTTCAGCATGCTTGAAATTTCACGACGTACGAGGAAGTACCACGAAACATGACAGCATACTTCATCGTTTTTCAGCATGCTCTTAACGTATACACAAATTACCCATACCGTATTCGACGTGTGCCAGCTTGGTTCGGCAAATTTTTCATAGGTCAGCATACGCTGGCTAAATCGTCAAGGTGTGACTGCGTGGTTGACACTTTCAATTTTCAGACAGTTATGATTTAAATCGGCGTGCGGCAGGTTTTTAATAGGCTACACCACGAGTTCGTCGGCGATACGTGCAGCGTGCTATGCCTCAGTTAAACTATCGTTGGGCATATGTTGTGAACGCTGACAGCAGGCTAAGCATTCGTTGGTATAATTTATCTAAAAGACAACGAAACGTTCTGTGCCCGTTACTAATATGTTATGCATACGCCCAACACGTTATGAATAAGGGCAAAAACTTTTTTAAAAAACATCAAAATTTCAGCGTACGCCAACGTTTTACATATATTTTTATACGTTGCCATTGCTGGCTAAATCGTCAAGGTATGACAGCGCCTTAAGACTCCTTATTTCTTTAAATTTGCAGATTTCACAACAGATTTTGACACTTATTTAGTCCAGATGATATCTATCCTAAAAAGCGAAATAATAGTTTGATGATGTACTTTAATTAGTCCGTGAGAGTAGATTGTGAAAAATCGTCTTATATAATGCATGAAATCACTCCAAGCTCCTAATTTGAAAATCATCAAACTTTCAAAAGCGATGTACACAACGATTCATAGTTATGATGAACACGCCTTTGATATGAGTGAGGAAAGTGAAAAAGAAAGTTAATCGTTAAGAAATCCTTGCGGCCTGGTCCAAGTCAAGGCATGGTTGAGCAGGCCAAAAAACGGGGCAGCTTCAGACCCCAGCAGGTTACCCAGGAAACGCCTGATGACCCAGAGAGTGAGGTGGCCGAAGATCGCCTGATGAAGGATATAATAAATTAAACCAAACACTCAATTTTCACCATTGCACTTCCTTGGAGTTTTCTTCATGTGCTTGCAAAGTTTCGGGCTGCTAGGTTTTATAGTTTTGGAGTTATGGAGGAGATGCACACACGCTGACGCACAAATGCTGACGCACAAACGCTGACGCACAAACGCTGACGCACAAACGCTGACGCACAAACGCTGACGCACACACGCTGACGCACACACGCTGACGCACACACGCTGACGCACACACGCTGACGCACACACGCTGACGCACACACACACACACACACACACACACACACACACACACACACACACACCCTTTATTAGTATGGACTAGCAAATACAACCTGTCATTTCACTGATAGGGATATTAAAGGTGGGAGGAAAGAGGGAGGGAGAAAGAGGAGGGAGGAGAAGGAGAAAGAGGCTGAAGGGGTATGAGAGAGAGAAGTGAGGGGAGGGGGAGGGAGAGAGAAGGGAGGGAAGGGGAGCAAGGAGGTGTGGGAGGGCTTGGAGGGAGTGAGGAAGGGTGGAGATAAGAAGGGGAAAAGCGTGAGGAAGAGGTGGGGCAGGGAGAGTGACGCCTCACCAAACATTGCTCTACACTCTGGGAAGGGGTTTGGAGCAATGGGAATGGGAAGAGAGGAGGGGCAAAGTGGGGAGGTGTTGAGGGTTTCGGAGGAGGTAAGCATGAGGAAAGGGGATTCTGGACTTGTATTTGTTCGGCAGACTTGAGGGGGAAATGGGGGGGAACGGTTATAGACTTATGCTTGGTGGTGGGACTTGTGGAGAAGAGAGGGGAGAGGGGAGTACAGGATTGAATGAAATGAGGCACATTAACGCAGCATGTAAATACAGTACAGGGAGACCACTCAGAAATGTCCATGGGGAGTAGAGAGGCGACGGGGTTTGGTGGGAGGGAGAGGGAAAGCAGTGTGAGGAGAAAGGAATGCGTTGTGAGGGGAAGGGAAGGCAGCATGAGGGGAGGGAAGGGAAGGGCAATAAATCGTGGCCAAACAGCAACATTTTATTTTTAATGGCCAGGTTAAATATAAAACCAGGCCGGAGCATTTAAAACCCATGCTATCCACCTGGCAAAGGCCTCCTTGCATTCTGCATGCTTGCACGTGCAGTGACCATTGCACCCATCCGGTCGGCTAAATCTGATTCACATATGCTACACTTTGGGGAAGCAGTTTTAAATTCACAACTAAACCATCAGTCCTTAACATTCCCCTTAAGATAGGGGGAGGGTGGGAGAAAAAAGTGGAAGGGGGTGGGAGAGGGAGGAAGTTGAGAGAGAGATATATATATATATATATATATATATATATATATATATATATATATATATATATATATATATATATATATATATATATATATATAGAGGTAGATTGAGTAGGGAGAAACAAAGGGTGGAGGGGGGGGGGAAGCAGGAAGGAGAAGTTTCCTTTTTTATCCATTCTGTCCAACCTGTTCCTCCCACACCCATTGTTTGTCCAAGTCTCCTTCTATTTCATCCTTCAACTTCACGATTGGTGTCCCTCCCTCCCCCCCCCAGACCCCTCTCTCTCCCTCTCTCTCTCTCTCTACTGTTCCTTTTGTCATGTTGTGTCCTGATCCTTTCACTGTTCTTGCTCTTACACGACTCAGTATGCAAAAAAGAAACTGTCATAGGTCGGTAATCATTGCGCAGGATTGATGGGCTGGATGGTCTCTTTGTGTGTGGAAGTTCCTTGGAAGGGAAGTCACCTATTATTTGTTGTGAACCATGGTGTCTGTCCATGAGTTCATCTGTCTCCCGTTTATGGTGACTGCTTCCCACACTGCGTTTGAAAAGCTGCGCACTCGGGCAAAGCTCAATATTCACTTTTGAAATGACGGGAGAACAGACATGGATAATGTTGATGCCAAATTTGATTTCGCAAGTAGGATATTTTGCCCTCTTTTTAGACAAATTGAACCTTCACCGCCTGATGTTACACCAGCATTTTGTGGTGGATTGTTTATGTCGCTCAGAGCTTTAGCTATCATTAAAGTCAGGAGTGGAATTTAATCTCGCAATTTAAATTATTTCATAGACTTTTAAAATGTTGATTGTTAAACTTTTCCCATCACTGGGTCAGGTATTTTTGCTTACTTTTCCCATCACTGAGAAAGGGTACTTTTGCTTGTCTGATTTTGTATGATGAAATACCTCAAACTATTGTTAAAGGGTGATGATCCTCGAAGATAGAGGTGATTAAAAAGGGGAGTAGAATGTGAAATCATGTCGTCAAATATATGTGATGGTAGCACAAAAGGTCTTGTTGTTGGAGACTGCAAGTGGAGCAACTCTTAAAATCGGAAGTTTCATGCTACAACCTTGGATAGCAAACACGAGATGGCAGTGTAGGCATGTGGGTCGACCGCAAGAGGAACCGTTACACCTTTGCAGCCATATATTTAATACGTTCTCAAATATGGTGACATTTAAGATCACTAAACTCCACATCTTTGCTTTTACAAGATGTTTCCCTTCCCTCCCATCGATGCTATCTTCAAAAGGTTTTCACTTCTCTCACGACACCTCCAACACACCCCTATCCTACTTTCTCTCCACTGTTATCCTCTTCTTTTTCCAAATAACTTAATAAAAAATAAGTCACCCCCCCTTCAACTATCCACCCTGTCATATATATATATATATATATATATATATATATATATATATATATATATATATATATATATATATATATATATATATATATATATATATATATATATATATATATATATTCTTCTTCTTCTTTCAGCTGCTCCCGTTCGGGGTCGCCACAGTGGATCATTCGTATGATCCGCATAGTGATTTGGCACATGTTTTACGCCGGATGCCCTTCCTGACGCAACCCTGGTCGCCTCTTACGACACAGGGATATGGTACACCTATTTTAACCGGGGAATACACCGGCCCAGTATACTGGTACTCATTTCGCCAACCTCGGAAGGATGACAGGCTGAGTCAACCCCCTGGTGGATTAATTCAGTGGCCCAACAGGGCTTGAACTCAGGACCTTTTGGATCCCAAGCCGCTGCCCTAACCACTGCGCCAACACCAGGATATATATATATATATATATATATATATATATATATATATATATATATATATATATATATATATGTATATATATATATATATATATATATATATATATATATATATATATATATATATATATATATATATATATATATATACATACATATATACATACATACATACATACATACATACATACATACATACATACATACATACATACATACACATTTACTCAAAAAAAAATTAAGCAACAACTTTTTAACTGTGTAAGAAACTATGGATAGGCAGTTCAGACATTCCTTTGTCATGCATAGATGCAAACAATGGCTATTGAAATGAATTTAAAGTGCATCGTGTTATGCTAAAATATCATCAAATGAACTGAGTGATCTTGGACCTTTATGTGCAAATCACATCTCCACCAGAATCTGCTTGCATTCTTGCACACAACCCATGTCAATACCTGACATGTAATGTCACATTTAAAGTGGTATGAGTCCATTTTGGAATACATATAGGGCTCCTTTAACACCACATGAGTTAGGGTTAGGGTAAAGGTTGAGTAAGGCCAGTGAGCCAGAAAAGCATCCATGGATCATTTCCCAAGGGATGGGATGCCATTGCTTAAAAAAAACAGTTGGCTGACTGACCTGTGGACTGCAGTGTCACAGCTGACACAGTACTCCTTTGCATTGGGTGGTTCTGTGTCTCACTGACTGCAGTTTCGGAAGTACCTTTTTCATTGTAAAATCTTATTTCCCATCTGAAAAAAATCCTCATAAACTCTGTAAAAGATTCTAAAATAGGGTGGATGGATGAAAGGCATTCCCGCATAATGAAAAAAAATCACAAGTCAAAAGCCAGGCACCTATGGAAGATTCAGATTCAGCTCATAGAGCGGCCTCACTCGAAGAAGTAGCAGAAATGTTTTTAGAGTCTCACCGTCACTCTATTTCCTACTACTAACAGCTTTTGAGCTTGCACCTCTGGCAGGTAGGCTTCTCTTATTCATAACCCTTGGATAAATTCCTACACAGTCAGACAGGAAGCGCAAATGATTTGGAATTCACAGACCCACACAACAATACCATTGCTTTGGTTATAATATGAACCATGTCAAGGCAGAATTTCAGTTTAACAATCAGTTAAACTTTTAAAATATGCTCTACAACTGTGTGCCAGAAAGGTTCATAGCACGCCCTTGAACAAAATTGAAACTGTGTCTGATATATTGAAAGGTTCATCAGATGAACAGAATTATTTACAATCTGTTCTAAACGATTTACCCCAGTTTTTCTAATCTTGACCGTCCATAATTTGTCGAAAGGGAGATATATTTGTAGTTGTTGAGAACTTGTGTCTATCAGAAAATGTTAAATTTATCTCTTGGCTGATGACCACACCCTCAGCCATGGAATCCCCCATCCTTCAGATAAGCGTGCAGCAGCCTCTTCCCTCTCTTCAGACAAAATCACAAGCTGGTGAAGCACTTGGACTATGTTTTTTAATCCTGACAAATCTCACACTCTCTAATTCTCTCCCTCTTGAAGAAGTCTGGTCACTCAAACCTTTGGGCCTCACTATCAGTTATGATCTTTATTGGGCAAACCACATATCTACTGTAAGTTGGCCTCTAAAGCCAGTCACCGATTGAGCATCTTCCTTCATGCAAAATCCTTCCTTGGCACACCTGCACTTTTATCTTGCAAGGCCTCCATACATAGCTTGATGGAGTACTCCTCTCCCATCTGGGCTGGTGCAGCTGCCTCACACCTTGCTCAGCTTGACACCATGGAAAGCAAGGACTTATAGATCATTGGAATCTCATGTGATGAAGCTGAGTCTCTGGGCCTATCACTTTCACACTGCTGATAGATCGGTGGTCTTTGTATTTTACCGCCTCTTTTCTGGTCTGGCATCCTTTGCCCTTTCGGTATTCTGTCCTTTCCCCCACCACGTGTTTCTGCGGGGGCACACACAGTCTGCCAGTAACCCCCTTCTGGTAAAACTCTCCAAATCCAGACTCACTGCTCAACTCCACTCATTTGTGCCTCTTTTTTTACTCTCTATTTAACCAACTTCCTCATTGTCTTCAATCTCATTCTTCCCTCCAGGGCTTCAACACAGCTGTTCACTGTGGAGTGCAAGTTAATCTGCAAATTAATAAAATTCTGTGGGTGAAAGGGTGGGTATGAATGCACATATTCCAATGTAACAGATCTAATTCAGATAAATGGCCCACCATCTCAGGTCATCCCCCATCGAAAACGATGATCTTCTCTACACTCATTAACACACCCTATGTCGATCTCCTTTTGGGTTTCCATTCTTCCTTCCACTTTTGTGATGGAGAATTTGTGGCTGTATGCATATTGTTCACCCCTTGTGTAGCCTGGTGTTGGCTGAGCAGTGAGAGTGGCTGCCTTGAGATCCTAGGGTCCTGAGTTTGAGCTCCATTGGCTGCTGAATTAACACCAGGTGGGGTTAACTCAACCTGTCATCCTTCCAAATTCGGTGAAATGAGTACCAGTGTACTGGTGGAGGAGCACGGCATCAGCGGCACAGTCGCCTTCCAATAAATAATAGCTACACGGCAGCCAAGCTGCCATACGCAAGAACAAGAACAGAACCCCTCGTATCCTTCCCTTGCTCTCATTCTCCCTCACGTTCTTTATCCCTCCAAGTCTCCCTCTATTCTGTCCCTTACCACTGCTGTTGGTGTCTCCTCCCCTCTCATTTCACTGTTCTTTTCATTCTGGTACAATCTTATCCATTTTTATTCCTGCTCCTCCACAACCTTCAACACTGTACACACAAAAAAAAAAAATCTTGCATGATTGCAGCAGTTATGAGCTGCAACATACATGATATCATTCAGTAACAACCTCCCATAATTAGTGTTGATCCATTCATTTTGGGTCACAGAACCAGAAACTGGTACTCAGCCACAACCTTGGTGTCGTTGAAAAGTGAAGGCCCTTCCAAGATGACGGATGAATGTTAAATGAGGCCTTTTTGCGTGTGTGTGTGTGTGTGTGTGTGTGTGTGTGTGTGTGTGTGTGTGTGTGTGTGTGTGTGTGTGTGTGTGTGTGTGTGTGTGTGTGTGTTTGTGTGTTTACAATGACTTGGTTCTGCTCATCAGTCACTTTTAACCTGTCATTACTAGTGTGGAATCTGTGATTCAAATCTTCTTTGTAAACATAATTTTTCAGCATTTCGATGGAAGAGTGGCAATTTCAAAATGGTTAACCATAATTGTTCTGTTCTTCAATGCAAATCAGACTCACGGAAATATGACAAATATCCTTAAATGAGAGTACTCGGGCTCATACCATTTCCTGTTGATACAAATATCCAACGGTAGCAGTGATTAACACACACACACACACACACACACACACACACACACACACACACACACACACACACACACACACACACACACACACACACACACACACACACACACACACACACACACACACACACACACACACACACACACACACACACCAATTCTCCTTTTACCAATAAATGCAAAAATCTAGTATAATTTCTCTTGTGGCCCAGGAACTAAACAAATTTTATTATTACTATTAATTGCCACTCACAACCCACACAACTCCAGTCCCACCCCACCATGCCTCCTGCTCCCAAACATGATTAATAGTAAATCTCATCATTTTTAACTTACCCTGTGCATCGACAAGCCACGGATATAACCTTCACACCAGTGTTAAGACGCATGAAGATTTTGGTGGAACTCCCATCAACAAACCTCCAGACCTTTCACAAGGCCACATGGTCAGGGGTTTGCAGTACGAGCAGCTCCCCGTTTGGAGAGCTGGGAAGGTTTTCCAAGTATTTCGGGCAGACACACAGACACTTTCTCATGTACTTTTCCAAATATTTTCAGCTTATTTCAGAAGCGTTGTCAGCCATCTTAAGTAACAAACCATATCCACCACAGACAACATACTTTATGATTTCCTGAACGCCGGAGTTTCGTGGGTTTCTGCGCATGCACACCGAGCATTATGTGGTGGAATACTTCATTTTGAGGTTCTGTATTATGAGTCATAATCATTCCAATGTAACAGATCTAATTCAGATAAATGTCCCACGTCTACGACAGCTCCATAATTAATTATCATGGCAACCGGTAGAGCGCATACCTCAACCAGGCTGAAAATTTTTACCCTGCGGACACAAAGCAAAAAGCAGGGCTAAACAATTGGTTTATGTCCATCCATCCATCTGTCTGTCTGTCTTGTCAGTTCATGATCATCAATTTTTGATTCAGAACAACTTATTTAAATTGAATGTTATATTTTTAAGACGAATTGCAACATGAATTGTCATTTTACCATGCCTTGGTTCTGAATTCTTCCGTTGGCTTTGAATTCATCTCTGAATTTGGCTAACACATTACGACTGACTGCACATGCGCGGAGAGGAGTGAGATTTTTATTTTTTATTTTTTAAACTCTGTCTGCCTGCCTGGCACACAAACAAAATTGAAAATCATTCCAAACAGGAAATACTGATATAAATTACATGATCAATTCATTGGTATTATAAATTGTGCAATTATAATCAATTCAATCATTAAGTGTAATTATAAATTAAGGATATTATAAATGACACAAACAACAGCCGCAAATAACTGATGTAACATGTTGGATGGGGTGATGTGTAATAGACAATGGTGAAAATGGTGGCAAAACGCGGAATTTCTTTATACGGTAAACCTCTAAAAACTTTATTCAAATGGAATTATATACTTCAAGACTGTAGAACACAAATAGCTAAGGAAATCTAAGTTAATTTCTTATCTACTGCTGGGGAAACCCCACGTTATGAGAAAACTCGTAGCAGGCAGTGGGATAAGATTTTCAATTCCATATGCCAGGTACGAGCTGTCTGGTAGGACTATTTTTACCTCCGCCATCAAAGGTGAAGGAGGTTATGTTTTCACCCCTCTCTGTCTGTTTGTTTGCCTGTTTGTTTGTGTACAGGATATCTCAAAAAGTTGTGGACGGATCCGGAAGAAATTTGGTGGACAAGTTTGGTGTGTGAAAATGACAAACCGATTAAATTTTGGTGAAGATCCGGATCTGGATCCGAGTACTCAAATTTTTCATGTGATTCTTCACCATTGAGAGATCTGGCCAAAACCAATATCTAGCATGATATCTCAAAAAGTTGTGGACGGATTCGGATGAGACTTGGTGGACCAATTGGGTGTGTGACAAGGAAGAATCGATTCGATTTTGGTGAAGATCCGAATCCAGATCTGGAGACGAGGATTATTTAATTTTTATAGTGATTCTTCACCATTGAGAGATAGGGCCAAAAACGATATATTACTGTTCAGCATGATATTTCAAAAATGTATCGTGCCCAATATGTTCTCGTGGATCAGGCATAATGTGACAGAGGTATGCGGTCTACCGATTGCCCTTTTCGTTTGCACTGCATTGATGTTGGTGTTCCGTCATTGCTCATGGTGAATTGTGTGCTGAGTACCATATGCTTTTTCATTTTTTGCTACTAAAAAAAATTTGCTACTACTCTACTTCACTTTAGAAATGGCTTGCTTGTATGAATGCAGTTGAAGTGACAAAACTTCTCATGGAGATTGGAGACTAATAATTATTATGTTAATGATTATTTCATCGATTTATGTTCACCAAACTGACAAGAAATCATTTGTTGCGTTATCTAGCACAGTAGCATATTCTGCTTACAATACAATGGCAAAATATTTTCTATGAAACGACTTGTCGTGACAGATTCTGGTAAACCCAGCACTATGAGTATTGTTGTGTCCATGGGGTTAGCCCCTACCCGGACAGATAGCCATACGGTTTTCTACTTTGGAGGCGAACAGGCAAGATTCTCTGGAGATTATGGCATGCGCGGGATGGGAGGGCGGCAACAGCATGTTGCAGACGGAAGCACAGCACAGGGGATTATACTCGCACCCACGACAAATAGACAACACAAGCAACTTTAATAAATATGGGGATTTAATGAAAAGAAATCAAATATTTACATTGGTCATAATTCAAAGGGTAATAATAAAAATGGAACATGACAATAAAAATAAATCTCATTTGAGGCGCCTCCACACAGACTGAAATACAGACAAGGGGATAGAATAAATAAAAGAAAAATCCTCCCTATCTCCTGCCACTTAGCTCTGTGCCCAGGGATAAGTTTCTGAAGCTTGAAAGTCACCAAACCGTGCCGTCCTTGCGCGTTTTCCCACGCAGGGTTATCCTGGCACCCAGCCGCTCTCTGGGTGGGAAACATACAGGAGGCAATTTGGGCGGTGATGCTCAACACCAGGGCTCAGAATCCACAGTGCAGCTTCTTTTGGCGATCGCATTTTCAGACATCGCTGTTCTCTGCAGAATGGCACTGTCTCCTTCCCCGATGGCACAACACGAGGCTTCGAGGCACGGTCTCGCACAACCCAGTCAACAGTCAATGGGCAGCGTCTTGCTGCATCACGTGAGCCAATTCGCCTCAGCATGAACACAAAAATCGTGCAGCCTTCTTCACTGTGTTGAGGGGAAGCCAGCTGTCATGCCCTTCTCTTTCCATTGCTGATCCTGCCTCACTCTCTCTCCTGTTCCACACCTTCCCCTCTGTGTCCCAAATCCGATCCTTTTTCCTTCCTCCTCTCTGATGTCACGCCCATTAATCATTCACTCCAGGGGCGTAGTTTTCTCATTGTTATTCCTGGAGGTGAGGTTTCTTGCCTACTTGGAACGTATAGCTCCGTTGTTGTTTTAAGGACGTGATCCCTTTTTATCACCGGTCTTGAAAGGCAAAAATATAGGAAAGGTCACAGGGGGCAATCACATCCTGGGACAAATTATCCTTAAACCCTACTTAATTTAACACAGCATCACCCCCTGTGTGGTGACACTTAACACTTAAGCTCACAGTTTCCCTACTTAATTTACATTGAGATGTCTCCTCCACATCCATGGACCAAGCAACTCTATACAATCCTAACTTTTCTATGAAATTTCTCTGTCTACCCCACAAACATAACAGTATACTCATAGTCAGCAGTCAACATGTTAAAATAATTACTTTATTAAAATTGAAGCTCAGTGAAACCTCAACATTCATGGGGCATATGTTCCTGAAAAATGCTACACATGTTGGGGGCATTGTTTCAATGGGGAAAGTGTGGGGGGGGCGGGGGGTAAAGGTTCCCGACAGATCCTGATTCATAAGGAAAATTTATAAAATTTTGTAAACACAAATGCACATGATTACAGTTTCAGCAAAAATGCATTCAAATATAAAAACACCAACAATAGCAGATACTGTTTCCAATTTTTAGATCCTCGTGGAGGATCTCTAAGTCTTACTCACGTTGTTGTTCTTGTTCTTCTTCTTGTGGACTTTTTTGTTTCACAGCCTACAGTTTTCATCGAAACTTCCTGAAACTTGGCATATATATGTAAAAAGACCTTGCACAGACAGTAACCATCTCCGATTGTGAAAATTCATCCTAGAAAAAAGTTATGACATAATATCTCTGCTAATGGAAATCGCCCCAAAAATTATCTCTGAAACTAGGAAAGCTTTTTGAATTCTGTTTGTGGGAATGGAACGGGGCATTTGAAGAGATAATTCAACGCACAAATAATACATCATTATGACGTCATATCCGTTTTTATGACATCATTCCTATTTTTTTCACATTTTTTGTTTCACAGTCTCGAGTTTTCATCAGATCTTCGTGAAAAGTGGCAGGTATATGTATAAAGTCTATTCGCAGCCAGTAACCATTTCCGATTTAGAAAATTGTTCCAAGAAAAAAAGTTATGACGTCATAATTTCATCGCTGATGGAAATCGCCTAAACCATTACCTCTGAAACTAGGGAAGCTTTTTGAATTCTGTTTGTTGGAATCAAACGGGGCATTTGCACAGATGATTTGACGCAAATCTGATACATCACAATGACGTCATATTTGTTCTATGACGTCATCACTATTTTCTGAAATTTTTTGTTTCACAACCAAGAGTTTTCATCAGAACATCTTGAAACTTGACATGTTCATGCAGAAAGCTCACACGCAGACAGTAACCATCTCAGATTGAGGAAATTCTTCCAAGAAAAAAGTTATGACGTCATAATATCACAATGGAAATCGCATAAACAATTATCTCCGAAACAACGCAAGCTTTTTGAATACTTCAGATGGAATCGAATAGGGCATGAGAGATAATTTACCGCACACCTGATACATAACTGATAACTATGACGTCATCACTCAGAGGATGAGGATCTTAGCTAATTTGAGCTTGTTTGTTTCACAGCCTACAGTTTTCATCGAAACTTCCTGAAACTTGGCATATACATGTAAAAATACCCGGCGCAGACAATAACCATCTCCGATTTTGAAAATTCCTCCAAGGAAAAAAGTTATGACGTCAAAAATATCTCCGCTAATGGAAATCGCCGAAAAATTTATCTCCGAAACTAGGCAAGCTTTTTGAATTCTGTTTGCGGGAATCGAACAGGGCATTAGCAGAGATGAATTACCGTACAGATGATGCATCACTATGACGTCATTCCTATTTTTTGACATTTTTTGTTTCACAACTCAGAGTTTTCATCGGATCTTCGTGAAACTTGCCATGTATATGCAGAAAGCCCACGCGCAGGCAGTAACCATCTCCGATTTTGGAAATTCTTCCTAGAAAAAAAGTTGACGTCATAATATCGCTGCTAATGGAAATCGCCTATACCATTATCTCCGAAACTAGGCAAGCTGTTTGAATTTTGTTTGCGGGAATCAAGCCAGGCATTAGCACAGATAATTTATCGCAAACCTGATACATCACAATGACGTCATATTCGTTTTTATGATGTCATCATTAAGAGGATGAGGATCTTAGCTCATTTGACCTTGTTATTTAAGATACCATGTAACTTTTGATGTGTTGATGATGAGAACGATGATGAGTTAGAATCCAGTGAACTCCCCTGAAGAGTATGCAGGACAGGGTGCAAATGAGTTGTGTACCAAAGGAGATGCACGTGAGGGCACTGAAGGGAAGGCAGGTGAGGGTTAGGGTTAGAGTCAACAGGTTACGATAGTGGAATGAGACCCAGGATATGCTGCACATAAGTAGCCATGCAGGGGTTGTGGGTATATGGAGAAGGGGGGGTTACTGTGACCATTATCTGTGGGGGATCATGGCCAGGGATGGTTTATGCACACATGGAGGTGCTTTTTGCATGGTTTGTGGGAGCTGGTTTTTGAGCTGTTTTTTGCACATCACTGGTGGGTGATTTTTATGCGCACATAGAAGTGCTTTATGCAGATCCAGATCTTCACCAAAATCAAATCAATTTGTCCGTATCACACACCCCACCTGCCAAAGAGGTTTTGGCCAAATCCGTCAACAATTTTTTGAGATATCCTGCTCACAGACAGACAGACAAATGGGCATGAAAACATTACCTCCATCCACTTTCTGTGGTGGAGGTAATTAATGTGAACCAAGTTTGATGGTATTTGGTACACATGCTTGAACCTGTTCATAACACCTGACAGTTAATTAATTAAAGGTAATCAAAATCGAAACTTCAGAAAAACTCCAAATTTTTCACTCCCACCCACTACCCCTCTTCAACCTATACAATCAGTTTCCATATCTACTTCCCATTTCCTTTTCCTTTCTGTCCTCCTTGACAACTTCTCTACTCCCCCACTTTTGTCCCCTATGCACTTCTCTCCATTGACACAATTAAATTTCTGTGGATTTAAAGTTGAGTCTCAAGCTTCAAATTCAGGTTCTGCTGAGTCTTCAGTCTTCACAGTGCCAAGTAGAGTCACCAGTCATAAAAGAAATGCGGCTGATTTGGATCCGAGAGTCTGACTCATGCTAAAAGTCTTCCAAGCTCAAATAACCTTCTTTATTGAACACCATATGGAGCAATTCCAAAACGATTGGCTTTCCTAAACTGCATCATCTACAATTGTCATTCTAATGATGTTTCTTTCCTGAATTTATTATGAGTCATACTCCAATTCCACTTGGTTTTCTTCCAAATATACAGTACAACTGCCTCTTCTCTATTGGTGCATTTCTAGATATGTCTGGTATATTTTATGCCATTAAACTTCATTTGTTAATCTGTTTCTCTGCATTTTATTTCAACCAATTCGTCTATTCAACTCACCCTGATCCTTAACCCTCATCTTCACCCAAGGGAAAACAATCCATTCACAACCTTTGGGTGCGTTCATACCCCATGGATTTATAGCAGTAATAAAACACAACACATGGATTATTTAAAAACATAATTTATGTATTTATTATTCGTGATGTCTTTTTGAGTAAATAATACACTTTCTGTGTTTTTTTATGGTAGTATGTGGTAGTTTACCATTTTATATGGTAGTTTACCATTTTTATGGTAGTATACCTTGTTTATCTGTGCTAGTTTACCTTGTTACCTCTGCCACCAAAGGTGAAGGAGGTTATGTTTTCACTCCTTTCTGTCTGTTTGTTTGTTTGTCTGTTTGTTTGTTTGTGTGCAGGATATCTCAAAGTTGTGGACAGATCCAGATTAAATTTTGTAGACAGGTTTGGTGTGTGACAAGGAAAAATTGATTAGATTTTGGTGAAGATCTGGATCCAGACCTGATAAAAATTTTTTTTATGTGATTCTTCATCATTGAGAGATCGGGCTAAACCAATATGTATACAGTATATATGTATATATGTAATTGACCCCTCCCATGCTCCTTGAGCCAAAGTAGCTGCAGAAAGCAACCCAAGAAGACTTACGCAAGGTAAGTGCTAAGCGCTGTTTTGAACTCTTCTCAGAGTTCTTTAACAACTATAAAGATGTTCACACATAGTCCACACACGACAATCCCAATGCTATACACTCCCCTCAGCTACCTGACCGGTTTCATCACTTATTTGCGATTCATCAGCGATAGCGTAGACAGCAATGCATACCAATGGGGCTCTCAAGCATGTAGCACGTGCAAATGTCAAAACAAGTCAAGACATGAAGAAAGAAAGACCTGCCCACAACTCTCAGCTGTGAATGGAGGAACTAGCCAATCAGCTCTCACATAACCGACTATGCCCAGGTGGCTAGGATTGTTTAAATAGTGACTTGGCCAAATCAGATTAGGTGAGAGCTGATTGGCTATTCCCTCCATTCACAGCTGAGAGATGTGGGTGGGTCTTTCTTTATTTATATCTTGACTGCTTTTGACGTTTGCACGTGCTGCATGCTTGAGAGCCTCATTGCTATACATTGCTATCTAAGCTATCGCTGATGATTCGCCAATAAGTGATGAAACCAGTCCGGTAGCTGAGGGGAGTGTGTAGCATTGGGATTGTCGTGTGTATACTATGTGTGAACATCTTTATAGTTGTTGAGGAACTCTGAGAAGGGTTTGAAACAGTGTTTAGCACTTACCTTGCATAAGTCTTCTTGGGTTGCTTTATGCAGCTATTTTGCCCAGAGCTATTTTGCCCAGAGCTTTATGCAGCTATTTTGCCCAGTATGGGAGGGGTCAATCATTTACATAATCCTAGCCACCTGGGCGTAGTCGATTAGGTTAGAGCTGATTGGCTATTCCCTCCATTCACAGATGAGAGTTGTTGGTGGGCCTTTCTTCCTGTATGTATGTATGTATGTATATATATATATATATATATATATATATATATATATATATATATATATATATATATATATATATATATATATATCTATCATGATATCTCAAAAACTTGTGGACAGGTTGAGTGTGCGGCAAAGGCGAATTGATTCGGTTTTGGTGAAGATTCAAATCCGGATCTGGATATGAGAATTGTTTAATTTTTTAAGTGATTCTTCGCCATTGAGAGATGGGACCAAAACGATATAGTACTGTATTGCATGATATTTCAAAAATGTAATGGGCCCAATATGTTCTCGTGGTTCAGGCATTGCATGGCGGAGGTATCTGCTCTCCTGAGTGCCCTTTTCGTTTATCCTGCATTTACTCAAAAATGAAAATGGTGAAAAAAATTGCCTTTTAAAAAAATCAACCTTCTATTTCCACACAACGCTAACATTTTCCTCATGTATGTATCTTAATGCATGAAAATATATACAGTATAACTAACACAAATTCGGGTTGGACAGCTCCCTCTGACCATGCATAATAATTAAAACTAATCAGTTTTTATTGGGGTTTACTTACACCCCACTAATAAAACATTGTCAGTATCTCTATCTGTCCTGAAGAAATGGGTATAAAATGAATAGGTAGTTGTGAAAAGTCAGTCAAGCTACCTATGGTCAGTGCTGCCTCTGATTTGAGTGTGATTGCACCCCTGAAGAAGTTTGATAATAAGTCAGCCAATTATGCCACTATCAAATAAAAACTTAGCGACATGGGTGAAATATGCTATAAAACAATGTCATCGAGACAGATAATTTAATCGAAAAGATGGTGCTTTCTGAAATAGTCAACGTTATATGTGCTTGGGATATAAAAACACCCCAAAGAATAGCGTGAAGGTTAATGCCTTGGCTTCTGGACTCTGACAGATTTGGGTTTGAAAGGTCTTGTGATTATTGTTTAAAGCTGCTTGGACAGGATACAAGTTTTGATGCATCAAAGATAAATATGTACAAGTGCTTGCTGAATAGTTTTGGAGCAATTTGATTGACATGAATTTAATCCATTAAAGAGTCAGACTAACAACTATGCTGGATTTGTAGTTCAGGTTAAAACATACTGAATCAAGTTTTCTAAAGCTTTTATGGGTTATTTGAGGGGTTTTCTCTGCTACACTCGAATACAAAACTTGGTAAAATATTTATTCCTCCCTTTAACAGCAATGAGCCTTTCTTCCAGTCTTTGAAAAGTGAATAATTTTTCTGAAACAGATATGCCAACACATTTCCAAGATCTCTATAGCTACATGTCAGCCTGACAATTCCCTGGCCTGTTGCTCAAAATGAGCTGAGTATTCCTTCGGAAGAAGAGGAATAAATTTCTGTGACTTTTTTTTCTGCAATATCAAAGGCTTTTCAAAGAGCTTGCACAGATAGCATGTGCAGAACATGGACTAGAGAAGACCTAAACATACTGTGGTTCAGATGTCCTTGTTACCCCACGCTGTATATCCCCTCTATTTAATTATATTCCATTGATAGAGTTATATATTGGAATGACATAGACGTATGACTTATTCACAAAAAAAAACGAACCTCATGAACATAAGAACAGATAAGAGACTAACAGATTTACATGAGAAAATTATTTGCTCGTTGGGGTAACAGGATATGTAGACCACATTGTACATTTACATGAAATTATACAATTGCATTACTACGGTTCCAAGCCACTATTTTGAATTAATATGCTATTTGAATCCAATGTCACAGAGGCTTCCTACTGGCTTTATATGTGCATAAAGCATTTTCTGTCATCCATTTTGTGAAAAGGATCTCCACACAGTGATCAACACTGTTGACATTTCAACACTGCTTTCTCTGGATCTTTGCTGGTTTCTTGAGCTTTGTTTGCCAAGTTAAAATCAACAACGAAATGCGGAATCAGAATCAGCAAATCAGAGAATGAAACAAGCCCTTTCACATCAACTCCTGCATGCTGGTGCACATTCAAAGAATTAAGAGGCAAAAGCTCAACGAACATCCTCATAATTAACCATGTTGGAGCTCATCATACAAGTGCAAAAGACAAAGCTGATTTGGCCTCAAGCACCTTTTTGCAAAAAATTGTCAAATCAACCAATCAGCTCGACCCACTCCTGAGTGTTCCACAATCACAAATGCCACCACACAGCCACATCAGCTCGACCCACTCCTGAGTGTCCCACAATCACAGATGCCACCACACAGCCACATCAGTTCACTAATGTAAGAGGAATAAGTACGATGGATTCAACAAAGGCTATAAGCTCTGAGGATATCCTAGCTATAATGCTTTAGATATCTATACAGTTGACCTGTTTAGCATTCCCGTTTGAACACGTTTCATGATTCTTGGAACCTACATGGTTCAAATCCAATATTGGATATTGTATGCGTCCACTGCAGACTAATGTTCGTGGAAATCACATTATAGTACACTGATATCTATTTTTGTCTTTGCCCTGCATGTTATTTATGTAGAAGCTCCACTAAAAGCCTTAGATCAATACTGAATTAAATATATGTGCTCTGAAGATGGCTTCTTCTTCTGGCTAAGCTGTTCCAACACAGATAATACAACACGAACAAATTACGCTACCATGTGAAAAACAGCTCAGGTATCTCAGATGCCCAAGATACAAAAAATCAAACCTGGCCAACTATTTAATCCAATCAGCCCTCCTCTCATTCTTCAACAGTCAATAGTGCAGTGCAGAAGCATCTGTAAACAATTAACCTGCTCACAGGTGCTCTGGTTCAGGTTTGTTCAGAATTATTTTGCACCAGGCCTGGTCACAGCCCTGATCTAAACAATTACATGGGTACAAGAGCAAAATGCCAGAAAATAAACAAGAGTCTAGGTAGAAATGAATTTAATAATAATCCCATGCTATAGTCCAAGGTTCTCCTTAGGGCAGTATCCTTGGCCCAACCATCTTCACTTGCTTCATAAATGACCTTTCAATGAAGGTCATTTGTGGGGCTGTTTTTGTATTATCCCACAATGCTTAACACCATGTAGATCACCTCTCTTCTGTTCTTACATATGGCAGCTTGGCTGCAAGGGTAGCTATCATTTCTTGGAAGCATAGCTATGCCACTGATGTGCCCCTCTACCAGTACACGAGTGCTCATTTTGCCAACCTCAGAAGGATGACAGGCTCAGTAAACTCCCCTGGTATTAATTCAGCAGCCAACGGGGCTGGTCAACGGGGCTCAAACTCAGGACCCTAAGATCCTAAAGCAGCCACCCTAACCACCAAGCCAACACCAGACTGATAACACCTCTAACAATGAAGCAGTACATGTCCACTTGCAGCAAAAACTTGACAACATCCAGCTTGGGCTGACAAGTACCAAGTTACATTAATGTCTGAAAAATGTTAGGCGTGGGCAGAGGAAGACGTTTTTTTTGGGGGGGGGGGAGGTTACGGGAAAAGTCCCACATGTGAATGGATTGGAAAGGGATCGAAGGGGTGATTTCTGAAGGTATGCTCCCTGATCAAAATTTTTGATAATATTAAGATTTCCATTTTGTGCTGGTAAATGGTGCATTCACCAGAAGGTTATATCTAGGTCATAAAGTTTGACTTCAGAAGCAGGCCTGCTCACATTTTCATAAACATGGAGATCCAGCCTCCAGGTTTTCTGCTTCAGCTTTCTTATTTCCATTCTGAATACTTTCTGGTGTACATTTTGCTTCTGCCAGTCAACCTCCTTGTTTGGCTGACTGGTCTTTCTTGCAACCCAACTTGTGTAGGACAACCTTCGTTTTGTCATCTTACCCGCAGGCTGCTCAACCTTTGCTGCTTTTATTTGCATTTCCTGTTTTCTGTCTTCAGCATCCTTCACTCTGGTTCATTAATTATCTATGATTCAGACAACTAACTATTGCACATACTGGAAACTTCTGAGACTCAGAGTCCTTGGAAGAAAGTGGAGTTTTGCAAGATAACCCGAGTAGTAACAGTTCAAACATCAAACTGAAATGTAAAACAGAAATCACAAGACAAGCCTCTGTCATCAACTTCAAATTTCACTCTGAAAACATTTTGCAGTAATAGGTGCATTTTCTCTCGAAGTAGTCGATGAAGCCTCTTCGGGGAAATTAGTCCGAGTCTGAGATCTTTGACACGTGAGGTTGCTCTCACTGTAAAATATTCAGATTGGCTGAGGAAAGCAAAAGAAAAGCACAATAATGTAGTGCTGAGCTGATAGAGTTTGTACAAATGTGTCTCAAAAGGAATCTGACTGGATGAGTCCACAGGGCATCACGGAAGGTGTAGTTCTTGTTATAAGCGCGATGTTTTTTGTCTTTCATGTAATCACGCTGCAAAATAGTTGTGGGGATTTACATCGAGGTTATGCTTCTTTGATGATCTGTATTCGGTGATGTTTTCAATAGACAAGGTGATGGAGCCTTTACGTGAGTATGAATCAAAATAACGAGGGTCGAGCAAGTTTCACAAAACATCAAAATACCAAGTTTATTGCTCTACGTACGTCATCTATTGAATTCAGACTATTACTATTGAAACAAAGAAAATTAAAAGTGCAGTACCTTCAGAAAGTATTCACACCCCTTTAGTTTTTCACACTTTGTTGTGTTTCAGACTGAATTTACAACGGATTAAATGAAAAAAAATTGTCACTGATCGACACAAAATACCCCATAATGACAAAGTGAAAACATGTTTTTAGATATTTTTACAAATTATTTTAAAATGATAGGCTGAAATGTCTTGTGTCATTAAGTATTCAACTCCTTGAGTCAATACTTCTTTTGAAGCACCTTTGGCAGTGATTACAGCTTCGAGTCTTCTTGAGTATGTCTGTATCAGCTTTGCACATCTGGATTTGAGGATTTTCTCCCATTCTTCCTTGCAGATTTGCTCAAGCTCTGTCAAGTTGGATTGGGAGTGTCGGTGAACAGCAATCTTCAAGTCTTTCCACAGATTCTCAATGGGATTCAAGTCCAGGCTTTGGTTAGGCCACTCAAGGACTTTCACATTCTTGTTCTGAAGCCATTCCAGTGTTGCTTCGGCTGTATGCGTGGGGTCATTGTCTTGTGGGAATGTAAATCTTCGCCACAGTATAAGGTCATTTGCGCTCGGAAGCAGGTTCTCCTCAAGGATTTGCCTGTATTTAGCTCCATTCATTGTTTTCTCCATCCTTACAAGTCTCCCAGTCCCTGGCACTGAAAGCATCCCCAGAGCATGATGCTGCCATCACCATGTTTCATGGTAGCAATGGTGTTAGATGGGTGATGAGCTGTGCTCGGTTTCTGCCAAATGTAGCGCTTTGCATTCAGGCCAAAGAGTTGGATTTTCATCTCATCAAACCACAGAATATTTTCCCTCATGGTCTCAGTCTTTCACGTGCCTTTTTGCAAACTTCAGGCATGCTGTCATGTGCCTTTTTCTCAAGAGTGGCTTCCATCTGGCCATTCTCCCATAAAGCCTAGATTTGTGAGGTGCTGCAGAGACTGTTGTCCTTCCAGCAGGTTCTCCCATCTGAGCCAAGGAACTCTGTTGTGCTGTCATAGTGATCATTTGGTTCTTGGCCACCTCCTGACCAAGGACCTTCTTCCCCGGTTTCTCTGTTTGGTCGGACAGCTAGCTCTAGGTAGAGTCTGGGTAGTTCCATATTCTTTCCATTTCCTGATGATGGAGCTCATTGTGCTCTTTGGAACTTTCAACACTCTCAAAATTGTTTTTTTTACCCTTCCCCAGATATATGCCTCCTCACAATTCTATCTCGGAGTTGTACGGACATTTGCTTGGACTTCAGAGTCTCTGCTCTGACACACACTGTCCACTGTGGGACCTTGCATAGAAAGGTGTGTTTCTTTCTAAATCATGTCCAATCAATTGACTTGGCCACAGATGGACGCCAATCAAGTTGTAGAGACATCTCAAGGAGAGGAAATTGGATGCACCTGAGCTCAATTTGGAGTGTCATAGCAAAGGCATTGAATACTTATTGACTCAAGACATTTCAGCTTTTTATTTTTAACTAATTTGTAAAAGCTTCTAAAAACATGTTTTCACTTTGTCATTATGGGGTATTTTGTGTAGATTGGCAACAATTTTTTTTAAACTTAATCCATTTCAAATTTCGGCTGTAACACAACAAAATGTGATTGGAGTCAAGGGTGTGAATCCTTTCTGAAGGCACTGTATAATGAAGAATTCCTGAAGCATCTCACTGACTCTCTCTCTCTCTGTCTCTCTGATGGAGACCATATGACAAACCCTCCTGTCTACTTTCTTAATAATCTTCTTGAGGAAGTTCAGTCAATCAAACTTCTGGGTCTCACTGTCAGCCATGATCTTTCTTGGGCAAACCACATTTATAAGATGGCCTTCACAGCCAGTCACTGACTGGGCACCCTCCATCGGACAAAGTATTTTCTTGGCACACCTGAACTCCTGTCCACTTTAAAGGCTTTCATCTGCAGTTTGATGAAGTATTTCTCTCCCCTCTGGGCTGGCACCCCTGCCTCAAACCTTTCTCGGCTTGATGCCGGGGAAACCAAGGCCTTCAAGATTATTGGAATCTCCCACGATGGAGCTGTCAATAGACCAATGACTTTCACATCTGACAGGTGGTGTCTCTGCCTTCGACCGACTCCTTTATTGTCTTACACAATTTGCTCTTTCCCCCATCCAAAACGATGATATTCTCTATCCCCATTAACCACCACCCCCAAAGCCTTCCAAATTTCCCGTTTTTTCCCCACCTAAGAGTATGCATCTGTATCCATCTTGTCCACCCTATGTGCCCTCCCCAACACCTCCTTGCTCCCCACACACTTTATTTCTCTAAGTCTCCCTCGATTTTGTTCTCCAACCCTGCTGTTGGTGTCCCCCTCTCTTCACTGGTGCTTTTGTTCTGTTGCATAATGATACGTTCTATGTTGTTGCTTTTCCACGAGCCTTGACCTTGTACTTTTTTTTTGAAAAAGAAAAAACAAAAACCTAGTTTAGTTCATGTAGGCTGGTGTTGATCTGTGTTGGGAGACACAGCGACCTCAAATCGGTGACACAGACCCAGCACAACACCGGTAAATCAAATTCTGGACAATCAGAAATCAATTTAACCAGCGTCAGTGGCATAATGGTTTGAGCATTTTCCCTGACTTGGAGGTTAGCGTTTCAAACAGTTTGAATCCTGGCCAAGTCATTCCAAAGACTCAAACAACTAGAGAGTTCATAGAACATGATACCACGCACAGTGTTTAGGTATATACAGAACTTCAATTTTAATTTAAAAAAATGATTTTAAAATGTTGACTGCTCATTACGAATATACTCACCGTGCTGAATGTACCATATTCTGCCACTATGAGTATTCTATTAGAAAATATTACAGTATTGTGTTGTACACAGAATATACTGCTGTCCCAGATAATGCAAAAAAATATTTCCTGGCAGTTTGGAGAACATAAATCGATGTCATAATCAGGCTCATCATTCTCCACGATAAGTTTTTCAACTTCATCTGCATTCATATGTGCCATTTTAAAGGGTAATGACAAGCAGCAAAAAAGAAAAATCACGTCGTACTCAGCACATGATCTATCATTAGCAATGACATAATACCAACATTGATGAAGTGCTAAAAATAGTCCTACCAGATAGCTCGTACCTGGCATCCGGAATTGAAAATCTTGTCCCACTGCCTGCTATGACTTTTTTCATAACGTGGGGTTTCTTTCCCCAGCAGTGGATAAGAAATTAACTTAAATTTCCTCATAGTAGGGTAAAATTTTTAAATAAAGTATATGCACATGCAAACTTGGCTTGCACTTGAGAGTGGTGAGCATTGTAAGATTTGGCAGCCAACATGAAGATCGTTAAAAAAAAATCCAGAAGTTTAGCGCTACTGAAGCAGTATTACACATCTCCTTATACACTGTCATAAGGTGACGAGTCATGGTTTAGGAGATGGAGGCTATATTTATCACCATCCATGGAAAAACAAAGCCACATGGCAGTTTCTTCTTCACTCCCAATCCTGTACTATCTCACATGCCACACCCTCTCATGCTATATATCGATATATAGCATGGTTCTTGGAAGTATTATGAAGGCTATTTGTGTTCTACAGTCTTGAAGTATATAATAGCATATATACAAAGAGGTTTGATGACATAAAAATAAATGAATTCTGGGTTTTACCACCATTTTACCAGGTATCTATTACACTACCATGTCTAACACATTATATGAGTGATTCATGCCTGTTGTTTGTGTCCTTTATGACGTCCTTCAAAACAGCAATTTTCCTGTTTGGAATGATTTTAAATTTTATTTGACTGCCAGGCATGCAGACAGAGTAAAAATATGATCTCACTCCTCTCTGCGCATGCATGGTCGGGAGGAATTTAAAGCCAACGTACAGTAAAATGGCAAACTCGTCCACCTATTCATGTTCTAATGTGTGTTCAAAATGTGATATTCAATTTAAATAAATTGTTTCTCGATCATAAACTGATAAGACAGATAGAGGGATGGATGGACGGACATGAACCAATTGCTTAACCCTGCTTTTCGCTTCATGTGCATGGGGATAAAATGGTAAGTGCTGCTTCCTTGCTTGTTGCTCAACATTTTAAAAAGTCTGGACTAAGGACAAACAGCCATAAGTTGGTAATATTAGCATAGGCTTTGAAGGGCCTCTGCTGTGTCGAAGTTCCTTGTAAGGGAACTCATATTATTAGCTCGTCTACGACGAAGTTGAGATGGACTGTTAGAGCCATAACAATGTCCTTCAGTCACTCAAGCAGTCAGTGGGTCCGTTAACATTTTTTGATTTTTTCCCTACTCCTCCGATGCAGCCCAATGGATTAGTTTGAATCTCGGAATGATGATTCATGACGTCGATGCACAAAAACCAATGGAGTCCTTTTTTTCTATTTCCATTCAGGTGGTGAGATAATTAACTCATTAACTCAAAATGTAATCAATGTTTGCATGTCCATCACATATCACAAGATTCATTCATCTCACCAGACTGTGAATTAAATTAATTTTAACCTCTGAATTTAATTTGTTCGGAATCATAATTTAATTCAACTTCTTAATTAAATTTTTCCCTCTTAATGTCATTAACGCCCTTTTACTTTGAAGAACGGAATGAACGTGGAAGGGGAAAATAGAAAGTTGGGGTGAATTGTGGGGAAGGGGGGGAGGGGTGGGTGACATTCCATTTTTTTTGTCCCTTTTACCTGTTTTATTCCTTTTAAGGCCATTTTGAAACTTTAAACCCGATAGACCTTACTTAAAATCGGAATGTACCCTTTGGACCTTTAGACCCCGTAGACCCTTTCGACTAATACATCACTGACCATCCAGACCTTTTCAACACTTTAAGCCCTATAAACTAATTAGACTCCTTGACCTTGACCTAATTAGGCTATAAACTAATTTACTGATGTTGTTCAAACTTGGCACACAGATAATAAATGATGGCTTACATATGCATGGCATTTTGCTTGGAGATCATATCCAAGATGACCGACTGGTGGCCATTTTGTTACTTAAATTTGTCCCTGCAACCATTTCTCAGTCAAGCATGGTCCGATTTTGTTCAAACTTCTCACAAGCACAGTACACAATAGCATACACTTGCACCTACCAATATTTTGCGATCAGATTAAAGATGGCTGACTGGTAGACCGGCATCCATTTTAGTTTTTAAAAGCCGGTTGAATACATCCTCAACTATTTCTCAGTCAAGCATTTACCGATGTTATTTAAACCTCACAGACAGATAACGAATGATGGCTTACATATGCAGGTCATTTTTTTTTCAACATCAGATCAAAGATGGCTGACTGGTGGCCATTTTAGTTGTAAAAAAAAACAACCAATGTTGAACACGTCCTCAATCATTTCGCGGACATGCATTTACTGACGTTCAAACTTGGCACCCAGATAAAGAATGATGGCTTGCATATACATGTCATTTTTTTTGTGTGTGATGATATTCAAGATGGTTGACTGCTGACCATTTTGTTACTTAAATGTGTCCCCAACCATTTCTCAGAAATGCATGGTCCGGTTTTGTTCAAACTTGGCAAAACCCGAGTACATGATGGCATACACGTGCACCTCACTTTCTTTAAAATCTGACCAAAGATGGCTGACTGGAAGACTAGCTGGCAACCATTTTAGTTGTGCATCGATATAGACTCTCCCTTCAACTCCATACATTAAAATTACTCAAAAATGGGGGCTATGACATTTTCTGTCTTTTTTACTTGTTATTATATAATTTCTCTTCGCAGGTACTCAAAGTGAAAGCCACAGCCACCACCATGCAATGTTACGGCAACTCTTTGTCCACTCAAATGGCTCTCCACACAATGCAACTCTACTTTCCCTGGCATCCTCACTCACATACTCTCTTCTTCGCTTGGATTCCTCATCTGGCACCTTATGGTGAACCAGAAGCTTTGAGGTTCACCACGTCATTCACACCTCGTGTCATGTCAACATGCCTAAATTGTGGCTGGAAGATTCGTCTCTGTTTCTTCAGTCCTGCTCACGAACCTTAAATTCAGTTTTTCAACAATCATTGAGGATAACTTGCAGGTTGATTCACATATTTCATCCAAAGTTAATGGAAAGACTCCACTATCAAGGGGCAGAAGAGGCAAGAATACAATACCTGACAGACACTATGCTGTAACAATGAAACAGTACAGCAAACCCTTGTTTATAAATAAAACAATAAAATCCAAACTTGACAAGCATAGTGTACACTCCTTAATGTGGCATCCCCCGAGCTCACAACGTTAATACCATGGTTGCAGTTGTATGCTCCTGATCCCAGTCAGCAAGATAAAACACTGCAATACAAGAAGCAATTTCTCCATCAGTAGCAAGAGAATGATATCATCATTGCTGGCGGTAGAGAAGTGGGGAAAAGGAGGAGAGGGGCGAAGAAAAAAGGGCAGGGGACAGAGTAAATGTTGATGTGGGTTGGAGGGGGTCGTTTAGATTGATTAGGGTTGGTGATAATGATTAATACACAAAAGTCAAAACTTTATTCAGAGTTTGTTCTGGTGGAGAAGGAAGAGAGGTATGTGGAGGAAGGGTCTCATAAGAATCAAATCAGATCACATTGGAAAGTTTTGTGAGGGTTTTCGTAGGGAAATAATCAGGCCTGTCTGCTCAGTAAGGAACGCTTGGGAAGGAATAACCAAACAGCATTTGGAACATCCTGATTTAGGAATGATCGTTGAGGGATTGTGGGCATTCCTGTCACAGCTTTAGCAGCATTTATTCAGTTCCAGACCATCCCCAGAATTCCCTTATGGAGCTATAAATTCACGCCACATTATTTTATTACCCCAAGCCTGACTGAAAGCCTTTGCAATTGCTTTCCATTAATGGATGTGAAAGCGTGGCCTTCGACTGCAAGTGATTAATGGAGGTATTATCTTTTGGTCAAGGGAAAGAGGAGGGAATGGGGAAGAATGAAAGCTTGATGTGTAAAATCCCATCTTCTGGAGGGTCATGCGGTGCCTCCACAATGTGTGCAGGTGCAATTTATCTCCAGGATGCTCACTCAAGTGTCAGGTTTGGTGGGAATTGTCTTCCTTGAATGTAAAGATTTTCTGTCATCCTTTCATGAAAGTCTTCTTCAAAATTGAAGCGCCACATTGATTGGTAACCAGCTGTTGAAGTGATCATTGCTTTGGTGGATCAATCATGTATTTTCACAAATTTCAGGTTGAAGCCTCACTATTGAAGAAAATCAAATGTTAAAGCATCGCCTCATCAATCACATACTTGCTGAAACCTCAACGCCTTTGTCCATTGCTTCTCTCATCTATGAAACCGCCTTTCAGAGACCATTCTTCCCTCCTCGACTTCAAGCAGGCAGTGCACTGCTTCCTCAAGTTATATCCCATCCTGACATCTTAACTTTATTATCCCCATTAACCCTTCATATCCCAACCCTCTTGCTTGCTTGTTTCCGTTTTTCCTCTCTCTTTCTCTTCCTTTTCTGATTGTTTATTCCATTGCCATTTGTATCAAATTGTTGCCCTTTTACACAACTGTCAGTTCAACCTTGCTCTTCCATGAGCTTCACTCTTTTAATGAGAGACAAAGAGAAACCATCGAGTTTCTCAAAGAAGTCTGTGCTTAATCGTTCAAACTGTGACAGAGTTTTGTAAGGTGATTGATATATGGTAAAATCGCTCCAAATTAGCTCACACCTGCTCAGCAATTTAGATTCAGACCAAGTCATGGGTACATTGTTGATTCTCCTGACTGCTCGGGCCATCTATATTGTTGCGGTTCTGGAAACCGCATGCCTTCAAGACAATGGCATCCAACATAGAGTGATCCCCGGACAGTTATTTCATTAGTATACGTGCAGTTAGACCTTTCCCTCATGTCTAATGGGTTAATGGGACAAAGTACATTGCATGGTTCTTATAGCTAGGTGGTTCTTATTTCCATTCAATCTCTATCTTCATTCCAACTCTTTCCTCTTATTCATGAAATAAACCAAGACGGCAGACTCCAGTACATTTACAGTGGAAGAGAGGCTGGTTGCAGTGGTATGGTACCACGAGAGGAGAAACACAAACAAGATGATGAGACAGGTGCAAGAATACTGTGTCGAAGGGTATAGTAGAATAACCACATGCACGATAACAGACATGCGTGCAGCCCAGCGAAAACTTCCACCCACTGTACAGGATGCGTGCGGAAAACCCTTTCATTCAAATCTGCATCTGGTACTTATATCTATCTTCTTTTCAACCCAAATCTGCATCTAATACTTCTATCTATCTTCTTTTCAACCCTGATTTATATCAAATCCTTTCCTTCAATCCATGAGACAGATCGGGGTCGGCACCTTGCTCAGGTGGCCACCTGTGAGGATTACCCCTGTGGTAAATAACCACATGAATGATAACAGACACGTGCACAGCCCATGATAATTACCATGGCACTGTACGGGACGTGCATGGTGCACATCTTTATTCGGGTCTGCGTGCTGATTTACAGCAGCATCTTAGCATCGATCTTCGCTCATCACCTCAGCCACCAATATCTCCCGCAAAGGGCAGAGGTCATCCCGTAGCTCTGCCTTGATCCAGCCGCCACCAAGCAGAGGCATGCTGTACGGCCCAGAGATCGATCGGGCCGCATGGTGTATGGACGGAACAAGCGCATTGATCAGTGCCAACTGCAGAGCGCCGGGGGTGCTCGAATAGGCATGCGGGGCCGACGCGACCCTCGGCCAGTCGCCGGAGCACGGCCCGGAGGTTTGATGCAGGGTGATTCATATCACGGTGTTTGGAGCAAGACAATTCCATAGCTCAGCCATGTCTCGCCGGATGTACGGATGAGACCACTTCCGGCCATAGGGGCCAGGCAGCATGAGGCCAGGGTCCAGTAGGAGCTCACAATTCGGGTGACGACGCATTGCTTTGGGTCGTCACCCCCACCTTACATCATGGACCTTACTAAAGACGGATCGCGAAGCCGTTCAAAAAGCTAGGATCTCTACATTCACCTGTTGCTCCGCCTTCCTCGCCTTCCTCGCCTGCCTGATTGCCTGCTGGCTCTGCCTTGTCATCCGCTGGCTCCACCCACTGCCTTCTCGCCTGCTGACTCACCCACATTCTTGTCTGCTGGCTCCTCCCACCGCCTTCCTCTTGCCTGTCGGCTCCACCTATTCTCTGGACCGGTGCACATGCTGAGCCCAGCACAGTAACCAAGCAGGAGACAACGCGTCGACTCTCAAGGAGGGATTGCTCAGCGGAGCGTCCCCCAAAGTGGTCCGGGTAGCACGGCCGGCCGACCGTGCAAGGTATTACGAGACCATTAGCCCTCATCTCCTCTCCTTTCTCATGATTATCTCCTCTTCATCGGGTTTTGGTTATGTGTGTGTGTGTGTGCGTGTGTGTGCGTGTGCTGTGTGTGCGTGTGCGTGTGCGTCTGCGTGTGTGTGTGTGTGTGTGTGTGTGTGTCCTTGCCTATGTTAAGAGTGAAGAAGAAATGTATCAGGATAAGTCTGCTCTGTATCCACTTTAGTGAGTTGCTTGCCTTGTTGTCGCACCCCACAAATTCCTTACTATCCATGCTTACATACAACAATAAATCCATTTATTGTGCCACATATTTTACCTCGCCTGTCTGTAATAAATGCTTGTGAAGAAATGCTCCCAGCTCATTTTTGTCTTTTCTTTCATTGGTCCAGCATGGTCCGTCCATATCCGAGCTTAGCCGGGACTTTATTTTCCAACGATCCGTTACTCGAGCCGGTACGTCCTTTGCATTGTCGCTCGGCTGCATCTGACCCGGAAAGGTGACCCTGTTCGGACAAGGCGTACCGAGGGCATGTTCCCTGGTCATTAGGGCACGTGATTATTTTAGGTTACCTGTTAAACCTTAGACGGAGGACCCTTGGTCACGTGGTTGAGTTATTGGCGTTCAGGGTCGATTAGCGACCCGCCGCGTCACGGAGTTATCCGTGTGCGATGGCTGCGATTCCAGAGAGTCTGTTGGGAACCCGAGATAGCTTCCCCCTCCCGTGGTTTTCTCGCCCGACCCTGGGCCACAACAATATGAGGCAATTACTCAGAGGAAAATGAGTAATTTTACACTTCCACCCCCCAAAGTACACTTTCTTCACCGTACATCAATTTTATGTTCCTCTATTATTTTATCGTCACACCTACCAAAGCACTTTCCCTTCTTCCTCCTATACTCTGACACCACCCTTCCATTTCATTTTTATATACCTCATTAATGTGATTTATTTTCAATAGAAAGTATTTGTCCTTACAGACCAGTTAATTCCCCCACTTTGATGTGTCTGTTTTTCATGGAGAGAATTGGTGTTTTAATGACTTGTAATACCGGCTTCCACCAGGTGGTGCAAAACGATAAACATTCAAGTCAGGAAAATTGGCGTCCTCCCTCTCCACGCTCAACCTCAAGGGCTACATGTTAGTCACACGCTCCACAAAGTGACTGAAATTATCAATTACACAACCCGAAAAATACATTTCGTTCATTTTACAATGGAGGCAGTGAGGAGTAGGCTACTATGTTTCATCTGTCTTTATACTATAGATTGCTGAATAGGTCACTCTTTGTGGATCAAGTGACTGGACAAAAGGCATCAGTAGATGACAAGTGATTCATCAATTCAAGCGTATGCGGTTTAACACTGCAGCCGGATGGTCAGACCATGGAGAAAGATAGTAAACACTCAATTTAGCATGTATTTAGTAAAAACTCTCTGTTTGCTATCTTATTCTATGGTCTGACTACAAGGTCACATGACCATCTCAACTGATATTTCAGTTTGGTTGCATCAGTCACAATCTGGATTGTTGCGTTATGCAATTGACTCATCTTCGATGAGAGATTGCTGTTATTCAGCGTACTTGATGACCCAACCATACACTAAGAAAATATACAGTTTGATAATTATCGGACTCTCAGATTTTCTACCAGATCAATAAAGGACCTTGAAACATAACTGAAGGATCACTTTTTGGGGGTGAATTTGTAATTAATATTCGTAGATGATAAATGGGGGAAAAGGGGAAAACTTTCTAACCCAAGGCTCAAAAGCTCAAAATAGGACACTCATTTTCTCCCCACCTATCCCCTTCCCTCCCATACAAGCAAATGTAAAATTGAGACTATGAAAGATTGAGACTTACTGATGAAAGCACTTCTTCCCTTTTATATTTTCATTCCACTCGAAGAGCGAACCAACGAATATTTGTCCGTGTTGTCTTTAGGGAATAACTTAATTTTCTTATAACATTCATTTCCATCGAGTATATTCAAAAATAATAACTTGGAACTTGGTTCTTGGTTTAAGTGTCTTTGTTGAGCAGAAATGAAATGATAAACTTCTCTTCATTGTCTTATTTTTCCACCTTCTGAGCTACCTATCATTTTGAGATTGTAGTAAATTGTTTTTTGATTGTTCAATTTATAACCATCAAAGTTTTCAGTCCATTCAAAAGGATTTTTTTCTTTACATCCTCCAACCTATTTGTAATTAAATTTATCCGCTTATTTGTTTTATCTACTCTTACACCAGTTATTTCTTCAATTAGGCTTATTTGATATTTCTCACATTCTTTATGTTTTCCATTTAAGTACCAAGGTTGATTACATCTCCACTCTTTGGTTTGGTTATTGCTTGGTTCAATTATTTATAAATCAGTAAAATGATGGCAATACCCTGTTAAAATTCCCAACCCAATATCTTAACATTTATACTTATAACCATAAGGGAGACTATTGATTCCATTCTCTAAAATATATATTTATCATCAAAAGCTCATAATGCTTTCTTGTTTATCTCTTCTGTATATAATTGATTTTTATAACTTCTTATTGTATTCATTTTTCTGTACTCTTCCTTTTTTAAGGTTAAACAGTTGCAATAATGCTTGAAATTTATTGTTTCCTTGATTATATTTTTCTGTATTCCCTTTAGCTTCTTATCACACCTTTCAATGTTGTTATTATCGATATATGTGAAAGCATAAGACGATGATCTGAATCCTATAATTTAACTCATGACCTTCCCACCCAATTCATCTTTAAACTTACCAATAACCTTTTTATTATTTGACAAAAACAACACATCACCTGGCTTATAATTACTTGTACCATATATATCAATATTATCAATCATATCCTCATATACATCACTTGTCTTAATTTATGATATAAAACTATCTGTATCCATATATAACAATGACAAATTATCATTATACTTTGATTTTAAATTATTATAGTAAAAGTCATACATTAACGACTTGGACAAAGTCAAGAATTGTTGTTCCTCTATAAATAGGTTTATCCATTTCAATACTCTCTTTTTTCCAATGAACAGCACAAAAGTTCTCTGAAAACACCTCCGCTCGTTCAAAACTTGGTCTATTACTTAACTTTGAAGCCTGTTTCCAAGATTAAGCAAGTCTTATGTTTTGTCGATTCCTAACATTTTCCATAGTGTTTCCAAATAAAGCATTATTCATTAATTTATAAAAGTCCTTCTCAAAATCTGTTTTTGCTTCTATTCTCCTTTTTGTGTTAAAATCAATATATTTCTTTAACCAATGACTTTGTTTATATTTCAAAATTCGATGAATTTTTCACTCTCAACCCAGCAGATAAATATTGTCTCAAGTTCCTTTGATGCAAAACATAACTTTATTTTTCATTTAATGAAGTAAGTAGTTTTTTCTGCAGATTTACCTTTTATATTAAATGACTGTTGGTAATCACTTAACCATTCTTTTCTTGGACTTTCTTTATCAGGGGCAAAATTTAGGTCTTAATGTTTGTTATGAAGTTCTTCTGGATATTTTAAAGCAACCTCAAAATAATATCCAACTTCAGCTTCATCCAATTCTTTTTGGGAGGAGACAACAATGTCTTGTAAAACTTTTTCATGATGTTTTTCTTTAACCCATTTAAGTTTTCCATAAGGTAAACATTGAGACATAGCCCACCCATACAAATTCTTACCATCATAATACATCAGGTAAGAGTTGTCCTCATTCTTATTATAATCAGGAAGATATTTGTTATTTGCTTTGGCATATCTCTTGGAACATACTTGAGATATTCCTCCTCTTTTAGCCTTCTCGATCATTAAAAGCATATCTATTTCACTGATTAATTCCAAATTCTATTTTGTGATTTTTAACATAGCACTCAAGCCAAACCCAGGACTGGGTAATAGTGAGCGGGGTCTAATCCATAAGAATTTTTTTATTATGACAGACTGTTCTAAAACTTTCAAACACATCAGCCAAAAACAATACATTAGTTTTAAGATACAAATCATGTTATTTTCCAGGATTCTTTATATTAAGCTTCTCCAAAACCTTTTTAGCTTGTGTATAATCTCTATCAGAAATATGAGTTTTATTCAACTTGCTATAGAAACTTTCCATTGAAGGAAGTTGTGTTTCTTTAAACTTCTCAAATTAATCCACATAGTCATACAGACATATTTCCTTTTGTGAGAAGAGATCAATCTCTTCTTGATTTGAGAAATGTGATTTAAGATTCGGTAAGTTTTTAATATTTGATGCGAAGTTAGATAATGCACTTGCCATAAACTTGTATGTGTCAAGAGTTCTGATATGGGTTATGGGGGATGTATGAATTGTTTTTGTGAATGAGATGTATTTTTGATCTGTGTTTGGAATGGCAGAAATATCTCCAGATGTCTTTGAAAGTTCATTTATAAATAGATGTGTGTCATAGTGAGCGTTGTTGTGAAGAAAGACAGGAATAAAGTTTGGGGGCTTGTAATTAAGATTACAATGGGAATGAGCTGGACCTCTATATTTTCCAGTAAGATGACAATGATCCCTAACTTTGACCTCTCCCTTAATTTTCTCCGAAGAAATATGACAGATACTGTTCTTTCTAAATTCCTTTTTCTCTCCCTTTGTTAATGACATTGGGTTCGAGGTTTTAACCATTATTTCCCTTTGTTTTATACAGTCTTTTTCAAATCGTCTTACAAGCTCCTCTGAGGCATCTTCTCCTCCATAAAGTTCTAACTTGTATTCATCACCAACAGATGATTTGATATAATAACAGAAACCACAAGGAGTATGTTTTTTTGATATTCATTTATGTATGATTTATTTGGATTTGGAGAAAGAGTATCTATCTTTTCAAGGATACTTTCAAAATCAGCATATATCACTAATGGGTGTTTTATAGATTTGTTAAAATCTTTGAATGATATGTTTGTACCTGCTTTTGGTAAATTGATTATGGTTGATTTATGATGACTGCAATATTTCGAATGTTGATTTAATCGTTCTTTTGTATGAAAGGAGTTGAGACATCTCTTTCAAGGATACGTTTTATATTTTCTCTTGTATAGTTGTGATTTGGTTAATCTTGATAAATTTTTGATGAAAGCATTATGTGATTTTTCGTTTGAAGTAAAGTATAGAAGGTCAATGTGTGTTTCATCATTTTTATAGTTGTTTGAAATTTTTAATATCTGAACTTTGTTCGTATCCGTTAATCCATATACATTAACAGATAGATTATTCATTTTCTAAAATTTAGGAATATATCTCAATGACATTAGAAACTATAAATCTTCAACATTTAATGTATTCTCGTATTTCTTATAATGTTCAACCCTTTCAGGTTTCCATTGTGCAGGATGTAAGTGAGCAAGAACAGACCATAGAAAACATTTATTATCTTTGTTTTGAATATTAACAACCGCTTTCTTAAGTTTTATCTCTTTTGGCAAATCAATATAAGAAGAAGCTTGAAGTGGATCTGATTTGAAAATGTGTATATCTGAAAAGATTATTTTTGTAATCGCAAATCCACGACCTAATCCAGTGTTATCAACAACTTGTTCTTGTCGCTGGAGTTCCTCATAAACATCACATCTTAAAAATCTTGAAATGATGTGATAATGTGAGGGTTTGTCCTCATATAGGGAGTAGTTTCATCAACTTCTCTTACCATATTCAATTTTACTCCCACATCAAACTTAAAGGTTTTCATTTCACTTAATGTGTTTTTAATTATCATTTCAATACTTTGTTAAACCGTATCAACAGCTTCAATGATGTGAGATGGTCCAGGGTCTTGAAAGTGAAACAATCTTATTTTTATATGTCCTTTAAATGCCCCATCAGTGTTTTCACTAGAGAATTTAGTGACACCTTCCTTTTCTTCATTCTTCTTGTGTTTGCGTGATTGAAGGTGTATATTATAAAAAAATTTAAGAATATCATTATCACATCTATCACAATGTTTTGTTTCTTCATCAATTGGAGATATTTGTGTGAAAAAAGTGAATGTGTGTTTGTTGGTTTGAAGGTGTTTTTTACAACACATGTATTCATGATTACAAACATCACAGTACGTTGTATTCACCATATTTATATAACAAAACTTTGGTTAAAATATAATTTTCTTGATGAAAATTCCGTTTAATTTAAAGGTGAATCTGTGCTTAAAACCATTTTATCCTCCAACTTTTTCACTTAATAAATACAATGTATCAGACAGAAAAGACAAGTTTCAATCAATCTCTTCATTTGTAAAAGATACTGAGAAATATGTCGTGGATGTAAAATTGAATAAAGATAAATATCACAACTATTGGATAAAAACAGTTATGGTGAATAATATGAGTTCTTCAATTTCCTTCAGTGGAAGGGCTTTTAGTATATCTGGAAGAACATCAATTAAAGTAGCTCTAACAAAAGTTTCTCCTCTCCTTCTGGCAATATATTCAAAACGAGAAAAAGCAATGAAACAAGAAAAAGTATCAAAAAAGAAAAACCTTATGGATGAAGCTTTAGAAAGAAAAGATAAGACCATCTGTAATATGCAAGGAGAAATTTGTATTTTTTTCAACAACCCTAAAGATGTAAATCCTGATGAAATAAAGGATGTTAATATATCAGGTGAAATGACATTTCGTTCAATCGTAGTTAAGGACCATTTTAAAATTACCTTTAATATAAAAAAATGTAGTTGTTGAATCTGTTAATGAAAAAAAGTATATAGATATTGATGCTAATGTTTTTTTCTACTAATTTAATGAGTCATTATTCAACTGAATATTTTGAAGATTATGAGAGTGATGATAGTATCTCTGTTAGAACAGAAGACAGTAATGATACCGAGAGTTTGTGTTCAAACGATAGTTATGAAAGTAGTTTCATAGATGATTGTGAAAGCACCAATGAAAGTACCGAAGATGATACCGAAGATGAATTTTGTTTGAAGTAAAATTTTACTTTATAAATATGAATAGTTTACTAGATTTTGAACCTCTTGAATTTCCTGATTCTTCACATGACAAATTTGAGAATTGTCCTGCGTGTGAAAGACGGGGATTAAACACAGAGTCAAAAGCCTATAAACAATGTATATTCTGTGATTATCTTCTTATTAATGATAATAAACAATGTAGAAAGGAATATAATTCTTTGAGATTTACACCAAAAATGAATTACTTTACAAGATTGATTTGAGAAATGAATATAAAGTATGAGGGTAATAATACACCTTTTTTTGCAAGAGAAGAAACTGAACAAATGACGACCATGTTTCTTGGATTGATGATTTATATTTTTAACATTGTCATTTTCAGGGAAATATCAACACAAGATATTGTATAAATATAATAATAGATTATCTTGAAATTAAACCTGAATTTAGGATAAAACATAGAGTTTCTAAAAAAGCCAATAAAAAAATTAAATAACCTGTTTTCCAAATATTTTAAATGAATGATTTTTTTTATCCATTTGGGAAAATAGGATAAAATTTAACAACCATAAAAATCTTCCAAATTCATTAAGATGTCTCATAGTTGGTTAAAGCGGATGTGGAAAAACCTGCTTACATTTAAAGATGCTCCTCACTCCAAACTTTTTAGATTATGATAATTTAATAATTTTCACAAAGTCGAGTTTTCAACCTGAATATCAACTACTCTCACAAGGTTTTAATGCTGGTCTTCAAAAAGAAGATCTAATTGGTTTATTTAAACTTCAAAACAAACTAAATCATTACAACATTGAAGATATAATACAACTATTTTGTGATACACAGAGATATAAAAATAAATCAAAGCCGATAACTTGTATTCTTACTGAAAATACGTATGATATACCTTCTCCCCAAGATTTGGATAAATCAAAAAAGAACCTCGTTATCTTTGATGATTGTGTTAATGAGAGAAACCAAATGGTAATGGATAGCTACGACGGAAGAGGGAGCCATTCTTCTTGTAATTGTATTTATCTTGTCAATCATACTTTCAACTCCCTCATCACTCAATAAGAAACAATGCACACACTTTTACTTTATTCAAGTTAAATTCAATAGATATAAACAATTTTTAGAGAGACAATTGTTCTGCATTATGTGGTAAAAAGGAATTTGGGGATTATATGAAGCACACGACTGAAAAATATAAATATATTGTTGTGAAACAAGATGAGATATTGAGGGGTATATTTTTTATTTTATAAACTATTACATATATAAATGGCAACTATTATTATAAATCTTGTGGGTAAATCTGCTTCTGGAAAAAATTATCATAAACTAAGTTTCTTGAATAGTACAAATGAAAATTTGGTAAATTTTCCAAAAAACCACCATATGATTCATATTGTATCTTCAACAATCAGAGCAATGCAACCTGGAGAAGTAGAGGGTGAGGATTATTACTATATTTCAGTCGAGGAACATATGCGATTGAGGAATGAAGGTCAAATATTTGAGGAGGTTTCTCTTGGTGCAACAAAATATTCACATTGTAAGAGTGAGTTAAAGAAACTAAAATCTGGTGGTCTTGGGATATTAGAAACTAATCCAGAAGGAACGAGACAAATTATTAAACATCTGAGTGGTAATGGAGTTCAGATTTTATCATTAGATGAAGAAACTCAACACAAATATATGAAAAGCAGAGATACAAGTATTAGTGAAGAAGAAATTACAACTCTTATGAATGTTAATAAAAATTTCATAAAACATTTAAAGAAAAGGATTTATTTGAACACATCTACTTGAATAATGAAGAAAAGAAAAATTTCCCTGTTGACCTTTATAATTCAGTGAATTATATTTTCCAATAAATAAATGGATGTGAAAGAAAAAGCAAGAAGATTTAAGCAGCATCAAGAGTTGGTTTCAAAAGTTGTAAGACAACAGAAGACATAAATAAGAAAGGCAGACAGAAAGTAATGGGTGAAGAAGCATTTGAAATAATACAAGATAAATTTTTAAAACCACTTTAAAAAACTTCCCAAGAAAAAATTATAGATGCTTCCACAGTTCCCACAATAGAATATACTAAAAAACTTCAAATGTTAAAAGATTGCAGTGAAATGACTGAGGAAGAATTAGAGCATAGAGGAGAATTAGAATATCATGATGAAGCATTATTTCAACAACTGGAAGAGATTAATCAACCCCCTGATTATATTGTGAAGGCTCTTCAAAACAATGAATATTCAGCGGATTCAAAAACCAAAGCAGGACTCATTCCAACAGAACAACCAGCAATATTTCATCTTGTTCAAGAAAAGGGATTGATATTTAATGATGAAATAAGGTTCTTGAGTTCTGCTCAACCACCTGTTAAACTAACTCTGAGATTAATGTTTTTTTGAACAAAGGATGGAAAACAAGGGTCAACTGTGAGGGATGAATCAAAGTATTTTGATAAACCATTGGATATGAAAAATAAGGATGATGGAGTGTATATTGATCTGCTGGACTCTCTTAATTATAGGGTTAGTCAATCTGGTAAAAGTAGGAAGAATGAGAACGAGAAACACATTATTCAGGCTTTAAGTAGGCTTGGTTCAGCTGTTAGTTTTCTTCCAAATGACCCAATCACAATTAGTTAACAGACTGTTATTGCTGTTCGGTAGTAAGAAGGCTGGAAATTACAATTGTTTTAATGAAGCATCAGCCATTTTAGACCAGTTAATGAACATGAAAATAATTAATAAATGTCAATACAAAGACATTTTCTCCCATATTAAATAAGACGAGAAGCACAATCCTAAGTTTTAATTTCACAACAAGTGACCACACATCTCCATTTCCATACCCACTAGAACTTGACGCAACAAAATAATATGAGGTGTCTATTGTCGATGGAAACTTACAATAACTTGTTTAATATCACTGAGAAAAATGACAAGTTTAGTTAAAGTCCGGAAAGTGGAAACAAAACGATAATAGTTTCACCGGGAGCATATGAGATTTCTCAAATATCTTCCGAAATGGCTCGCCATCTGAAAGAACAGGGTGATGAACCAAAAATATTGTTTTAGATATTAAAAAACATACTTCAAAATCAACAATTAAACATAAATAACTACAAGGTTGATTTCACAATTGATAATTCATTTAGAGAGTTATTGGGTTTCTCCTCAAAAACGATTGAAACTAATGGGACGTTTTACAGTGATAATGTCATTCAAACATCCTCAGGCATAAATTCGGTATTAATTCACTGTGATTTGATTGATGGCGCTTATAATGATGGAATAAAAACAAATACAATATTTTCATTCAGCGCATACTCAACCCCAATTGGTTATAAATTCAATATGGAACCCAAAAATCTGGTATATCTGCCTGTGTCTGGAAGAACCATATACAGAGTGAATTTTAGGATAACTGACCAAGATAATCGCATGATTTCTTTTAATGGAGAAATTATATTCATCAGAATTCACCTACGTGAAGTTTTACAATGAAAAACTAAGATGGTTATTGTGAGGAAACACGAGTTGGGAAAATATAAAATAATTACAGGGGATGGGATGTTCCTTTCCCCATACTACAAGGGTGAAGGTATGTATCTTGGTAGAGGATACTATAAACCTAAGAGACAAAGGGGTGCAGGACATCAGTTTAGAGGAGATGAGATAATTGATACTCTAATGGGTAAGGGTTGAACTCTTCTTAAACATAAAGACCTATTTGGTTCAACTTCTTCTGAGTTGGAAATGTAGCGGGTGCTATAAAGAGAATAAAAGATGCCCAAAAGGAATCTCATAATCTGCAAACAATAAAATAAATTAAGAAAGGCAAAACTCAGTTGTCTCGCCAAGAGCGACAGAAAATAATTCAAATACTTGGGCCAGGGTTTCAAAAGTTTTAACATCTTTTATCCTAAATAAATACAAGTATGGAAGCAATTGAAAGTAACTATGATTTGGTTGATGCCATTGTCATCTCAAACTCTCCTAAAAAAGAAGACTACCTCAAGGTAAATGCAATAACTGGAACAGACTGGAATGCAAATGGAACAAAAAGTTTTGAAATAAATAATCAACAAACTTATTTGAATCAAGCCGAAAGTTTCTTGTTGTGTAAATTTACATTCACTAAGGCTGGGAATAACACAAACGCTACACTCGTAAATGATTTCTTCTGGAAAATGTTTGATAGTGTTCGTTTGTATATTGGAACACAAGAAGTTGAAATGGTTGATTTTGTCTCTGCTACATCTGAAATGATGAAATTTACACTGCATTCATTTCGTGATAAAATGGGAAAGGGAGTTGTCGAAGGTTTTATTCCTTATACGGCAAAGCGAACAAACACAGACCCTGGATATAGTCAAAGGAAAGGAATGTGTAATGATGATACAAAACATGTAATCGTTTTACTGTGGCAGTTCCTCTTAAAGGTATATTTGGATTTTGTGATCATGAGAAACTTCTGTATGGTCTTAAAATTAGATTTCAACTGCAAAGGAATGATAATGAAAATAGATTGCTTTTTGGTGTGGCTAATGCTTTTGCTGCTCAGAATAAATTTATAATTAACCTCCGCCATCGAAGATGGATGGAGGTTACTGTTTTCACCCCTTTCTGTTTGTTTGTTTGTTTGTTTGTTTGTGAACAGTATTCCAGAAAAACTCCTCGACGGATTTCGACGAAACTTGTTGGGGGGGTTAGGTCTGGTCTAAGGATCATGCCATTAGATTTTGGACTTGGTCCAAAATCCAATATGGCCGCTATGGCGGCCAATTTGAAAAGATATTTGAATTTTTTTTGCATTTCTACATGTTTTAAGTGATTTCCAACCCCCCCCCCAAAAAAAAAATTGTTAGAGAAAAAAAAAATTTGCAACTTTTTTTCAACAAAATTTCAATTTTTTTTTTTTGCATTTCTACATGTTTTAAGTGATATCCAACCCCTCCCCCCCAAAAAAAAAATTGTTAGAGAAAAAAAAATTGCAAATTTTTTTTCAACAAAATTTCGATTTTTTTTTCCATTAATACATGTTATAAGTGATTTCCAACAAAAAAACATGCCAAAATTATAATTGCGGCTGATTTTGGAACTTCAGGTGGATATACCCACGTAAAATCAATTTCTATCTCAAGGAATCTAGTTATGACGAATGAATTGAGTATGTAAAAGTTAAAAGTGAAAGGGAAAGTTGCAAACTATAACGCTGTGAGCACTGTTGATGTGAAATTGAATGAATAGGATATCAGGTTCACTTGAGTGACCTAGCAGTATTGGTGGCGGAGGTTTTGCACTCTACCAAGTGCTCCCCCTCTAGTTGATGTTGAATTGATGTTTTGCTCACAAGAGAACAGGTGAAAATTTTGAACGATACTGGCTCACTTAAAATTATAATTTCAAAACCAATGTTGAAGAAATATTCAGTAAGAGAGACGAGTGGAGGATTTCTCCCATTTCTAATTCCTTTCTTTGCTGGTTTAATTGTGGCTGGAGCATTGTCGGGTGGTAGTTCAGCAGCGGTGAAAACTGCCAACGAAAGGAAGGCCCCACTCCGGGCTCAAAAAATGTTGGAAAGACATAACAAAGAGTTGGAGAAACAAATTAGTGGAAGTGGTGCAATTGTAGATTTTGCTGAAAAACTTGAAAGTCTGCCTGATATTTGTTTGTTAGTTGGAGATATGCTTTGTTCTCTCACACAAGCAGGTGTAAAATAACCAATAACCCAGAGGATAGCACAACCATCTAAGATTGCACAACCATCTCACAGCTTGGTGACTTCAGGTTGGGGACCCAGTCTTGTTGAGATTTCCACTTGGAAATTCTTCTTCAATGTTGACTTGGTCTTTGCTATTCTCATCTCCCCATTTTCATCGAACATTGATGTTGGCACAGGCGCAAGATCGTACTCGAAGATGTCACATAGTTTGATGCTTCAACTTTGTTGGAATCCCATGACCCTGGAGTAGATGAGATTTAGATCACAAACCTCAGTCGATCCCACACACATGACTTTCCGTGTCACTGCCATAGTTATGACTTGTTTAGAGAAGGGAGCGTTGAATCCTGCTGGCCAGCTTTCTTCATACGAATGCATCAGTGCTCAGCGAATGTCAACTGCCCTTGGCGTGTTCACCTTCTCCGGTCCAATTCTGCCAGTTACAATGTTGACAACTCTGTCTGCATGTTTGTTTGGGTCAAGTGGGTCAAGGCAGGACTGGAGTTTTCTCCTTATATTATCTCGGTCCTCTGTATCAGATTGTATGCGTGATGGCTTCTCTTCCTTGTGAATGGTCACCTCTGTGACTATGTGTCCCTCAGACATATCTGTGAGATCGTGGATTAGCTGACTAAACGTGTGCATACTCTAGGCCCACTTCTTCAGTGTGGAAGGCTTCAGTGTAATGCCAACGATTCCATGTATGCCATGACCGTAGCGCATGAACGTGGACTCGATGTACATATCCGACCATATGCCGTTACATGGGCCCTTCTTGTGCCTCATCACATGATCTCCTTTTAAGAACATTTCCAGAATGTCTCCATGAAGCCTTTCCATCGATCGAAGGTAGTAGAGCCCATATCTAGCATCGTTGTGATGTCCAGCCACGAAGAAGTAGGGGAGCATCTCCTTCATAGCCCAAAGATGCAATGGCCAGTCTCCTTCATGCTCAGCATGAACAAACGCCATCATGATGAATACAGGTTTCACAAGGTTCTGTGCCCATAGCTGTGTGGTCATGCTCTTTGTTGCTTTGGTTTCAAGAGTGTTCATTAAGTCTGTCTTCATGACTTTCTGCCTGAGCCACGAAGGACCTCCTCTGGAACCGCTTGACCGCTGGAACAAAGGACCTCCTCAATCACCAATCGCAGGGCCCTGAAGTTTTGGGGAAACTTTTTTCCACTAAGCATATGAGCAACACTTCCAAAGGCAGATTTCATCACATCTTCCAGCCCACTTTCAGCCATCAAGTTCCCCACACAACCGATGAAACTCATAAGGGTGTGCATGCCGCCCAGCCTCGGTATGAACTGTGTAAATCGCTCAGGATAAACCCATTTAACATTAACAGCCACTGGATACAGCTGTTGGTCGTTTGTGAAGATGGTTACGGTTTGTCCACACAAGCGTTTTCCCTCCTCCATTGCTGTAAACATCATGTCCTGATCAGCTGGATCCATATTTATGAGTGGTGTATAAATGGCCCTCGTTGCAGGTTGGATGGATTGTCCTTGCTCTCTGCAGAGCTTCGTATTAAAGCCACCAAACTCTGGTGTGTTCTGATCAGAAGTGATTTGCTTCAGAAAAGAGAGATCCATATCTTGAACTCTCCTAAGTTGTATAGCTTGATGAGCCAATACGCGGAGAGATAATACCACACGTGTGGCTTCTTCAACTGGCATCGCTAGTTTCTCAGGTCCCTTGTACCTTTGAACCGAAATGTCTTCTGTCACAGGTGTCTTCATTTCATCATGGGTCAATCGTCTGATGATGGCTTCATCTTCAGATGTGGAAGATATCTCCTGATCTTTTATGGTAAGTAGTACTGCAAGAGAATGTGTTGAAACGAGTCTATTCTGGGATGAGATATTTGTGTCGAAGTTGTCAGCAACAACCTGAACGAGGCCACATTCAGCATTGGCGGTTCCCCTAATCCCGGAGTGAACAGTTGCAGCCTTTGCTGCTGATCCCTTGAAACGCTGAAACTCATCAAAGGAACAGGTCACGTGATAGTTGTACAACTGCTCGATGAGGCTTTTACGACTGACTGTAACACCTAGTGCTATTTGGAGTGTAGTTGGTCGATTGGTGATCATATTCGTTATGATGTTTCCTATCAGAGCTCCTGGAAGTATGCAGTCCAGTTTAGCTGATATTTTGGAGAGTAGCAATTGAAGGGTTGAACTCACTGTTTCATTAGCAATATCTATATTAATTCTAGTCTGATAGGAACTGGGGTCGGACGACAACTGCTTAGATTCCTGTTCAACCTTCTTGGCAATTCGTTCTATGGAAACATCAATGGCGTCATCTTCATCTGATGCTACTAAGTTGATGGCAGTAGAGGCTCTGCTGCGAAACAAGATTAAACTCGCGACACCTTCACCAGACAGAACCAGAAGCTCAGAGCCAAGTATATCCAACAATTTGAATAACAGGGTTCGTCGAGGGTATAGCTTTCCTCCATGATCCTTGTACATATTGTAGACTTCTACTGAATTCCAGATGAAACTAGCGACACCTTCACCAGACAGAACCAGAAGCTCAGAGCCAAGTATATCCAACAATTTGAATAACAGGGTTCGTCGAGGGTATAGCTTTCCGCCATGATCCTTGTACATATTGTAGACTTCCACTGAATTCCAGATGTGCAACATGTCGTTTTTCATCGATAGGATGGTAGAACTGACAGCTGGCTCAATGTACTGAGTTTCTCTGCCACTGTGTGCTGCTGCTGCAACAGAAGGGGGTGCATCAAGGACTTTCTGCAGTCATCGTGATATCTCGCATCAGCAGCATGAAGATCGCCGATTGCACCCATTAATCGTATCTTGACCTGGCGTCCTTCTTCACCCTGGCGGGAATCAATAACATCAAGAAGTGTTTGTGTGAAAGTTGTCCGATCAACACGATCTCCAGTCCTACAAAGGAGAACTCGCCACCAACGATTAGGATTCTTCTTATCAAAGTCCATGATGCACTTTTATCCGCAGAAAATGCAATGTTCTTTAAAGTCAAACACTGTCGTCTTTGAACGGCGGCTTATTTTTCTTGTTGAAGCATCTTCCAAACAAACATTACTCATTCGTTTCAAGTGTCTTTCTATGTATGAGCGTGATGTGTACGTTGACACACAGTCTCTATGGCATTTGAGCTCGATAGATTTGTCTGCCTGTAATCTCTGTTCAAGCTTTCCATGTATACCATCTTGTCTTGCTTTGCTTGACCGGATGATACTTTGCACTCTGTCTGAACCAACTGTTACCAGAGGTTTTCCTGCTTTAATTGCATCGCAGGGACTGAAGAAACAGTCTCCCATGGTGATGGAGCCTCAACCTGTAAAAATAGGGTAATTATAAACATCAGTAAACATTTAATTTCTTTGTTCGTATTTTTAAAAAATTCTCAGGAAACAGGTTCCACCCTGTGTACTTTTAAAAATCAATAAAATACACAGTTGCTTTCAGACAGATCATGTTAAATAATAATAATAAAAACTTGCTTGCAAATATTATCGATCATTTTACTGTATCAGAAGACATTACTCTTACTTAAAACTCAGTTCTCCATGTTTCTTTCATTACATTACAAGCCTCAACTTACTTGATCAGAAACAGTTCATGCTGTTGATCTTCTGAGGTCAGCCATTTCTTCACAACTGTACTGGGGATAAACGGCTCTGTGCAAGTTATTTTCAAACAGTTTTGTTGTTGTTGTATAACTGTACTGCAAAAACGATGATCGGTTCAGACAAATTCAGGGGGTAGGGTTATGCTAATTTGCATATTAATGAGCTAAATTTCAATGTTATCAAATTGTAAGTGGGTTTATCTTGACCAGTGACCCTAAAAACATGGGTTTGGACACCTCAACCAGGCTGTTTGGATGCTTACTTCTGGAGATATTAAGAAAAATTGTTATTTTGATAATGGTGACTGCTAATTTGCATATTAATGAGATAAATTTAGATGTTATTAAATTTTAAGTGGGTTTATCATGACCAGTGACCCTAAAAACATGGGTGTAGACACCTCAACCAGGCTATTTGGATGCTTACTTTTGGAGATATTAAGAAAAATAGTAATTTTGACAGTGGCCACCGCTAATTTGCATATTAATGGATTTCTACAAAAATGCTCAAGGGTGCCAGAGTGGCATCAATCGGAATATTCATTCAGATGGTCTGGTGATCACAAAAATGCAGAAAAACATTGTGCGGACCCTAATGCACGCTTTTCTGGCCAACACTCGGACTAACAGCAAAATGTATAATTTCCTCACATTCGCTGTATCTTGTTTTGATCACATCCGATTATCTGCTTGAGCATCTGTAGCATGTCTGCAAGCTTCTCAAATTGGCCGCTCAAACTAAGATGGCGCCCAATAACATGACCATCATCATGTGACAAATCATGTGATGTCGATCACATGACTGCATACCTCAGTATACTAAACGTTTTCGAAGCCAGATTATGAATTTTATTTTTCATCAATCATGCATCATACCGTTTTCCGTGGAATTGCCTTCCAGCGGTTCGTTCAGGCGTGCAGAGAAAGTAAAACACCCAAACATTTATCGTTATGTTAAAACATTTGTTTAGTGTGGCAGTTCCAACTTCCGGGAGGATGAATTATGATCACCGCCTAAGACCTTCTTGTGCGCACCCTGAGTCCAACCACCCAGTTTCGTTTCAAACTCATTCCGTACAGCGGTTCAGGAGTTGATAGAAGTAAAACAAATGCGCCAATGATAATTACCTCACTTCTTTGGTTTTCTGTGGTTATGACTGTTAATAACCCTTCCCCCACCCTCTCTACCCCCATCGGGTTCTATGGTTCTGACCCCCACTAGGCAGTGCTGCACAATACACGTCTACATTGAGAGAATTTGCATACTCCCCCATCCTGGCAGTGCCCCTGGTCTATGAATATATTTTGTTCCAAAAACCTCCTCGTGCACACCTCAAGTACAAACATCAGTTTTCAACTCATTCCATACAAAGGTGCATATAAGTCGAACAAAGAAACAAACACACAAACAGACACTTCTCAAATTATACCAGGTGGCCCAGAAGTAATTGGGCAGTTGGCGGAACAATAGTCACTAAAATTTCATTATTATTTTATAATTTATTGTTATTATTTGGATTATTAATTGATTTTTGTTTGACGTTATGAATTGATAATTGTTTTGATTGCAGAATCCCCAAAAGTGGAAGATTTGAACAATGGAGGATCTTTTTCTGCTTAAATGTGGCTTCTCTGACTGCCCTATTACTTCTGGGCCACCCGGTATAATTGTATGATTATAATTCCCACCAAATCCTCTCTCTTGTGCCCAGGTTAAAAAAGCAGATAGATCTTAATTTTCGATATTACATGATTTCAAGGATCCTAAGATTGTCAGCTCATTATTGGAACTCTAATTGTGTTTCATGGGGACTTATTTAATAAAATGAGAAGTTGGCAGATCCTTTCACAGTTGAAAGGAGCGATTTGATTGATTGCAGTACTTATAGTATGTATGTACACCATAACAAATTCCCTTTGCTTTAAGAGTACAAAGTACAGAACATTACTCCCCAAAATGTATTAAATGTTCTTGAGATTAATGACAGCTGTTGATAGAGGCATGGTGAAGTGGATGATGCCAGCAGATTTGCTTTGATCATAACAAACCCGAGAATGAAAAATTTGATCTTAACATTCCAAGGAATGCTCTGTCCAGGGCTCATAGGATAACCTCGAAGTACGCACACTCACCTCTGAGTTGTCTAACCTGGGTTTGAATCTCGACCCAGCTATAAACTGTCATCCTGGTGTTTCACATGAAGGGAGAGGCATCAATGTGTGCACCATACATTGGATGGACGTGAACCCGGGTGTCCTGTCTGCTAACATTCGATCTACTCTACTCCATTTCTGCTACTTATGTCATGCGACTCCTCATACAGTTCCGGGCTGATTACATACAGACTTGCTATGGAGGATCAGCATGACCCCAATTAATGTCTTGGGGTGTTTTTATCTTTGTCGGTGGTCTTGGGGTGGGATGCAAATTCGCTATGTAAATGTGTATCATGTCGTGCCGCTCCAGGGGAATAGTATTGGGGGTATCATAGGGGAATAGTAGATTACCCGTCCTATGGACAGGTGGCAGAGGTGGTGGTGGTGGTGGTCTGTTCTGTGGTAGGCACGTGATAGCACTAGACCAATCACTTCGGTGATGTCCCTCAGGCTGCGTAGCTAATACTCGGCGACCTTGGCTTCACTCTTTAACGCCCTAATTTTTGCTCATTCGCTCGAAATAGCGAGCAAGAAAGTATAGTGATCCAGAATCATATATACTAAGTACAATTTAGCTGAGTTTCGTGGACTGTTGAAGCTTTGTCTCGGAGGAGATAATAAACACTGAGCTCCATTATAGTTTTGATTACAAGAGTTCACCATGAACAGTCCAGTATTCCTGTCCACACGTTTTCCAGTACAGTGAGGTATTTTCAATAATAAGTAGTAGCTATGTTTTTGCTTCGTGCATGTAACCCGCGGATGTTTTATTGCCTCCACAGAGCTGTCAGTTGCTTATACACCACCCAAATAAAGGTACGCGTCAGAAGAACGTGTTGCATGCTTCGAACAAGATCACCCGTAGGGCAGGTACTCTGCCAGTGAGGTATAATATACTGTCTTGATAAAACTCCTACACCCAACATGACTTGAAGCTGTAATATCCTCACTTTGCAAAACCACTTGTGAAGCAATGTAACCACTTGACTTCACTTCCTCTCACTGTCTCCCTGCAGGGTTGGTTTTATTTTTTTTTATCCAATCAGCAAGCACTGCAGGAATATCCCAATATCGCGAGCATTCATCAACATCCCGCGTTTTCTTGTCTTTCAACCACGTGAAGCATCAAGGGTTCCCTTAGCAACAGTGTGACCACTCCTTGGCTTTTTTTCACAAGATCTTGGCTATTTGTTGTTCACCTTGACGTCTTGGTTTTCTATAGGTTTTCTTGGCATATAGGTTTTCTATTATCATCGCTTTTCCGAAACCTTGTGAATTCTTGGCTTTTTTCATTGGCTCACCTTGGCATTCATGAAAATGAGGAGTGGTCACATTGCTTAGCAAGCAATCCAACACTATAAATGAAAACTGCTTTCTGGAACAAACAATAACTCCACCTAGGAAAACAAACCCTTGACAAACATCCGCACTCATATGGTAAGGTACATCCATAGGCACAGTTTAAATGATCCAGCTTGCTGCTGGTTAACCGATGACCAGTCCAACCTGCACATCACCACATTTTACATGAGGATAAACCCATTAATCATGAAAGTTAAAAAGACTGCAATCACTCATTGCAATGCATCCGTTGCAGCATATATCGATCAATAGTGTACACAGGTACTGTGAGTCTATGACTATACTGATACCTACCGGATGTTTTAACTGACATCTTCTCTTTTCACCTTACAATTTTCCCTAACGATTTTGTGCAACTTGTTTTCTTGTTCATCCATTGTCTGCTTGAGCTCATCCATTGTCTATATTATTTCTGGTAATTTGTTGGCAGCCATTACTAAAGTCAATGATGATCAGTTTTCTGGTTGCTTTTGAAATATTTTTGCTACCTCTGCCACCGGAGGTGGACGTGGAGGCAGTGTGACCATTCCTTGGCTTTTTTCACAAGATATTGGCTATTCGTTGTTCACCTTGGCGTCTTGGTTTTCTATCGGTTTTCTTGGCATATAGGTTTTTATTATCATCGCTTTTCCGAAACCTTGTGAATTCTTGGCTTTTTTCATTGGCTCACGTTGGCATTTATGAAAATGAGGAGTGGTCACACTGCGTGGATGTAGGTTCTATATGTTTCGATCACCTCTCTGTTCGTCTATCTGTGAACAGGATATCTCAAAAATTTGCGGACGGATTGGGGCGAAACTTGGTGGACAGGTTGGGTGTATGACAAGGAAGAATTGATTCAATTTTGGTGAAGATTCGGATCAGAGAATTTACTTTCAATTTTTCAAGTCATTCTTCACCATTGAGAGATGGGGCCAAAAATGATATGTAGCATGATATTTCAAAAAGTTGTGGACAGATTATGACAACACTTGGTGGATGAGTTGGGTAGGTGACAAGAACAAGCCAATTCGATTTTGCTTCAGGCATGGATGCAGACCCGGCTTATCAGTTTGGATAGAACAGGTAAACTGTTCAGCCTGGCGAAGGTATGCGCTCTACTGAGTGTTGTTCTAGTTGTTGCTACATCACATATTAACCTTTTTCCATTGCCCTTTGTCACCGTAGTTTATCCTGCATGTTATCGCCAAACTACTACGACTACTCGTATTTCTTTAACGCCCCCAATTATTCCAACCTACCTGTGGGGTTTATCTGGGTAAATATTTGGTCCAAGCCAATTAGTGGTAGGAACTTGCGATCTGGTCAGGGTGCCTGCGATAACTGGCCTACTCTTCGAGGAGGTGACGGTAGGATGTTTAACATCGTTCCATGGGACAGCGCACACATTGATGAATTGCCGCACATGCAAAACATCAGGCCGATAGTTTATAGCTGGGTCGAGATTCATCAAAGGTGAGTGTGCATACCTCGGTGCTATCCTGCCAGCCCATGGTATGGGCAAAAGCAGAAGATAAGAAAGTAAATCATGTATCACAGGCCTCTGATCTCACAATTTCTCAAAAAAAATTCGCATGCATTTATGATATGATCAGCAAAGTATATGCTCTACATGCTCAAGAAGAAAATACGTTTTGTTTTAAAAGGATTTTTATACTGTGTTATCTTCCCACGTAATTGAACTGACAGTCTGTGGAGGAAAACGATTTTGCTTCAGTTTCATATCTTACTGCCAGAGGCAATAAACATGCAGAAAAAAAAGACACTATCTGTGTTAATGAGAAATCGTTATCCTACTGTGCTATTGCTCTGCCTGTCGGTTTCCAGCTTGTTCAGGTAAAGGCTAAAAAAATAAGACTATGATCAGCATATTTGCTTATGGGGAAGTTCTGTATCTCGATTGACATTACTGCCAAGATGTGTTATGACTACAAAACTCAAATCAATGTGATAATATTACCATCATAGTGCTTAGTGTTTTGAAGACCATTATGTGTTTTATGGCCATTAATAATGTCAGATATACTGTACTTTACTGAGTGTGTTCACAATGGTGTGTGTACACTGCACTGCACGATAGTGTGCCTTCACAGATAGCACACCGACGTTGGCTCAACGTAATTTTGTTCACCGGGCCAAGGTTGGTGCACGAAGGATGGCTTTTACACCATATTGCCAACGTTGGACCGACATTGGAAATCCACTCGCAAACTTTCCGACCTTTGCCGATATATTGCCAATGTGAGCACAACATCGGTGTGCTCTCAGTATTCTTTATGGTGGTGTGTATTATTTTCTTCCAACTTCGTTTCCAATGATTTATTTCTATCTAAAATCTCAAAAATGTTGCTCACATAATACATGTTAAAATTAAACTGTCGTGAGATTTGGCAGGCCAATATAACTGCCTTTTTAATAAACATCATCTTAAACAACATGAGAAGAACTTTGAAATCTGCTCAAAACTGGAGTAGAAGAAATTTAAAGTTTAGTAAAAAGCAATGACGCTCTATCTGTTCTGACAGCAAAGTTTGAACTCATCAGATATCTCAGGCATGTGCTATAAAACCACAGTGTTGCTGTCTTGAACTTTTTGAAATATATTGTGTGACTGTCAAAAAGGTTGTGATGTGCCTTCCAACAGACATCATTATGCAAGCTGAGAATAGTTGTATCATCCCGATCTCCGAAAGATAGTCTTCCTTAGAAAAGATCCAACAATGATGAAGGTGAACCAGACGTTTTTCATAAAAGTCACATCATTTTGGATATAAGTAGTACACTGAAGGATTTGTTTATATCGATGTGATCACATGTTATATCTATGCTTCCTATCAGTTGTCAAGAAATCGTGATAACGTGCAAATCAGACATTAATTCAAAAGAGACTCGGTTATTATTTGAGAAAACATTTGTTGAACTAATAATTTTTCTGATTATAAACTGTTGCTGTCTATTCTCAATCAAAGCAGACCTAATGATGTGATAGTGAAGGAACAGAAAAAAAAAACACTCAGGAAATTATCCACTTTCAATGAAAAATCGATTCAAAGTTGTCGAATTGCAGAAAACTTGGTGTCATTGTGGTTGGAATGTTTGCTCTAGGTCTATCAGGTCAGGGGTCTGAACCCCGACCAACTCAAACCAAAGACTTGAAAAATAGTTCATGTTGCTTCCTGACTTGATGATAAACATTTATAAGATAGAGCAAGGATAATCCCCTTGTGTTGGTATCTCACGGAGGGTGGGGGAGGGTATATTTGCTCTTCCTTTCATTGCTGGCTGCAGAGACAAAAGCGGTAACAAGATGGCTTTGCCCGCACTGAGATTGCTTAGAGAGAAGTTATATCACTGCCACCAAAGTTACTGACTGTTTTGTCTGAAGTCAAGTCCAATGTTGTCGTGTGTGTGTGTGTGTGTGTGTGTGTGTGTGTGTGTGTGTGTGTGTGTGTGTGTGTGTGTGTGTGTGTGTGTGTGTGTGTGTGTGTGTGTGTGTGTGTGTGTGTGTGTGTGTGTGTGTGTGTGCGCGCGCGCGCGTGCATGCATAAATGCGCACATATGCAAGTTGCTGTTGTTGGCTGCTATCTCCACATGTAAGTAGGTTTCAGGAGGTGGAACGTTGGGAAAGTTGGTAATGTTGTAGTTATTGAAAGCAAAAAGCAACTTAATTTTGTGATTTTGTTTTTTTGAATGAAGCCAATTTTTTGGCCTCACCAAATGTTAAATAGCAAGCATATGTTATGATGTAGAAGTTTTATATAATACTGCCTTACCGAAACTTCCCTAATTTTGAAAATGCAATGTTAGTGCTGATATTAAGGGCCAAAATGAGGTTCACTGAATATTCTGCAAAGATGCTTATCTGCTGATCATTGTGCAACCTTCTGGATCACACAAGCCTTGGCTGCTTTCTTTGTAATTACACACTCGTGCGGCCCTGACTACTGCAAATCGATTTGGCTATTTTATGGTGTCTATCGACATTCCGTTGTCTTGAGAGAATGCCAGTTGCCGTATTTTAATCCATTGGCATTGCGAACAGCCCTTACCTAAACATCCTGCGCTATATTCTTATTTCCCCCATGTTTATGCCACAGGGGGAAATACAATAAATGAACGGCAATTGTCTATCATACATGCACTGCATCGTCGTCGTCGTCATCGTCATCATCATCATCCCTACATTCCTCTTGACATCAGGGTGAATTGGACCTTGCTTAAAAGAGGCAAACATGAGGTACATGTCTGTGAAAGATGCACAATAATTTATGTTTTGACCGACGAATGGTGACAAGTTACACAAGTTGGTGTTGACTGATGAAACGCACACAGACGTCTTTGTGTTTTTTAAATAGATGTTCTTCAAAAATATATTGACCCAATCAGTGACGAGTAACAGATACTTATAACTCCAGAGTTCATAGAACACCTTACCTCGTGTAATCTTGAGATAAAAGGACATGGGTGAGGTCTGTGAACAGCAAATTTGATTGGTTGAGATGACGTAAATTACTGTAATATTTTTTTTTCTTCCAAATACTGCTAAAAGGAAGGTTTTTGATATTGCCAATAAGCCGATTTGTGTTCTACATTGTTCAAGTGTATAATTCAATTGGAATAAAATAAATATTTTAATGGCTGTAGAAAAAAAAATTCCAGAATTTTACTCTTGTTGATGCAGCATCTTCGACACAACCTTATTTAACATGTTACATTAGTTCTTCGTGCCTATTGTTTGTGTTCTTTATGACGTCCATAAAAACAGTAAGTTTCCTGTTTGGAATGATTTTCAATTTTGTTTGACTGCCTTTCAGGCAGACAGAGTAAAAATATTATCTCACTCCTCTCTGCGCATCTGTGATCGGGACAAATTCAGAGACAAAGTATGGTAAAACAGAAGGTTTGTTTTCAGATTTGTGTTCCGATTGGTGTTCAAAATAAAACATTCAATTGAAATGAAGTTGTTCCTCGATCATAAATTGACGTTTGTAGAGACACACGGACAGATTTTTTTTTTTAATATACGTTGTTGAGGCTCATATGAAAGCGAACACACAACACACAACAAGGGGGGCAGGAGACAAGAGGGGTGGGAGAGGGAAGAACAAAACAGTGGGGAATAGAAATATTCAGGGCCGAGATGAGGTTCGCTGAATATAGGTGACAAGAACAAGCTGGTTCGATTTTGCTTCAGGTTTACGAATGCATACCCGGCCTATCAGTGGGATACAAAAGGGAAACTGTTCAGCCTGGCGAAGGTATGCGCTCTACTGAGTGTTGTTCTCGTTGTTGCTACATCACAAATTGACCCTTTTCCATTGCCCCTTCTCACTTGAGGTGATCCTGCATGTTATCGCTAAACTACTATGACTACTTCTTCAATGGCCCCAATTATTCCAACCTCCCTGTGTGGTTTATCTGGATAAATATTTGGTCCAAGCCAATTAGTGGTAGGGACTTGTGATCTGGTGAGGGTGCCTGCGATAACTGGCCTATTCTTCGAGGAGGTAATGGTGGGATGTTTAACATCGTTCCGAGGGACGGTACACACATTAGGGATTCCATGTGAGATTTGTCAGGATCTCCACAGATCTGTGGCAGGGAGAGGAAGGGGGTGGGGAACATGGTGTTTACAAGATGGACACCACAGGGACTTTCGTGAAGGAAAGCAGGAATTTGAAGGAGGTGGGTTTGGGGTGGATTAATGGGGGTACAAAAGATCGTGGTTTTCGATGGGGGAAGATAAGAGGTGGTGGTCAATTGCTGTTTTGAAGGCCTGGAGGGAAGAATGGGATTGAAGAGAGTGTGGGTGTTCATTCCAAAGGTGGGGAAAAAGAGGAATGAAAGAGTGAAGGTGAGCAGTGATTCGTGATTTTGGTAGTTTTACCAGAAGGGGGTTGCTGGTGGACCTTGAGCTCCCTGCGGAAATATGGGGGGGGGGGCAGAGGTTTGTATTGCAGACAGAGCAGTGGTGATGAGACTACAGAGGAGATGGTAGAAGAAAGAAAGACTACTGACCTGCCTGCGGTGAGAGAGTGAGAGGCCCAAAGACTCAGCCTCATTGCGGGAGATACCAATGATTCTAAATGCCTTGGTTTCCACTGCGTGAAGCCGAGAAAGGTGAGAGGCAGGAGCACTAGCCCAAAGGAAATAGCAGTATTCCATCAGGCTGTGGACGAGAGCCTTGTATTTGGTCAGGAGCTCAGGTGGGCCGAGGAAGGACTTTGCATGGCAGAGGATTCCCAGTCGGCGACTGGCTTTGGAGGCCAGGTTGGAAATGTGGCTTTCCCAGGAAAGATCATGGCAGATAGTGAGACCCAGAAGCTTCAATGAAAGGACTCCTTTTAGAGGAGTGTTGAAAAAGCAGATGAGGGGGGGGGAGGGGGTGGTTCCAAACGGTCCTTTTGGAGAGACCTTGAGAGTGTGAGATTTGTCAGGCTTGAAAGATATGCTCCATGTGTTGGACCAGTGTGTGATTTTACCCAGATCTGCAGAGAGTGAAGAAGCTGCTACTTGCCGGTCTGAGGGATGACAGATGGTACGGCAGAGGATGAAGTCATCAGCAAAAAGATAAATATGATTTTCTCGAGAATCATAGAGATCAATGGTGAAAACCAGAAAAATAACAGGGCCCAAATCACTGCCTTGAGGAACTCCAGCCTGGATAGGAAGAGGGGATGAGAGAACTTCATTTAGGTCCACACGTTGACTGTGACAGGAGAGGAAGTCTGCGAGCCATAAGTGATAACAGCCTTGGATAGTATAGGAAGAGAGTTTGGTGAGCAGGGCAGGGTGCCAGACCGTGTCAAAAGCACGCGATATGTCCAAGGATATGGCTGTGATTTCATGTCCGGCATTGAGTACCTCCATCCATTGTTGGGAGAGCAGAAGCAGAATATCCAGAATATAGTGTCCTTGTCTGAAGCCAAATTGGTGATTGGAAATCAAACCATTGGAGAAGAGGAAAAATTTCATGTCTGAAGCGATGATGGATTCCATAATCTTGCTGATAATTGGGAGAAGGCTGATTCGTCTGTAGTTGCAGGGATCTGTTTTTGCACTTTTTATGCAGAGCGGTAATGTTTGCTGATTTCCATGCAAATGGCAGATGACCTGGCACAAATGTGAGGGTGACGAGAACAGAGAGAGGGTGAGCAAGAGCAGAGGAGAGATAAAGTAAACCAATTGCTTCACTCTGCTTTTTGCTTTGCATGCACAAGATAAAAACCTATAAACAATGAAGTGGTCACAAACCAGTTCTGTTCTGCCAGTTCTTATCTGAGCAAGTGTTGCAGACCTTTTTCACAAAACCTGTGCTCAACCTTCTTTTGAACAGCAAGATCGCACAGCGGTTTAAAAGGAACAAAAACTTAGTTGGTACAAATCTTTAAGAAGACGAGACTCAGTGGCGTAATGGTTTGAGCTACTGCTCTGAGTTTGGAAAGTGAGTGAATCAAACCCTAATAGTGTCAAAGCAAACACTTTAAAAATGTTACATCCTGCTTCCTTGCTTGAGTGTTTAAAATCCCCAAAGAGTGTTTAAAAGAAAAGAGCATGGACAAACAACCAAAGGTTGGCAATCATAGTGTAAGCTTTGATGGGCTAATGGTCTGCACCTGTGTGGAAGTACCTTGCAAGGGAACTTAAATTATTATGAGACCATTGCCCAAGAATTTACTCAGTGAGTGACAGACTAAAAAGATATAGACCATACTCCCATTATTATTGAAAAGTTTTACGATCAGAAAGAACATTAGTTGGGCATTTTGGTGAGACTATTTGGAATCAATGCATGGGTGCTGCCAGCATAATTTTGGCCATGGCCGTTTGTAATAATGACATTAGTGAAGCCATATTCAGTACAATGACCAAACTGTTGAAGTAAGCATAATAATTGTTACATTTGTAGTTTAATCCTGTGCTTTATCCCACTATCTTAAGATGTTTATTCTCCATTTTAATGGATGTATCTAACCTCAAGGTTGTTCGTTGGCTCCCAATATTTTTGATTGGATGGCTCAAAGTGTGCGTCTCTGAGAATGGACAAGTATGAGTGTAGGGAATTAAATCCAAAATAGAAAGGTAAATAGTCGGATTGTAATTGTAAAAGATTATGGTGTGAGTATGCCAATCCATTTTTAATCCCACAATTTTAGAGAGATATTACTTTGAAACTGCTTGACTATCCACCCATCAACAAGGAACCAAAGGATGTTGCCACTCTTCCTTGTGGATCATAGTTTATTCCAGCTCATGATCTGGACAAAATCAGACAAAATCAGATCTGCAGTGTTGCGAAACATAAAGGATCCATTTTTTTATCGTTAGTAAAATATTTTCTTTAAGTTTATCCTTTTCCAAAAACAAATGCATGAAATAATTAATTTTCAGAAGAAAAACAATTCCACATGACAACACCTATTCCAAAGATTACCATAACTCCACCTCCTTATTGTCGCAAATTGCCAATAAGTGATTGCTCTTATTATCTCACCAACCATTAAATCAATCAAAGCTGTACTCCAGTCAACATATAATATTATATGTTAACACATCATTGAGATTTGAGTTTAATTATCTATTTATGTTTTCTTTGAATCGTCAGATGAATGCACAGCCATGTTGACGGACATACCATATTGCAAGAGTCAGTGCAAACAGCAGTCATATATACTGATTATACTCGTATATTCTTAAGTGGAACAGTCTTTGAGACAAATGAAAATAAATGAAGAACAAAGAAAATAATCATAAAAATCAACAAACTAACAATCGCGCATCGCACGATACTTGCAAAATCTCTCAAACAAATTTGACCTTTAAAATAATTGGAAGTTGAAATCAATGCCCAAATGTGCAAATCCTCTTCAAATTTCAAGTCAGTCAGATGAAAATTGAGGATTTTAAAAACTTGACAAAGTTGGTGACCTTTGGCCTATGTTGACCATGTGACCTCAAAAACAATAGGCTTCTTGCATATGATGAACTCTACCCTTTGGTGAAGTTTCATGAAGATCGGTTTAAAATTGTGACCTGTAGGTGATTCACATACAAACACACAAACAGACAGACAGACAAAGTCAGAATAATGCACAATACCAACGAATATACTTGAAAAATCTTCAGTTTTCGCAAGTAATAAATAAGAACAACGATTTGTGTTTGCTCTGAAAGACCTACCAGTGGATGTGAAATTTATCTCAGAGAGACTGTTCCTCTTAATGAGACTCTTTTGCTGTCTAGACGATCCTTAACATGTTTTCCTCTTTCTCCATCTCAGTTTTGTTGCTTCTGAAGTTTTCAAGACATTTAATTTCAGTCCGATATATTTAAACTTGCACTTTTTGTTTCAATATGTTTTTAGTTTCCCCTGACTAATAGTATTACAGTAAACTGAAATCTGCAATATTTAACTCAGCTATGTGTTCCTGCACTTTGCACATGATGGATGAGCAACAACATTGTACACATTGATGTTAATTTTGCAGTAATTTGCTGGGACGACTTCTTCCAGTAATTTAAATGGAAAAATAATCATCCATTACCCAGATTCCTGCCCGTGACTTTTGTCCTCAATAATCCTGCCTCCCCATCCTCTTATGAAACCTGCTTGATCAACGGGTATTTCTCGTTGAATGAAGTTTTCTATTCTGTGTTGAATGACCTTTAGTAATACCTTGCTAGCATGTCAAATCAAGGCAATGGTTTGGTTATTTGAACATTCTCTTGCATCCCCTTTCTTTGGCAATGGTATGTAGACTGTCTGCTTATACCTTTTGGCCCATACAATCCTGCTGCAGATCTGTGTACAGATAGCTATTAAATTTGGACTGCCTCCTCCCCAACTGACTTTTGTTCTTTGTTCTTTGTTCTTTTCACACTGATTATGTTTTCACCCCTCTCTGTCTGTTTGTTTGTCTGACTGTGCAGGATATCTCAAAAAGTTGTGAACGAATCCAGTTGAAATTTTGTGGACAGGTTCGGTGTGTGACAAGGACGAACTGATTAGATTTTGGTGAAGATCTGGATCCGGAGCCGACTACTAGAATTTTTAAAGTGATTCTTCACCATTGAGTGATCAGGCAAAAATGATATACAGCACGATATCTCAAAAACGTGTGGATGGATTGGGACGAAACTTGGTGGATGAGATGGTTAGGTGACAAGAAGCCAATTAAATTTTTAGTTCAGGTCCGAATCCAGATCCAGCCTATCAGTGGGATGCAAAACTAAACTAATCAGCCTGGTGGAGGTATGCACTTTACCGAGTGCCCTCTTTGTCTTTCACAGCTTGTCGTTGGAAATCGGCAAGCTTAACGTCGTCTCTTGATGCATCTTTGTTTTCATCTCTCTTCTTTTGTCCGGAGTATTTATTGCCTCTTCTGATAGCTACATTGCATTAGCTCCTTACATAGAGTGGGTTATGCCTTGTGTGGGGTGATTTCCATGAAAAAAAAAAACTATTTAGCTTCCTTTCTGCTTTCTGTTGCAATGGATTTTTCTAATATTTTACAATGTCTTCAGTCTCTTTCCACAATTTGTGTGGCATTCTGTCAAAAAGTCCAGCTTGGCAACGCGTTTTTGTTTTGTTTTTTTTAACCTTTATTACATACTAGCAAGTACCACCTGTCTCTTCGCTAACGGGAATACTGAGGGGGCGGAGAGGGGGGAGAGAGGGGAATAGGGGAGAGAGAGGGGTGGGGGAGCGAGGATGGAGGGAGAGCAAGGAGGGGTGGAGAGCGAGAAGGGGTGGAGAGTGAGGAGGGGTGGGGGAGCAAGGAGGGAAGGAGAGTGAGGAGGGGTAGGGGAAGGGAAGGACACTGTCCAGAGACAAACTCCCGTCCAGATATATACAAAGCCCGGACACGTCTGGAGCCAAACTACATGAGCAAATTCCAAAAGTGAAAACAGAAATGGAATAGAACTTAAGACAAAGTCATGAAGCTGCTTGGAGGCATATAAAAGCTCCTCAGCTCAGGTTGCTTTATATATAATCCACAATTCGACATAAAAATGTTTCAAAAAACACCCTATTTTCACAAACCTTGCTGCAATCAAGTGTTAAGCTCTACCTCAGCGACTGAAAAGTGAAAACAGAAATGGAATGAAAGTTCAAATAAATGCGAGACCGCTCGAAGAAAAACCAGCTACATAGTACATGCTCAAGAGAAAATCCTTTCCAACATCATAAAACACGGTTTAAAGCATCCATACACAATCCTTATAAGAATCTTACAACTTGTAACATCAAGCATGTGGTGGAATGCATAACTTCCCTGAAAAAATTCATTTAGACATCTTTATAAGAAGAAAACCAGTGCGGCCTTGCATCTAAACTAAGTCCGACCCAAGAGCCAATCAGCTAGACCCAAACTTAAACATCAATAACACGACCACGATAAATATACAGCTATTCGTGGGTATCAAGATCAGGCATTCGATGATATCAGGAAGGAAAGTGGGAAAAAAAAAATCATTTTGAGCACTTTATCATTAAGAAATTGTTGCGGCATATTCCACGTCAAGGCATGTTTGAGGAGGCTAAAAAAACATGGTGGCTTCAGACCCCAGCGAGGTAAACAAGGACACTCCTTTAGACCCCAGAGAACGAGGTAGCCGAGGATCGCCTGATGAAGGATATAATTAAATAAGTCATCGAATTATCTTCAAAAGGGGTGTTTTAATGAACCCAAACACCCAATTTTCATTCTTGCACTTCCTTGGAGTTCCCTTAGTATGCTTGCAAAGTTTCAGGCTGCTAGGTTTCATTGTTATGGAGATGTGGAGGACACACACACACACACACACACACACACACACACACACACACACACACACACACACACACACACACACACACACACACACACACACACACACACACACACACTAACATTTAATAGTATATATTGTTTAAATGTTTTCAAGGTCATATCCCATTGGAGTTTTGTATTTTTTTTGAACTTTCTCAATTTCACTCCTTGCTTTGCCACAAGGAGTTTATGATCTCTCTGACAGTCTGCACCTGGCAGTGTGTTGGCAGATTAAACAGCACTTCTCAATTTTCTGTTTATAAGAATGTGGTCAATCTGCTTTCTATGTTGTCCATCAGGTGAAGTCCACATGTTCAGTTAGTGCAGTCTACGCTTGGGTTGTTTTAACCATGTGCTTTCATTTCCGAGCTCATTCTCCACACAGAAATTCAGCATATGCTCCCCTGGCTCATTTTGGATTCCAAGGATTCCTGCAATCCCTGGTACTCCTGCTTCTCCAATGTTTGTATTTCAGTCTCTCATAGTAATTAAAACATCTCCTTTCGGCACCTGTTCTTCCAGTTCTGGGAACTTTTCATAAACTACTCCACATTTTCTTAATCTGTTCCATAAGTTGGAGCATATATCTGAATAATGGTGGTGGTCACTGGATGTTCTTTCAAACTCACTGATATGAACCTATCATTGACTAGGTTATATCCTCGTACTAATGCTGTTGTCTTCTTATGACAAAACACTGCCACTCCATTTCTTTTACACGTTTCATGACCAGAAAAGAACATGATATCATTGGCAGATTGAAACTGCCTCCAAACCTGTCCTGAGTTAAATTGTCCTCAAAATTTTAGTTCTTATCCTCTCAATCGCTCTCTTTATAACTTCTAACTTTACAAAATTTATTGATGTTACATCCCATGTTCTGATTTTGTGAACATTTGAGAAGCTCAGAGTTCAACTTTCAGTTGTGGCTACCTCAGCAACTGGATTTTCTTGCTGGTTTGATCCAGTCCCATCATAATTGCCAGTTCTACTCATCAAAACACTTTGCTCATCCACCACATGCTACAATGGCTTCACGTAACATATATATATATATATATATATATATATATATATATATATATATATATATATATATATATATATATATATATATATATATATATATATATATGTGTCGGCTGAAATGGGTAGGACACCTGAGCCAGAAGCCACTGGTTAACGGTTAACAAATGCAAATGTGCCAACAGTTGGAAGTAGGTTAGGTGTTTGAGTTCCTCAATGCAGCTGTGATTGGTGGGTCTGGCTTTGCCCATCCCCTTGTTCAGGTTGATAAAGGGGGATTTAGAATTACTTCTGTACTCTTGAGAAAGGTCAGCCAGATTCACATTTGTGTTGTGTTTCTGGTGAAAATGTTGAATCATTATTTGTTCAATTAAAGGTTGGAGATGTGTGTGTGTGTGTGTGTGTGTGTGTGTGTGTGTGTGTGTGTGTGTATGTATATATGTATATATATGTATATATATATATATATATATATATATATATATATATATATATATATATATATATATATATATATATATATATATATATATATATATATATAGATTGTTACAGAACCGGGGTCAGGGGAGAGAAGAACATGAGGGGTGAAGCGACCTTGGGTTCCCACCAGACTCTCCAGAATCGCAGGCCATCGCACACGAATAACTTTGTGATGCGGCGGGTCGCGAATCAACCATGAACATGAATAACTCTGAAACCATGAACCAGCCACCTGGAGTGCACAACTTCTTGCAAAGTCAAGGAACTTAGTGCTGTTCTGGTTCACAGTTCCAGACCCATGGGGAGCAACCCATGTTTTTTAACCATCCCTATCATTGCCGATTGATGCATTGAAATCGCACAAGACGAGATGAGTATCTCACCTGGGGCATCGATCAGGGGCAAATCCAGGAATTGGGTGCGGGGGGGGGGGGTCCAAATAACAGAAAATTATAAATTTTCCAAATAAATTACTGTGAGCTGTTAGTGGTTTATTGTTTATTAGGTATTGTATTGATACCGTTTTTTCTGAAGCTTCTGGCCTTTTTTGTGGCACACTTTCGTGGGAGAAGGAGTTCTGGGTGACCAGGGAACCCCTGGGGTTTGCCACTGTAATGGTAAATATTTTTTGTTGGGGGGGGGGTTCCGGGCAACCAGGAAACCCCCCTGGATTTGCCACTGCCGATCAACCACAGACTCAAGAGTGACATAGAATGCCTCCTGCACAATGAGATCATTCACCTCAGTCGGAGAATATTCAGAGATCAAGGAAATGACACCCAAGGTGTGATGAATCCTTCGTCGCATAATATGCTCATTGACCAGTTACTTCAATTATCATGAGTCAGCTTTTTGGACACAGCCACAGCAACCTCTTGGGTATGGTAACCAACAGAGTTACCAGACTTGTAATACAGTTGGTTTAACCACCCGCCATGATCTCACCACTATCCAGTCTCCAAACCTCAGAAAGTGCTGCAACATCGATGTCCGAACACTGGAACTCAGATGATAGCAAAAACAGGTGATCATTCTCACTTAGGGATAGGACATTCCAGACACCCACCTGAAGGGACCACCTCAGGTTAACGTGAGGAGACTGCCATCTTGTGTATGACACTTCACCACTACCCAGACACACACCACTGCAATCAATCCCATGAAGGTTTCTCTGTGCTTTTCCTCCAATCGCCAAAGAATGGGGGTCCCGAAGGCTTTTTCCCAATCCCGTCATCGGTAGAGCTCTTTGTGAAGGCAAGCTGCATAGGAGGTACTCCCACGTTGTGAGTTTTCAGTCTTCTTTGCGTTTCTTCAATTGCTTTTGCAGAATGAAGTGTTTTCCGGTGGCAGGAGTGCAAATCTTGCCACCAACCTCTTCGAAAGAGGTACCCAACTGCAGGAGGATGTCTTCAGACAGCCGGGTGCCAGATATGGATGGCCGTTGGCTCACAAGAAGCTCTTTCACCCTTGGACAGGTTTTGTTTTTAATCCTGATGGGTGTCCATATCCATACAGCCTCCACACCAGGAAACCTGGTGGGGCAGATGGCTTTGTCACCAACAATCTGACCATGAAACAGGTTTGTACAGCTTTACATGATATCTGTAGCAAGTCACAGATCTGATCTGGCCTGAACTCACACCTCCACCAACATAAACAAGGTCAAAAGGCAGTTCATCGATGATCTTTCAGAAGTTATAAAGTCATCATCTCGTAGTGACAAGTTCATTGTGTTGGGGAACTTCAATGTCTGATTAGGACGCGACTATGTTGTGTGGAAAAAGGTCATCAGACATCACGGCATCTGCAAAGAGAACACCAATGGCACATTCCTTCTGATGCTATGCTCAACCATTGAATTCATCATTACAAACTTTTTGTTCCAACAAGATGACAAAATCCACTCTAAACATTTGCACCTCATTAATTTTATCATCGTTGGGCAAAGTGACTGACATGATGTCAAGCACATACACATGCAACGAGAGGCTCCGTCTACTGTTTCAACCACAGGCTTGTTAGGAGCAAAATACCACTTAAGATCAAGCCTCCCTTGAGAAGGTAAAGTCTCAAGCCTGCTAAAAATCTCAACACTCAAGTGCTTAAATGCAGTGATGTGCAACTACAGCTTCAGTGTCATCTCAATGCCGCCTTAAACCAATTGGATCTACCTACAATCAATGCCAAAGTGGGATGGGCGATTTTACAAGGCATCACCTTCAGGGCAGCTTCTAATGTTCTCAGTTTCATCAAGCATAGTCTCAAAGAGGAGTCAGTAACCCAGGTCTTCAAAGATGCCATGATCATTCCCCTGAATAAATGCAAAGGTGACAGGTTGTGTCTCGACAACTATCTTGGCATGTCCCTATTATCTATTGCTGGGAAAATACATGCCCACATCATTCTTAACAGCCTGTCATCAACAATTGTCAACAGCATCAACAGTGTTGCTTTCATGCCAGACATGACATGACTGATATTATATTCACCGCATGTCAACCAGGAAAAGAGTGGAGAACAACATTGTGATCTACACATGCTCTTTGTCGACTTTACAAAAGCGTTTGATTTGGTCAGTGGAGACTGCCTGGTGGAGCTACTGTTTCAGGTCAGCTGTTTTGTTAAGTTGGTCAACATTATCAGATCCTTGCACGATGGCATGGCAGTAGATGATAAATGGGGCTTCTGGGACATCCATTCAAATGAATGGGGGGAAAGGGAAAATTGTACAGAATTATATCATGACAACCAATAATTCTTGTATGTCTTTTTCTAACAGGTTGTCCCTAATAAGAACATTGTTGATAACTAATCTGGCACATGAGTTATTTGAATTACACGACGAGTGGGTAAAAATGATTGACTTCCTTCAAGACATTCGAATGTTCAGAAGAGAATTGAATGACATTTTTGTTGGCTGGAAAAAATTCTCTTACGTCCTCTAACCTTAAATGAGTCGAGTCAAAGGTGAGAAATTATCCCTCTGTCTCTCTGTGTGTCTTTATGTCTGTGTCTCTCTCCATCTGTCTTTATCTCTGCCTTGGTGTGTGTGTGTGTGTGTGTGTGTGTGTGTGTGTGTGTGTGTGTGTGTGTGTGTGTGTGTGTGTGTGTGTGTGCGTGCGTGCATGCGTGTGTGTGTATTTGTGTTTGTGTGTGTGTGTATTTATATGTGTGTGTGTGTGTGTGTGTGTGTGTGTGTGTGTGTGTGTGTCTATCTTTGACTCATAATGTTTTGTTTTATTTTCAGTTTAAACCCCTGTCTGGATTAACCAAACACACAACTTAATCTTCTGAAGGAATCTGACATGACACTCCATCTTCTGGAGGTAAATGTTATATTTATTATTTTATTAATATCATAATATAATCATCTTTATATACCCTAATTGTTCTTCACTCTCTGTTTTGAACAGAATATGTTGATCGAGTTTCAAAACCAAAACAAACCATCAGACTGCTGCGAAAGAAGATTTTATTCAATGTTATTACTTTTGTTTAATTATAAATGCTTTCCTTATAATTATCTGATTTTGAATTACAAGAAAAGAATAAAGGAGAGGTAAAAAGGGGGGGGGGGGGTAGGTGCACTCCCCCAACGACCCACCACCCCCCTCATCCCTCTCCCCTCCCTGTGTGTGTGTGGGGAAGGGTGGGGGGGGGATGAGGGGGGCGGTGGGTCAAAGGCGGGGGTGCACAGGGGGGTGGGGCTTGTGTGGATTGGTGGGGCTTGTGTGGGAGGAGCTTGTGTGGGCGGGGCTTGTGTGGGTGGAGCTTGTGTGGGTGGAGCTCGGGTCGGTGTGGCTTCGGTGGGTGGAGCTTGTGTGGGCGGGGCTTGTGTGGGTGGAGCTTGTGTTGGTGGAGCTTGCGTGGGTGGGGCTTGTGTGGGTGGAGCTCGTGTGGACATGGCTTATGTGGGTGGAGCAATTTTTTTTAATTAAATAAACATGTTGTGTGTGGGAACTAATAAACTAATCACTAATTATGTGGATATGATGGATGTGGATGTGGCTTATGTGGGTGTGGCTTGTGTGGATGTGGCTGATGTCGGTGGGGCTTGTGTGGGCAGGGTTTGTGTGGGTGGAGTCAAAAAGGGGTGGAGTTAAAAAAGGGGCAGACTCAAAATAATTTTTTTCAATTTATCTTTGTCTTTTATAATTCCTGTGAATAAAATGAAGCTAAAATCTCTTCCCCCTTTAAATCACATAATTTGTAAGTCCAAGGGTTTTTTTCAATTTATCTTTGTCTTTTGTAATTCCTGTGAATAAAATGAACCTAAAATCTCTTCCCACTTTAAATCACATAATTTGTAAGTCCAAGGAACTGTACCGACGACATCAACAATTTTAAAAAGTTCATTTGTCCATCGCTTGGTATAACCTTTTTCAAAATGAGATTTCCACCTATATATTCTTACTATATCGAGCCTGGTGTTGGCGCAGTGGTTAGGGCAGCGGCTTGGGATCCAAAAGGTCCTGAGTTCAAGCCCCGTTGAGCCACTGAATTAATACACCAGGGGGTTGACTCAGCCTGTCATCCTTCCGAGGTCGGCGAAATGAGTACCAGTATACTGGGCCGGTGTATACCCCGGTTAAAATAGGTGTACCATATCCCTGTGTCGTAAGAGGCGACCAGGGTTGCGTCAGGAAGGGCATCCGGCGTAAAACATGTGCCAAATCTCTATGCGGATCATACAGATGATCCGCTGTGGCGACCCCTAACGGGAGCAGCCGAAAGAAGAAGAAGAGATATTCTTACTATATCACCAACTTTGAACTTAGCCTTTCTGACATTAATCTCTTTTTCATATTTTAATTTTGTAAATGTTTGTTATGGCTTCGTTTCTGTTGAGGTATGAATCGTGTCGTTGTACTTATCTACAATGTCTTGAATTAAAGATAACCATTGTTGAGAACCGAGTTGAGTAAATTTTTTTATATAGTCTCCCTTTTAAAGTACGATTAAAGCGCTCAATAAGAACAGCTTTTCCTTAATTAAAGGTGCTGTATAATGAAATGTTATTTTTAAGAAAATTCAAAAATGTTTTGTTGTAGAACTCTGTACCCTCATCAGTCCACAATTTTTTAGGTTTTATCTTGCTTTTATTGAATATCTGTTGGAAAGCTGACAAAAGAGTATTACCTGCTTTGTTTTTCAAAGGGACAACCCACGCATATCTACTCCTCAAATAAATAACGGTTAACGCATACTGTACCCCTTATCATAATTGAGTTCAATTAAATCAGCAGACCAGATATAATCAACTTTCTTGGAATAAACCTTCCTTCTATGAAACTTTGTGATTCTTGATTTATTTAATTCATCAGCTAATTGCTCTTCAATATAAATGACATCATTAGAGCCTATAAGTTTTTTGAATTTCCAAGCCCAAGTTTCAATTTGTCACTGATCATCTTATTCACGATGAACCTATCAACTTTTTCTCTCAAGGTTGGATTTTGTATCAGAGACAAATTATACAACATTTCTCCATCGGCTTCATGTTTTTCTTCCAACGTTGTGCTATTTCCATAATCAATATCATGCCTCATGCACACTTCATCAAACCTCTTGCTGGGTTTGCTCCACGATTTAGGATTGTCAGCCTCATCTAATCTTTTTTTCCAGTTGTTGTAAATTTACTTCCTGATAAAAACTTTTGTATATCTCCACCTCATTTGTGTTTAGTGAATTCACTCTTTTTTGAGCCACACACCGAACATGTACCTTTTTGTATAACCCTATTATTTATACTTTTAACATACGAGATAGTTTTACTCTTGGTTTTTGGGTAGTCAATCTATCTACCCTTATTATCAGGTTTTCCATCGTTATGTCTGTCTGTCTGTCTGTTTGTCTGTCCAGGCCAGTACTCCGTTAATCTTAGGCCGATTTTGATGAAACTCTGGTGGTAGGTTCATACCATGACCTAGTTGTGCGCATTTGAGAAATGTTGCTATGGATCCCTCGGTTGCATAGCAACGGGCCTTTGAAATTTTCAAAAATATCGAAATTCAAAAATCAAACTATGACCGTTTGTGGGCAACACATTCAGATTCCTTGAGAAAAAAAATACAGGCCACTCCCATGAAAACTGTTGGAGAAGATAGACTTTGAATGAACCCTGGTCGAAAAAAAAATAAAAAAAACCAAGTTCGTTATATCTCAGAGACTATGAGTCAGACATACATGAAACTGGTATGGTAGGTTCATGGTATGTCCTAGTTTTTTGTGAGAAAGAACCGTTGCTATGGACGCTTTTGTTGGCTAGTAACGGCGGAAAAATGACTAAATTAGACTTGATCGACAACCCGTGTCCGCCTACCGGCTTGTATTCTTTGTATGTTTAGACACATTTGTTAATTCATCTCTCATACAAATAAGCACATTATGAAATTTTAATTTCTTACAATATTTGAGTAGTTTTAAATTTGATGTTGTATTCTTTCCAAATTCTTTAAACCACTCATTAATGCTCATTTATTTATTAGAAAGATATAATCCATTACCCCTTTTAGTTAATTTTACACCTGCTTGTGCGATAGAGGAAAGCATATCTCCAACTAACAATCTCGCTTTATCAGGCAGACTTTCAAGTTTTTCAGCAAAATCTACAATTACACCACTTCAACTAATTTGTTTCTCCAAGTCTTTGTTTTGTTTTTCCAATTATTTTTGAGCCCGGAGTTGAACCTTCCTTTCGTTGGCAGTTTTCACTGCTGCTGAAATACCACCCGTCAATGCACCAGCCACATTTAAACCAGAAAATAAAGGAATTAGAAATGGGAGAAATCCTCCACTCGTCTCTCTTATTGAATATTTTTTCAACATTGGTTTTGACATATTAATTTTAAGTGAGCCAGTATCGTTCAATATTTTCTCCTGTTCTCTTGTGAGCCAAACATCAATTCTTACTGCTCCTTTTCTCTGAATTGTATTAACGTTGATCATACAAAGCTTTTGATTTTGAATACAAGATGATAGTTTATGAAGATTGATTTGATTAACATATTCACCAGTTGGCACTTTACTACTCATTTATTTAGAAAAAAATTATGTGAGAATAATCATAACACCATAATCTGTTTTAATCTGTAATTGTTTCTTCCAAAAGCAAACAATATGTATCAACTTCTTCACTCTCTTCTCTTTCAATGTATAGGGAAGTCTCCACTCAATTAGACTTTATAGTTTCCTTTTGAGCACTCAGGTCAATCGCGTAGATTGTGCAGACTTTTAAATGCTGTCATATCCAAAATGGGTTCTTTATTTCCATTGCTTACTCACACCTTTTGGTAAGACTTGTATGCTTCACCATAATCATTTTTTTCCCAATTCATTGCCAATCTATCTCGTGGATAAAATGTTCCATCGAGAGAAATGCGAAGTTGTTTCACCTTAGCATTATCACTCAATGCATTATTCTTATCAGTAGCAGTATCACCATCTGGTTAAAAAAAAAATGAGCCACAGATGTCGCGGCTTTCCTTCCAGAACACCCAAATTCCACGTGTAAGTGGTTTGGTTTAGTTTAACATGTTGGCATCTTCTTTTAAGATATGATACATTGAGTGGTGTTTTTGAGTTAAGTCTTCTATTCAACATCTATTCTGTTTTAAGATTAGGAGTATATTCACGAATATACCAACTAATTTCATCAATTAGAAATTTATTCTGATCAGGAAAAGCATTAGCCACACCAAAAAGCAATCTATTTTCATTATCATTGCTTTGCAGTTATAATCTAATTTTTAGACCATACAGAAGTTTCTCATGATCACAAAATCCAAATATACCTTTAAGAGGAACTGCCACAGTAAAACAATTACACGTTTTTGTATCATCATTACACATTCCTTTCCTTTGACTATATCCAGGGTCTGTGTTTGTTCCCATTGCCATATCAGGAATAAAACCTTCGACAGCCCCCTTTCCCATTCTATCACTAAATGAATATAGTGTAAATTTCATCATTTCAGATGTAGCAGAAACATAATCAACTGCTTCAACTTCTTGTGTTCCAATGTACAAACGAACACTATCAAACCTTTTCCAGAAGAAATCATGGACGAGTGTAGCGTTTGTGTTATTCGCAGCATAAGTGAATGTAAATTTACACAACAAGAAACTTTCGGCTGGATTCAAATAAGTTTGTTGATTATTTATTTCAAAACATTTTGTTCCATTTGCATTCCAGTCTCTTCCAGTTATTGCATTTACATTGAAGTCGTCTTCGTTTTTTGAAGAGTTTGAGATAACAATGGTGTCATCCAAATCATAGATACTATCAATTGCTTCCATACTTGTATTTATTGAGGAAAAAATATGTTAAAATATTTGAAACCCTGACCCAAGTATTTGAATTATTTTCTGTCATTCTTGGGGAGACAACTGAGTTTTGCCTTTCTTAATTTCTTTTATTGCTTGCAATTTATGAGATTGCTTTTGGGCATCTTTTATACTCTTTATAGCACCTGCTACATTTCCCACAGCAGAAGCAGTTGAACCAATGATGCCCTTATGTTTAAGAATCGTTGAACCTTCCCCATTAGACTATCAATTATACCATCTCCTTTTTTTTTCTAAATTGATGTACGACACCCCTTTGTCTCTTAGGTTTATAGTATCCTCTACCAAGATACATATCGTCACCCTTGTAGTATGGGGAAAGGAACATCACATCCCCTGTAATTATTTTATATTTTCCCAACTTGTGTTTCCTCACAATAACTATCGTATTTATTTATTAGAAAAATTCACGACGGTGAATTCTGATGGATATAATTTCTCCATTAATAGAAATCATGCGATTGTCTGGATCGGTTATCCTAAACTTTACTCTATATATGTTTTTTCCTGACACAGGTAGATAAACCAGATTTTTGGGTTCCATATTGAATTTATAACCAATTGGGGTTGAGTATGTGATGAATGAAAATATTGTATTTGTTCTTATTCCATGATTATAAGCACCATCAATCAAATCACATTGAATTAATACCGAATTTATGCCTAACGATATTTGAACGACATTATCACTGTAAATCGTCCCATTAGTTTCAATCTTTTTTGAGGAGAAACCCAATAACTCACTAAATGAATTATTAATCGTGAAATCAACCATGTAGTTATTTTATGTTTAATTGTTGATTTTGAAGTATGTTTTTGAATATCGATAACAATTTTTTTGATTCATCACCCTGTTCTTCCATAAGGCGAGCAATTTCAGAAGATATTTGAGAAATCTCTTATGCTGCGGGTGAAACTGTTATCGTTTTGTATCCACTTCCCGGATTAAACTAAACTTGTCATTTTTCTCGGTGATATTAAAAAGGTATTATAAGTTTCCATGGACAATAAAGATGCGTCATATTTTTTTGTTGCTTCAAGTTGTAGTGGGTATGGGAATGAATATGTGTGGTCCCTTGTTATGAAATGAAAACTTAGGATTGTGCTTCTCATCTTATTTAATATGGAATAAAATGTCTTTGTTTTGACATTTATTAATTATTTTCATGTTCATCAACTGGTCTAAAATGGCTGATGCTTCATTGAAACAATTTTTATTTCGAGCCTTGTTACTACCTCAAAGCAATAACAGACTATTAACTAATTGTGATGGGTCATTTGGAAGAAAACTAATAGCTGAACCAAGCCTACTTAAAGCCTGAATAATGTGTTTCTCGTTCTAATTCTTCCTACTTTTTACCAGATCGACTAACCCTATAATTAAGAGAGTCCAGCAGATCAATATATACTCTATCATCCTTATTTTTCATATGCAATGGTTTATCAAAAGACTTTCATTCATCCCTAACAGTTGAACCTTGTTTTCCATCTTTTGTGAGAAGAAACATTAATCTCGGAGTTAGTTTAACAGGGGGTTGAGCAGAACTCAAGAACCTTAATATCAATCCCTTTTCTTGAACAAGATGAAATATTGCTGGTTGTTCTGTTGGAATGAGTCCTGCTTTGGTTTTTGAATCTGCTGAATATTCATTGTTTTGAAGAGCCTTCACAATATAATCAGGGGGTTGATCAATCTCTTCCAGTTGTTGAAATAATCCATCATCATATTCTAATTGATCCGAAATGCTCTAATTCTTCCTCCGTCATAAGAATGAAATCTTTTAACATTTGAAGTTTTTTTGGAGTATATTCTCTTGTGGGAACTGTGGAAGCAACTTTAATTTTTTCTTGGGAAATTTTTAAAAGTGGTTTTAAAAATTTATCTTGTTTTCTTTCAAATGCTTCTTCACCCATTAGTTCCTGTCTGCCTTTCTTATGTATGTCTTCTGTTGCCTTACAACTTTTGAAACCAACTCTTGATGCTCCTTAAATCTTCTTGCTCTTTCTTTCACATCCATTTATTTATTGGAAATTATAATTCACTGAATTATAAAGGTCAACAGGGAAATTATCCTTTTCTTCATCATTAAAGTAGATGTGTTCAAATAAATCCTTTTCTTTAAATATTTCATGAAATTCTTTATTTACATTAATACGAGTTGTAATTTGTTCTTCACTAATACATGTATCTCTGCTTTTAAAACGTTTGCGTTGAGTTTCTTCATCAACATCAAAACCGAATGATAAAATCTTAACCCCATTACCACTCAGATGTTTAATAATTTGTCTCATTCCTTCTGGATTAGTTTCTAATCTCCCAAGACCACCAGATTTTAGTTTCTTTAACTCACTCTTACAATGTGAATATTTTGTTGTACCAAGAGAAACCTCCTCAAATATTTGGCCTTCATTCCTCAATCGCATATGTTCCTCCACTGAAATATAGTAATAATCTTCACCTTCTACTTCTCCAGGCCTTATTGTTCTTGTTGACGATACCATACGAACTACATGGTGCTTCTTAAGCAAACTTACAATATTCTCAGTTGTACTATCCAAGAACCTTGATTTATGAAAGTTTTTTTTTCCAGAAGCAGATTTACCCACAAGATTTATAATAATAGTTGTCATTTATACATGTAATTGTTTATAAAATAAAAAAATTATCTTTTAATAACTCATCTTGTTTCACAACAATATATTTCTATTTTTCAGTCGTCTGCTTCATCTAATCCCCAAATTCCTTTTTACTACATAATGTAGAACAATTGTCTCTCCATAAATTGTTTATATCTCTTGAATTTAACATGAATAAAATAAAAGTATTAGCATTGTTTCTTATTGAGCGACGAGGGAGTTGAAAGTATGATTGACTAAGATCAATACAATTACATGAAGAATGTCTCCCTCTTGTGTAGTAGCTATCCATTACCATTTGGTTTATCTCATTAACACAATCATCAAAGATAACAAGGTTCTTTTTGATTTATCAAAATCTTGGGGAGAAGGTATATCATCTGTATTTTCACTAAGAATACAAGTTATCGGCTTTGATTTCTTTTTATATCTCTGTGTATCACAAAATAGTTATATTATTTTTTTTCAATGTTGTAATCATTTAGTTTGTTTTGAAGTTTAAATAAACCGATTATATCTTCTTTTTGAAGACCAGCATTGAAACCTTGTGAGAGTAGTTGATATTCAGGTTGAAGACTCGACTTTGTGAAAATTATTAAATTATCATAATCTAAAAAGTTTGGAGTGAGGAGCATCTTTAAAAGTAAGCAGGTTTTTCCACATCTGCTTGAACCAACTATGAGATATCTTGATGAATTTGGAAGATTTTTATGGTTGTTAAATTTTATCTTATTTTCCCAAAGGGGTAAAAAATCATTCATATATATATTTGGAAAACAAGTGATTTAATTTATTATTGGCTTTTTTAGAAACTCTATGTTTTATCCCAAGTTCAGGTTTAATTTCAAGATAATCCATTATTTTATTTATACAATATCTTTTGTTGATATTTCCCTGAAAATGACAATCGCTAATAATATAAATCATCAATCTACGAAACATGGTCGTCACTTGTTCAGTCTCTTCTCTTGTAAGAAAAGGTGTATTATCACCCTCATACTGTGCATTCATTTCTCGAATCAATCTTGTAAAGTAATTCATTTTTGGTGTAAATCTCAAAGAATTATATTCCTTTTTATATTTTTTATTATCATTAATTAGAAGATAATCACAGAACATACATTGTTTATTGGCTTTTGACTCTGTGTTTAATCCCCGTCTTTCACATGCAGAACAATTCTCAAATTTGTCATGTGGAGAATCAGGAAATTCAAGAGGCTCAAAATCTAGTAAACCATTCATATTTATAAAGTAAAACTTTACTTCAAATAAAATTCATCTTCGTTATCATCTTTGGTACTTTCATTTGTGCTTTAACAATCATGTATAAAACTCCTTTCATAACTATCGTTTGAATACAAACTCTCAGCATCATAACTGTCTTCTGTTCCAACAGAGATACTATAATCACTGTCATAATCTTCAAAATCTGAGGTTGAATAATGACTCGTATTTAATTCGGTGAAAAAAACATTACCATCTATATCTATATACTTTTTTCATTAACAGATTCAACTACAACATTTTTTTTATATTAAAGGTAATTTTAAAATGGTCCTTAACTAATATTGAACTTAATGTCATTTCACCTGATATATTAACATGTTTTATTTCATCAGGATTTACATATTTTGGGTTGTTGAAAAAATACAAATTTCTCCTTGCATATTACAGATTGTCATCTTTTCTTTCTCAAGCTTCATCCAAAAGGTTTTTCTTTTTTGATACTTTTTCTTGTTTCATTGCTTTTTCTGTTGGAATATATTGCCAGAAGGAGAGGATAAACTTTTGTTAGAACTACTTTAATTTATGTTCTTCCAGATATACTAAAAGCCCTTCCACTGAAGGAAATTGAAGAACTCGTGTTATTCACAATAATTGTTTTTTTTACAATAGTTGTTATATTTATCTTTATTCAATTTTACATCCTCGACACATTTCTCACTATCTTTTACAAATGAAGAGATTGATTGAAACTTGTCTTTTCAGTCTTGATACATCGTATTTATTAAGTGAAAAAAGTTGGAGGATAAAATGGTTTTCAGCACAGATTCACCTTAAATTAAACGGAATTTTCATCAAGAAAATTGTATTTAAAGCAAAGTTTTGTTATATAAATATGGTAAATACAGCGTACTGCGATGTTTATAATCATGAATATAAATGTTATCAAAAAACACCTTCAAACCAACAAACACACATTCAATCTTTTCAGACAAAATATCTCCACTTGACCAAGAAACAAAACATTGTGATAGATGTGATAATGATATTCTTACATTTTTTTTTATAATAAGCACCTTCAATTACAGAAGCACAAGAACAATGAAGAAATGGAAGGTGCCACTAAATTCTCCATTGAAAACACTGATGGGGCATTTAAAGGACATATAAAAAAAAGATTGTTTCACTTTCAAGACCCTGGACCATCTTCAATCATGGACGCTGTTGATATGGTTAAACCAAGTATTGAAACTATAATTAAAACACATTAAGTGAAATGAAAACTTTTAAGTTTGATTTGGGAGTAAAATTGAAAGTGGTAAGAGAAGGTGATGAAACTACTCCTGATATGAGGACAAATCCTGCTTTATCTCATCATTACAAGATTTTGTAAGATGTGATGTTTACGATGAACTCCAGAGACAAGAACAAGTTGTTGATAACACTGCAGTAGCTAGTGGATTAGCTATTACAAAAATAATATTTTTAGATATACACATCTTAAAATCAGATCCTCTTCAAGCTTCTTCTTATATTGATTTACCAAAATAGATAAAACTTGAGAAAGCAGTTGTTAATATTCAAAACAAATATAATAAATGTTTTCTATGGTCTGTTCTTGCTCACTTACATCCTCCACAATGGAAACCTGAAAGGGTTAAACATGATAAGAAATATGAGAATACATTAAATGTTAAAGATTTAAAGTTTCCCATGTCATTGAGAGATATTCCTAAATTTAAGAAAATGAATATATCATCTATCTATGAATGTATATCGATTCACGGATACAAACAAAGTTCAGATATTAAAAATTTCAGATAAAGATATATACTCCTTGTTGTTTCTGTTATTATATCAAATCATCTGTTGGTTATGAATTCAACAAGTTGGAACTTTATAGAGGAGACGATTGGAAAAAGACTGCATTAGACGAAGAGAAATAATGGTTAAAACCTAAAAACCAATGTCATTAACAAAGGGAGAGAAAAATGAATTTAGAAAGAATGTGATATTTGTCATATTTGTGAGGAGAAAATTGAGGGAGAGGTCAAAGTTAGGGATCATTGTCATCTTACTGGAAAATATAGAGGTCCAGCTCATTCCCATTGTAATCTTAATTACAAGCACCCAAACTTTATTCCTGTCTTTCTTCACAACGCTCACTATGACACACATCTATTTATCAATGAACTTTCAAAGACATCTGGAGATATTTATGCAATTCCTAACACAGATGAAAAATACATCTCATTCACAAAAAAAAATTCATACATCCCCCATAACCCATATCAGATTTCTTGACACATACAAGTTTATGCCAAGTCCATTATCTAGTGGTTATGTCTGGAAGAAGTTTATTTCCAGACGTGTCTGGGTAGGGTTTGTCTCCAGACGTGTCCAGATGGTATTTATCTCCTGACCTGTCCAGATGGGAGTTTGTCTCCGAACATGTCTGGGTGATGTTTGTCTCTGGACAGATTTGGTCCAGACGCGTCCGTGTGCTGTTTTGACTCCTGACACGTCGAGGTGGTGTTTTATCTCTCGACGTGTTGGGGCGGTGTTTTATCTATGGACGCGTTGGGGCAGTGTTTTGTCTCCGGAAGCGTTGGGGCGGTATTTTGTCTCCAGACACGTTGGGGCAGTATTTTGTCTCTGGATGCGTCAGGGCGGTTTTTGTCTCCAGATGCGTCAGGGCGGTTTTTGTCTCCAGATGCGTTGGGATGGTATTTTGTCTCTGGATGTGTTGGGGCGGTGTTTTGTCTCAAGATGCGTCAGGACGGTGTGTTGTCTCCGGATGCAGCAAGGTGGTGTTTTGTCTCCAGATGCGTCGGGGCAGTATTTTGCCTCCAGATGCGTCAGGGCGATGTTTTATCTCCAGACGCGTCGGGATGGTGTTTTGTCTCCAGACACGTTGGGGTGGGATTTTGTCTCTGGACGTGTCAGGGCGGTATTTTGTCTCCAGACACGTCAGGACGGTGTTTTGTCTGAAGATGTGTCGGGATGGTGTTTTGTCTCCGGACGTGTCAGGGCGGTGTTTTGTCTCCAGACATGTTGGGGTGGGATTTTGTCTACGGACGCGTCAGGGCAGTATTTTGTCTCCAGACGCGTCAGGACGGTGTTTTGTCTCTGGATACGTCGGGCGGTGTTTTGTTTCCAGATGCGTTGGGATGGTGTTTTGTCTCCGGATGCATCAAGGCGGTTTTGTCTCCGGACGTGTTGGGTGGCGTTTTGTCTTCAGACACATTGGGGAAGAGTTTTTCTATGAACGCATCGGGGCAGTGTTTGTCTCCGGACATGTCAGGCCGTGTTTGTCTCCAGATGCGTTGGGGTGGTGTTTTTTCTGGAGGGGAGCTTGTCTCCGGACGTGTCCAAGCAGTGTTTGTCTCCAGACAGCTTGTCCCCAGATATGTCTGGGTAGTGTTTGTCTCTGGACTGTGTTCATCTCTGGGCATGTCTGGATGGTGTTTGTCTCTGAGCAGTATTTATTGTATGACCAGTCAAAAATGGATTTCAGACATTATTTTTCCCCCATCTTCTTTGTTATTCTATGCAGAAACATTTTGATGAGACTATGAATTATAATGAATGCTCCACCACATGTCTGTCTTTCCTTCCCCTACCCATCCTCGCTGCCACAACCCTCCTCAATCTCTGCCCCTTCTCATCCCCCCATCCCAGCTCACTCTCTCTCCTTCCCTTCTTGCTCCCCCATCCCTCTTCGCTCCCAATCTTTCCGCTCTCTCGACCCACCTTTCCGCTCTCTTTCTACCCAACCCCTCTCTCACTCCCCCATTCTCTCCTTCCCCTATTTTTCTCCTCCCTCTCAGTTTTCCCTTCAGCAAAGTAATGGGTGGTATTGGCTAATTTCTGCAGTGCCTATAGGAAGTTTACACCCAGTTTCAAAATTTTCACCTTTTGTTGCTTTATAGCCTGGAATTGTATTCCATCAAAGCAGAATTTTTCCACCTTTATTTGTACATTGTAACCCACAAGTTCCAAATGAAAAACAAATTCTACAAATTTCCAAAAATTAATTAAAAATACAAAACTATAATATATTGGTTGGATAAGTGTTCAACCCCCTGAGTTCATACTTGTTGGAAGCACCTTTGACAGCAAATGGAGCAGTGAGTCTGTTGGGATAGGTCTCGACCAACTTTGCACACCTTGATTTTGGGCAATATTTCCCCATTCTTCTGTACAAAACTGTTGAAGCTCAGTCAAGTTGTGTGGGGAGTGTTTATGGCCAGCAATCTTCAAGTCATGCCACAGATTTTCAATTGTATTTAGGTCGGGGCTCTACGACTCAAGAACATTTATGTTTTTGTTCCTTAGCCACTCCAGTGTAGCTTTAGCTGTGTGCTTCATGTCGTTATCACACTGAAAGGTGAACATCCATTCAAATTTCAGCTTTCTTTCAGAGGGCAGCAGGTTTTCCACAAGGATTTTTCTGTATTTTGCTCCATCCATTTTCCCTTCTACCATGACAAGTGCCCCAGTCCCTGCTGATAAGAAAAATCCCCATAGCACGATGCTGCACCACCATGCTTCACAGTAGGGATAGTATTCTTTGGCTGATGTGCTATGTTGGTTTTTTTTGTCAAACACAACGTTTTGCATTTAGGCCAAAAAGCTACATCTTGGTTTCGTCAGATCACAAAACTTTTTGCCACAAGGCTTAAGAATCTCCAGAGTGTTTTTTTTTCATACCTCAAACGGGACTCAAGGTGGGCTCTTTTGAGTCATGGTTCCTTCTTGCAACCCTAATGTGCAGGCCAGACTTGAGGAGGAGTCATTGGGATATTGTTGTCACATGGACACAATGACCAGTCTTTGCGATAAAGGCATGTAGCTCTTTCAAAGTTGCAATTGGTTTCTTGGTAGCCTCTCTGATCAGTCTCCTCCTTGCTTGCTCATCCAGTTTGGTGGGACTGTCCGATCTAGGCAGGGTCTTCTTTATTCCATTTGCCTTCCACTCGTCTTGACTGTGCTTCAAGGGATATTCAAAGACTTTGAAACATTTTCATACCCATCCCCTGAATTGTGCCTTTCCACAACTTTATCCCAGTGATCTTTTGAAAGCTCCTTGGTGTTCATGGTTGAGTCATTTGATGTGAAATACACTACCCAGTCGAGGAAACCTACAGGAACAGCTGATTACCTCCACCACAGAAGGTGAAGGAGGTTACATTTCACCCCTTTCTGTTTGTTTGTGAGCAGGATAACTCAAAAAGTTGGGGAGGGATCTGGATGAAATTTTGTGGATAGGTTGGTTGGGTGTGTGGCAAGGCCGAACTGTTTATATTTTGGTGAAGATCCGGCGGATTCGGATCCAGCTACGAGAATTGTATGTTTAAGTCAGTGCTTCTCAAACTATCTGATGTGGCAGACCGGCAGGTTTTTTTTCCAATTTGCCAGGGTACCATATTTGTGCCATATGATTATTTGTTTATGATCCGAGAAAATAGTTTGAACATCCGTAGTAATATTAATTTATACCGGAAAAATATAAATATATAATGAATATAATAAAAGTTGACACATTTTTTTATGTTTTGTAAACGACTAATACAGTAGTACAATATTAAAAAAAATATATTAAAAAAATCAAACTAGCAAAGCCTTCAAACATAGTTATTATAAACATATGTATACTGGTATATAAGTAATAAAATGAACAAGGTAGGTTGAAAAAATTATATATTTTAGTTATCTTAAACTCCAGTGAATAAAGACATTAAAAGAAAGATTGAAAGGAAATAGGTAACATTAGATTGAAGACAACTTTGAAAATGTTGTAATGTTAAAATATGAAATTGATGATATAGGCATGTTAAATCCTTAACTTTTACTAATGTGAAAGGTGAGCCTGCTTCTTCTTTGTCAGCTTATCCAATCGTGATCCAATTGAGGACAGTGCCACGTGCAATGGAGAATGAATATCCACACTATTCCTGTACTTTGTCTTAATGATGCTCCTGGTTGAGAAGCCAGTCTCACAGAGGTAGGTTGAAGGAAATGGAAGAAGAGTTTTCAGAGCAATTTCAGTAAGCTCAGGATATTCTGCTTTCACTTTTATCCAAAAAGAGGCAAGTGCTGTTGTAGTTTCGAAACTCTTCTTCAATCCTTCGTCAGCAGACAGCTCCAACAATTTATCCTCCATAGTGACACCTAAGTCATCTCTCAATGGCATAAACCGATTTCGGATCCATTCATTCCCTTTCCGTGGATCTTCTTCTTCTGGAAAGTAATGCTGAAAACGTTCTGCCAAATTCGTCAAGTGTTCTCTGATGACATTTCGTAGAGATGTAACATCGCGGTGTTCTCCTGCATCAGCGATGACTGCTGCTAATTGGTGAAACATGTCATAACAATCTCTTGACACTCGACTCTTCCATGCTTCTAGATTTCGTTTTTGTCCGTCGATCTTGTCTACCATTGTAAAACACTAAGCCATCCTTCACTGCATGGAGGTGTTGAGATCATTAAAGATGACAAAGATATCAGCCAAATAAGCAAGCTTGGCTAGCCAATTCACATCTCGGAACAATTGTGACCAGTTTGGTTTTTTGTCCTGAAGAAACACGGCCAGTTCGTTTAGTAGTTCAAATACTCTTGACAGGACTTTTCCCCTTTGATAACCAACGTACATCGGCATGCAATAGGAGCTGTTTATGATCAGCTCCCATATCATCACATAATGTAGCAAATAGTCTCGAATTTAGAGCATTTGCCTTTATATGATTAACAATTTTTACAACCTCGCTGAGAACACTGTTTAGTTCTGTTGACATTTTTTTGTTGCAAGATTTTCTCGGTGAAGGAAGCAGTGCGTTGACTTGCATTCTGGGGAAAGCGCCTTGGTCTGGGTAACCACTCCTGAATGCTGTCCTATCATTGCGGCAGCGCTATCAGAACATATGCCTACGCAAAACTTCATATCCAACCCACATTTGTTAACGATGTAGTCGCTCACAGTCTTGAACACTTCAGAACTAGTTGTTTTTTTAGTAGTGAAGCAGAGAAAAATAACTCTTCCTTAAAATCACCCTCATGTTCAAAGCACACATACACCATCAGAATTGGCATATAAGCAACGTCTGTACATTCATCAAGCTGCAAAGAAAAGTACTTTGCTAACTTAATCTGTCCTATGAGTTGATCTTCCATATCCTGAGCCAGATCGTGAATTCATCAAGCTATAGTGTCATTTGAAAGTGGCACCTGAGCCACTTTCCTTGCAGCCGCCTCACCCAGCATTTCCATGCAGAAATCTTTAATAGAGCCTATCACTGGCGTCTCACCGATTGTGTATGGCTTTTTAGCCTTAGCAACTCGAAGTGCTACTTTATAAGAAGCCCGTAAAGCACAAGTATTTATGTGTGATACTTCAAAAATCTGTTTCTGACGGACTTTTAAATCAACATCCTTTCTTTCAAAGAACTCTTTCTACTTTGAACTCATTTCTTTATGTTTTGTATTTAAATGCCTCTTGAGGTTTGACGGCTTCATTGATTCATTAGCCAACACATCTCCACAAATAACACACTGCAGTTTTGGCAGTCCCCCCATCATTCGTGGCTACAAAACCGAATTGAATGTATGAGGAGTCATATTTCCGAGTAAAGCTAGTACGAATGCTTTTTGCCAGCAATACTTCAGCTTCATTTACATCGCCGTCATCTGATTCAGAATTACTTGTGTGGTCAGCAACCCGATTTCTCGTCTTGATAAACATGTCCATTGGGCCTCGCTTCGCCATCTGTAAATTAGAGATAAAAATAATTAATATAAATTCCATAACCCTGGAATGATGGACTGAAATAATGCTTATTTGTAATATTTGAGCTAATATTTGAACTGTATATAGTAGAATCAGTGCAAATTGAATATAAACTAGTCTAATAATATTTTTTATAAAGCATTGAAGTGAAGTCTGATCCAAATAATTTTAAAGCAATATATGTATTTGTATATTGTAATCAGTAAAAAAGTGTGGTAGATAAAAACATTAGAAAGGAAATAAGTTGCACCAAAAACTTTAACATTTTCACGCTCACACTCACGCTCACAAATCGGGTATCGCTCTAGCTCTCTGTTCTTCAAACAGGCGAGCTAAAAATGAACAATACAATAAAATTCTAAACAAAAGATAACTAAACAACCTCTAGTGATAATAGCTTCAAAAATCAATATTTCCATTAAACCTGTGTTATTTTCCAACCTTTACCTGAGTCCCACAGTCAATGCGAAATTATAATGAAATACCAATAGTACTGATTGGACAGGTCCTTCATGGGTGGGATCTCGGCCAGGCCGGGAGAGCCCGCCTACTCCACGCGTGTTTGAGGAAGGTGAAGGGTGGTACAGCTAAGAAGAAATTGGAACGTTTGGGGAAGCCGAGGAACTGGGCTGCTGCAGGATTTTGCCTCGGAAACACGAGGCTCCAGAGACGAAGGTGGACAGTGGATCGTGATGGGGGATGGGATATAAAGATTTATTACCCTAACAAAAAAAACATCGCAATGCGCCCCAGTGTCTTCCCACTAAACACAAGGAAGGGAACTGTCGACACATATACTTAACGGCATAACTGACTTTGGGACAACTGTATATTTGGATGCTTATGGTTCCTAGAACCGTAACACATGAATAACTTAACTACTATTGGTATTAGGAGTTTGTTTTAAGCAGTTTTTCTATAATATAAAGAAACAATACGAATATTTTAAAACTTTCATGACAACTGCACAATTATAATTACACACATTTTAACAAAAGAAAAGTGCACCACCTGGCAACTTCGCTGAAATTGACATTATATTACCTTCATGTTCAGTTCTGGTATAACTTCCAACGTTGACAGAATTCTCTCTCTCGTATTTTGAATTTGTCGGCTTAAATATATTATTTTTCAAGATTTTATACATTTTCATTTTATACATTACATGTTATATATTATGATAATGTGAAACTGGAAACTCGCCGCGGACCGGCATTTGATGACTCGCGTACCGGCGCCGGTCGGCATACCACCACTTTGAGTAGCAGTGGTTTAAGTGATTCTTCACCATTGAGAGATGTGGCCAAAAATGATATGTAGCATGAAATCTCAAAAAGTTGTTGAAGGATTTGTATGAAACTTGGTGGACATATTGGGTGTCTGACAAGGAAGAATTGATTCAATTTCGGTGATGATCCGATTCCGGATCCCGATCTGATAATTTTTTAAGTGATTCTTCACCATTGAGAGATAGTGCTAAACCAATATATATATATATATATATATATATATATATATATATATATATATATATATATATATATATATATATATATATATATATATATATATATATGTATATATAGCACAATATCTCAAAAAAGTCATGGACGGATTCTGACAAAAATTGGTGAACAGGTTGGGTGTATGACTATGAGGAATTGATTCGATTTTGGTGAAGATCCTAATCCGGATCTGGATACGAGAATTATTTATTTTTTAAAGTGATTGTTCACCATTGAGAAATAGGGCCAAAAACGATGTCATACTGTAGAGCATGATATTTTAAAAAATGTATTGGGCCCGATATGCTCTTGTGGATCAGGCATTACATTACATGGCGGAGGTATACACTCTACCGAGTGCCCTTTGAGTTTTATTCAGAAATAATTATTATTGTGAAGTTTTATTTTGAAATTTTATTCACAAGGAGCTCCTCCACCATTTGATGGTATCCAGTGACTAGTCTTTGCCATAAAGGCGTGTAGCTCTTTCAAAGTTGCCATTGGCCTCTTGGTGGCCTCTCTGATCAGTCACCTCCTTGCTTGGTCATACAGCTTGGAGGGATGGCCTGGTCTACGCAGGGTCTTGGTGGTGGTACCATATGCCTTCCACTTCTTAATGATTGTCTTGACTGTGCTCAAAATGATACTCAAGGCCTTTGAAATATTTTTATACCCATCCCTTGATCTGTGCCTTTCCACAACTTTATCCCAGAGGTCTTTTGAAGGCTCTTTGGAGCTCATGGTTGAGTCTTTTCTGTGGAATGCACTTCCTTGCAGAGGAAACCAATAGCAAGAGCTTATTTTATTCTGAAAAAATCAGAATCACTACAATTTAACACAGGTGAAGGCCAATTAACTTGGTGTGATTTTGAAGGTGATTGGTTACACCTTAGCTAATTTACAATTGATATCATCAGGGGATGGACACTTATCGAACCAAGATATTCTAGCTTTGTATTTTTCATTAATTTTCTGAAAATTGTCGAATTTGTTTTTCACTTGTAACTTTTGGGTTACAATGTGTATATAAAGGTGTAAAAGTCTGATTTAATGCAATTTAAAACAAGGCTGTAAGGCACTAAAAGGTGAAAGTTTTGAAAGTGGGTGTAGATTTTCTATAGGCACTGTAATATATTGCATATGCTAGCAGGGAACTGTGGAATTTCCATGTAATGTAAAATGTGACTTCAAGACCTTAACTCACCCCCTCTTCACACCCACACTCTCCTCTCCCCCTCCATATCCACTCTCTCCTCTACCCTCATCCCCCTTCACCCCCACTTTCTTGTCTCCCCCTCTCTGACTGTGACTTCAAGACCTCAACTCTCCACCCATCACCCCTACACCTCCACTGTCTCCTCTCCCCCTCCCCTCACTCTCCCCACAACCCCCTCCACCCTCACTCTCCCCCCATTCTCCCCTCTCCTCCCTCATCACTCTCCATCCACACTTCCTTCCCCTCCATCCTCTCTCCCCCCCTTTTCATCCCTCACCATCCTCCTGCAGCTTGTAAAACTTTCCAAAGGGATCCAATATATGGTATTTCAAAAGCT
>NC_140962.1:53809116-53819116 GCF_056783735.1 Eptatretus burgeri
TCACAAACTGGCTGGCCAGGCATGACGTTCGACTAGTTAGGGCAGCAATTCGAAATTTGGCCATGGTGAACATGGCCAATTTGTTGGTGGCATGTTGGCAGGCTAACCCGAACCCTAACACTAACAGCTTGGTTTGTATCCCACTGATGAACAGCAATAGCTCACCTCCTCTTCATGAAGGGCATCATGGGATCTTTAAGGTCCACATTGATGAATCGCCCTATCTGTGAAACACCAGGATGGCAGTTTATAGCTGGGTCAGGAATCAAACCCAGGCTAGATAGCTTAGAGTCGAGGCTGTGCACCTCTAGGCCATCCTTCCAGCCCAATTGTGGAATGTGTGCTCTCCTTTATTTTTTAACTTCATGCGTAGATTGTGATAGCAGATTGTGAGTTGAATGAACAGAGCGAAATATCCAAACTGATTTATGAGATGATGAATGGGAATACCACCACCTGGATTTCAATACAAGGAAAAAAAAAAAAGAAAAAGACGTGGGGGGCGGGGGGGATAACTAATGGATAATTCTGATGGGAATCAAAGGGATTCTGGGGTTTGCCTGGGGAAGTTGAGTAAAATTGGTAGGGTGAAGAGGAGAGGAGGGTTGATTCACCATGGTAGAGTAATCTTAAAGATGTTCATCTGTCGATGGCAATGCCAAGTTGCGGAAAATGCATCACTTGGATGGCAGCATTTGGAAGTAGTGAGAGAGGGGCGAGGGTTGGGGTTGTGGCTGTGAGGGGAGTCTAAACACCTTCCTACGCACCGCCCTCTTCTTTGCTCTCGGCATGTGCTTCTGGATGTGGTGCTGCCCCTCCCGCATGCCCGACGCACAAACAGCGCGCAAAGAAAGTCCGCGGAATTTACCGGATGAGCATCCCAGACCTGGACCAGATAGAGTGAGGATCGTGGTGCGAAGTCCAGGTAGAGTGATAGAGTGAACAGAGGGAGCTTATTTTCCGTACTGCGCACGTGACAGCTCTCACATACTTTACGAAAGCTTTGCGCTGCAATAATCGAGACTCGGTTCCTTGGGGTAATGTTGGGAATGTCAGGAGGCACATGTGCCCCCCGCCAGACTTATAACTGAAAATGGCGCTGTCCCGGTCTCCTTGACGCTGGACTTGATTCTTCGGCTCAATTACATCACAGCAACAGGAGATTGAAAATACAACCACTAAGGTATGACCGTTCTTTCTCTACTTTCATTACAATGGCAGCAAAAATTACTGCAAAGAGTACAAGTGTTTATAGATGATACGTGAAAGGAATAAGTTGGCTTAAATTAAAAATGTTGGATTCTTAAGTGTAGATCCATTTTGGTTAGCTTGCCTGAGAAAAGTTAAAACAAGTATGTTTTAAACTGCATGCCCAATCATGTTTCCTAGCATTGAAAATAGTTGCATGGACTTTCACTGCAATTGATGAACAATGTCTTGCAGACCTTGACCTGGCCATCAATGTTAGCTTCGCCACTGGATCTCGTGAAAATTGGTGCAGGACTTGGTGAAAGGTTCATCTGTGAACATGACGAGTCCGGTGTGTTTGGCGTTCAGCTCTGCACTCATGACAACACTCATCAGCTTTCCACAGGTAACATGTCCTCATTGTTTTTATTATTGTTGTAATTTTACAAATTGATATCTGGAAAGAAAGTTTAAAATTTATTATTACTCAAAAAACTTGAGTGGATTCAAAACAGACCGAACCAGAACAGCACTCGGTGGAGCGCATACCTTCGCCAGGCTGAACAGTTTACATTTTATATCCCACTGATGGGCTGGATCTGGATCCGGACCTGAACGAAAATCAAATCAGCTTGTTCTTGTCACCTACCCAACTCATCCACCTAGTATTGTCATAACTCTTCCACAACTTTATGAAATATCATGATATATATAGTTTTTGGCCCCATCTCTCAATGGTGAAGAATCACTTAGAACTTTGAAAATTCTCGGATTCAGAGTTGTATCTTCATCAAAATCGAATCCATTTGTCCTTGCGACACACCCAACCTGTCCACCAAATTAGATCTGAATCCGTCCACAACATTTTTGAGATATCATGCTCACAGACAGACAAACAGACGGGAGTGAAAACAACCTCCATCCACCTTCGGTGGCGGAGCTAATAATTCCAGCAATGTATATGCTGTATAACAAAATTATAGATCCGTCAAGAGGGAATAATCATTAAATCAGCAGTTACTAAGCAGCATTCCGTCAATCTCAACACCCTGAAAAGATATACCAAAGGTCATATTCCTGGGATGAATAAACATTCTGATATGTTGCATTTTTTCCATCAGCAAAAAAGTCAGTCTGTTTGGTATTCCCAACCGAGCACTTTCCTTATCAATGTTCTAACTCTTTGACTGAATGAATGCCATTATCAGCCTTTGTCTACTTATGGTATTTATTTTTATTACAATTCATTTAAATGTATCAGTGATCACCTCGTATCATTATATGTCATGTAATGCATGTACAAGTTTTCAATGCTGTCGAGGAAAAGGACTCCATTGCATGACTGTAAATCATGCAGGGTATGGGGGTTCATACTCACGATGTAGATTTATAATCCATCTCAGAAAATCCACATTATGCCATTGGTAACAAGGAGGTAAAATGAAATCATTCAATAACTAGCAAATACAACACCTCACTTCGCTGAGGGTAATTTTAAGGGGGAGGGGGGAGTAAGGGATAGAGGAGGGGGAGTAAGGGATGGATTTGTTAGGAATGGAGGAAGGAGGGTGGGGTGACGGAAGGGAGAGGACAGAGTGTGGAGGAAGGAAGACTGAGAATGGGTGGGGGAGCGAAGAGAGGAGTGGGGAGCAAGGAGGGGTTGGGGGAGTGAGAAGGGATGGGGGAAGGGAAGGCAGCATGATGGGAGGGCAGTCCAGACATAACCACCATCTGGAAATAGCCACCATCCGGACATAACCATTGTCCAGACACGAATGGAGATAACCACCGACCAGACATAACCACCGTCCAGATGCATCAAGGGAAGGCAGCATAAAGGGAGGGCAAGGGAAAGCAGTGTGAGGGGTGGGCAAGATAAGGCAGTGTGAGGGGAGGGTCTGTCCAGACATAACCACCGTCCAGACATATGCGGAGATAACCACCATCTGGATACGTGTGTAGATAACCACCATCCAGATACTTTTGGAGAAAGAGAAAGAGAAAGAGAGAGGAGTGGGAGGATGTTGCACTGCATTATTAGGTGGTGGAGCGAGCATTGGACAAAGACAGAGAGGGGTGGGGGGTAAAGGAGTTATCAGAAAGAATGTTGTGCTTTATGAACCATACACACACATACACGCACGACCGCACGCACGCACGCACGCACGCACACGCGCGCACACGCACACACACACACACACACACACACACACACACACACACACACACACACACACACACACACACACACACACACATCATGTGATGGGTGGAAAAAAAATGGCTCTGTAATTTAGAAAACATGTCAATATGGCGAACGGTTCAGAAATCAGGTGTTATTGGTTCACAAAAAAATATTTTCACCAAAAAAAAAAGTGACCACTATATTCGTTATTGATGTGTCTGTCTGCCTGTATGTCTGTCTATCTGTCTGTCCCGAGCATAGCTCCATGGGTTTTGATCCGATCCTGACAAAATTTTGGTGGGAGGTTTATATCATGATCTAGTTGTGTTTTCCTAAAAAATGGGCGTGCTGTGCCCATTATGGGCGGAGCCACGCCCAAAAAACGTGTTTTTAGGGGGTAGCCGATTTCAATTTGCATCTTATCCGAAGGGATTTGTCGAATCTGACAGGGGTTTCGGTATTTGGTTAGCCCAATGGCACCTGCATAGCCCCACAGAGCTCGATTTTTCATTTTCCTCCCAAGGTCAAGGTCACAAGGTCACGAACTTGGAAAATTGTGAATTTTGACGTAAAAATTTCTTCTCCGAGGGGTTTGTCGAATCTGGCAGGGGTTTCGGTATTTGGTTAGTCCAATGGCACCTGCATAGCCCCATGGAGCTCGATTTTTCATTTTCGTCCCAAGGTCAAGGTCACAAGGTCAAGGTCACAAGGTCACAAACTTAGAAAATTTCGAATTTTGACATAAAAATCATACGACTGCCCAAACTTTGAGAGCTAGGATGACAATATTTTTTATCTATAATGTTGAGGTCATTCCCCACCTAAAGTCTTCAAACCATTTTGCTCTATCTCGAACACCTTGCCCGTGGCGCCCCCTTCAAATTTGTTTTTATGCTGATTTCATCAAAGTATGGATAATCCGATGAGTGTGAAATGCCATATAGCCTATATGACGTTATATTGTTCCTGGAATGTTCCAGAGGAAGTTTTGCACCAAAGGTCATAATCCTTGACCTTTGACCTTTAAAGGTCACAAAGGTCAAATTTTCAAAGTTGTGGGAATCGAACCGGGTTTTCGACCTTCTTCGACGAACTAACTCCAATAAGCTATAACACGTATCCTGTTTCCTTATTTTAATGTCCACATTGTTTTGTGACCTTTAAAGGTTATGCAAAGGACAAATTTTTGAAGTTGTTGAATGAAGCCAGGTTTTCGACATTTTGCAGCTAATAACCTGTCACTCGTACCACATCATGTTGATCATTTTTATAACTTGGTCAAACGTTATCACATTGTCTCATCCTTGACTTCTGAAACGATCTACATCGTCAAATTCCGCTCATGAACCATCGTCCACTTCAGACTTGTCAAATATATTTTCATTTGAAACTCACAAAGGGAAACCAAATAACCTTTGTAAATCATGTACCTCTCCCTTGGATCAACTGCCGACTGTACAGACTGTACGGCACACAGCAAGTGGCTCAAGCACTCGAGCAAGCAATCCAATGAAATGGGTGATAAGGAACGGCTGGCTTGGCAAGAGATAGCAAGCTGATTGGTCATGGCACATACCTGCAAAAAACTAAACATTGTCGATTTCTGTAGATTTTCAGATTTCCCTCCAGATTTTGACTTATTTAGTCCACATGATTCAATCCTCTAAACTCAAATCATATTTTGATGCTATGCTTTAATTTGTCCATGAGAGTAGATCGGGGAAAATCACATCATATAATGCATGAAATCGCTCCAAGCTCCTAATTTTATAACTATAGGACTTACAAAAGGGATGTATACAGTGATTCGTAGGTATGTAGATAGGGTTTTCGATTATATGAGTGAGGAAAGTGGAAAAATAACTTTTTGAGCACTTTATAATTAATAAACTGTTGTTGCCTGTTCCAACTCAAAGCATTGTTGGGGTGTCCGACCCCAGCAAAGGAGAGTGAGATAACCGAGGATGCGCATGATAAAGGATATAATTAAATAAGGCCATTAATTATCTTCAAAAGGGGTGTTTTAATTAACCCAAACACCCAATTTTCACTCTTGCACTTTCGTGGAGTTCCCTTGGCATGCATGCAAAGTTTCACACTGCTAGGTTTCATGCTTTACACACACACACATGCACACACATGTATTATTGTGGCTTTCTCTCTGAACTATCAAGCATAATTTTTGAATGTGCCAGTGAGAATATAACACCCCATAAAGTTCCAGATCATTGTCTAAAAGGTAAACTCGAACAAGGTCTTTCTAGATCTATAGACAAGGGCTTCTTACTCTCTCACCGCAAGCAGGTCGGTGGTCTTTCTGTCTTCGACCACATCCTCTCCAATCTCATCTCCTTTCCAGTCTTGCCTCCCTGCTCTTTCTGCGATATGTCCACCCCCCATATTCCCGCAGGGTGTTCAAGGTCCACCAGCAACCCTCTTCTGGTAAAGCTACCAAAATCAGGAATCACTGATCACCTTCACTCTTTCATTCCTCTTTTTTCCCGCCTTTGGAATAAACTCCCACACTCTCTTCAATCTCACTCTTCTGTCCAGGTCTTCAAAACAGATGTTCACCACCACCTCTCATCTTACCCCATCCAAAACCATAATCTTTTCTTCCCCCGTTAATCCACCGCAAACCCATCTCCTTCAAATTCCCTGCCTTCCTTCCTGAAAGTTCCCTGTTGTGCGAGGACCTGAAAGTTCCTGTGGTGTCCATTTTGCACCCCGTGTTCCCCACCCCATCCCTCTCCCTTCCACAGATCTGCTAATATCTCTCTTCCCCACTGTTTTTGCTTCCCTCTCCCGCCCCTTTTGTCTCTTGCCCCCCCCCTCCCCTGTTGTGTGTTGTGTGTTGCTCTCATACGAGCCTTGACAATGTATACAAAAAGCAAAAAAAAACAAAAACTGTTGGTTGTGCAGTCAGTCAATGGGTTGACGAAAATTTCCAATTAAAGCAGACATCATTGAAGATGCGGAAGCTTTAACACATTATGTTGATTAATCATCAAAATAACCTATATTAATTATGTAAGATCTAACTCTTTGAGAACATGGACTTGAGAATATTATTTTGGGCGAAATCAACTCTCAGAGAGATATGGCACAAGACAATATATACGGCATTAAGTAACAGTAGTAAGTGATGCAGTGAACAGCTTAGTCAACCTTGGATCCGATTCTTGATAAAAAGGGCAACAGGTGCTGTCAAGCCAGACTGACTGCCAAAAATTATAAAGTTTACGATATTAAAAATGTATAGGACTTTGTTAGAAAAAAAGGTATATACAGTATATGATCAAACAGCCAATCAGGATGCCAACTGGTGAGTGTTACCTTTTTTTTTACTTTCACCTTCAGAGGTATTTGATCGGAATTGTTTGTTCATGAGAGTAACAGGACAATATGTGGTGGAAGTGGCTGTAGAATATTTAACAAAAGGCATTTTATATTATGCAACACATATCTTAAGTCGGAACAGGTTCATTGGCATATTCTAACGCCAGCTGTCCTTGCAGACATGTTTGCGTCTCCAACTAATATTATGCCTTCAGCTTGCCAGAGAACTGGTTCACGTGATTGATCAAGCAGTCATTCAGAGAGAGAGAGAGAGTGTATATATATATATCAGAAGATGAAAGATATTTGAGGTCGAAAAGTGTGAAAAGCGAAGCATTCAGGTGAAGTTGCTGTTTGGTGTTGGAATTGCTGGAGCCACGCAAACATCTGAGACTATTTAGATTTGTAGAGAACTTAGTTTTTTTTGATCTAATTAATCAATAATAATTGGATTTGAGGCTCATGGAGGAAATTGTTCACATATCATTTGCAGAACAAAAGCATTAGTTGAAATCAATGTATTTTTACTTGATTCACAAGGACATTATTAAACTAGAATGGCACTCAGGAGAGCGCATACCTCCACCAGGCTGAACAGTTTTCGTTTTGTATCCCACTGATAGGCCGGATCTGGATCCAGACCTGAACCTACTCTTGTAGGTAGGTTTTGTAGGTTTTGTAACCTACTCAACTCATCTACGAAACTTTGTCATAACTCGTCCGCAAGTTTTTGAGATATCATCTCTCAATGGTGAAGAATCACTTGAAAAATTAAATAATCTCGAATCTTGATCCGGATCTTCACCAAAATCGAATCGTTTTGTGCTTCTCATACACCCAACCTCTCCACCAAATTTCGTCTGAATCCATCCACAATCTTTTGAGATATCTGTTCACAGACAGACAGACAGACAGACAGACAGGTGAAAACAACCTCTGTCCACCTCCGGTGGCAGAAGTAAGAACAAACAAACTCAAATTGTACACAGGATTTAAATCTGTGTTACAAGCATGGTGTTGGCTTAACGGTCAAGGTGGCTGGCTTAAGATCTTAGGGTCTTGAGTTTGAGGCCCCATAAAGCCGTTGAAATAACACCAGGTGGGTTGACTCAGCCTGTCATCCTTCCGAAGTCGGCAAAATGAGTAACAGCTTACTGGTAGCAGGAAGTACTGCATCAGTAGCACAGCTGTGCTCCCAGCAATGATGCAACCAGCAGCCATAGACTGCATACAAAATCATAATAAACCTGTGTTTCCCCATCACGAGTCAGGGATTCAGATACGAACACCAACAGGTGTTTTAATCGTCAATGTTTTAATTAGTTAAGTTCAGTACCCCTATAAATACATTATCCACAGCAGAAATGCACACGAGTGCCATGTATCTCCTATGCACGAGCCAGGACACAGTACGGGTGTAATTACCTTAGTAAGCAGAAACCATATGTCAGGCAATTTCAATAGTCTCGGATGCAATGCTGCAGTCCCGCTGAAGGTGCTGTTTCAACCCCTAGGTCAGCAATTGCAGCATGTGTAGGTTTGACTGATCAGGAAAGTCATAATACTGTACTCTGCATAATCTGAGCGATGAATATTATGAAAGCTTCAGGATACTCTCCAGTTATGAAATTCATTGCAATGTTAATGACGCTTCTAAAAGGTTGGCTGGAAGATAGCATGTGGCAGATAAACGAAATGTAACATGTCATTAAGGAAACTCTGAGTGCTGCTGCTGCTGCTGTCAATTGAAATTTCAAAAAAATATTGTAAGAAACCATCACATGGTGTATTTGGATCGTGAAACTTCCAGGATCATATTCATTGATAATATATACAGTAACGATCGAGATTCTGCTGCTTGGATGAACAATAAATGGGATGTGCCATATTTTAATAAATTATCAATCAGGAAGGTGATGAAAGAGGAAGTAATCAGTAATAACAAGCCATATGAGATGCCAATCAACCTTTAATGATGAAAGGACAGCAAATTCGCAAATGATTACAAGCAAAGAGTATGTCTAATATGAAACTGACTTGTGCATTACATTTTGGAATGGCTGGATAATTTTGTGATGCTGACAACTTATGTCGCTTTCTACACTGGGGATGATGTTGAGTTTTAATGTGAGATCATAAGAGCATGCCCTGAAGGAGCAAGGTTTTTTTTTTGTTTGTTTAAACCAATTTAAACCTAAATACATGCAATCAGCATTGCCAGCAATAGGAGTTTGATGTAAGTATTCTCTATGTGACAATGAATATCCATAACAGCTTTTCAAAATCCATTTATATTTGCCCCTTGGTTCAAAATATTCCCTGATGAAGGTTTCGTTAACACAGGAGGAAGCAGTTGAACTAGTGGCTTTGCCAAATATATACTGCCGATTGATTGGTGTGCAAATCGAATGCGATTGAAAATGCCTGCTGTGGGTGTGCATCGAAATTTTATTGCTGTTGGAATTCTTCAAGCAGAAATAAAAAAAAAAACAGGACATAAATTGAGACCGCCGAAGAATTCCAAAGGTAAAGTGTTTGCTTGACAATGATAAAGTTATAGGTTGAAGATACAAGCATTTTCTAAAATTATTTGAATGACGTTCCAGAGATGAGATGTTCTGAGACCTGTTCAAGTTATCAAATTTTCAAACTCGCAAACACGGTTGAGTTTGGGAACAATTTTTATGACAAATTTGGGTGCAAGGCAAATTGCATTGCAAGGTCTCCTTGGAAAATTTTGAGTAAGTACTTACTAACAGAGACAAATAGTCAGAGAAGGACAAAAACACCATTTGCTGGAGAAAGAATGGCATAATAGCTGTAACGTCCGTTCAGGGCCTGGGAGGTCAGCAGGTCGAAACTGACACCGGCTGAGTCATGTCAAAGACTTTATAAATGGCATGTGGTGTTTCCTTGCTTGACTCTCAGCACTTAAAAAAAGATATGAGCCGAATGGCCTCCTGCATTGAAGTTCCTTGAAATGGAACTGCTTTTTATTTATTTAATAGCTTCCAGTTCTGTGCATTAAAAAAAAATCTGGAATTCACCAACTGTGGACGAAATGAGATTAAAGTTTACATATTCTGAACACATTGACTTCAACATACAGATCCACAAAGGTGTTTGTCATTCCCATGCCAAGAGAAAACTTTTCTGTGGACATATCCATTCATCCATGAGGACCATACTCTGTGCAGTGCAATGGTGCTGCCTAAGCAGTCTCCTTGGCTATCAGGCACAATCCTGGACAGGTCGCCAAACCAACGCAGGAGAACAGCAAGCTGGCAC
>NC_140962.1:53824116-53831616 GCF_056783735.1 Eptatretus burgeri
GCTTGGTGCGACTCATCGACCTCTTCGTGGAGGTGGTTCCTCGGGGAAGCGACGCATCGACGGGAAGGATCGGCGCCTCGTCTCACCAGCACGTGTTGAGAAGCGCGGGAGGATTCGCGGGAGCTCGGGAAGGATTGCAGCTCACGGCGATTGGATCCAGCTCGCTCTCGCTGGAGCCCCGGTCCGAACAACTTGAAGACCACATGAGGTGGAGAGGTTCGAGATAGGCTCTGGGTTTCAGCTCACCTGTCCTCCGAGCAGGAGCTCATTATTAAAGGCCTCAGCCACCATTTCTTGGGTGTGTGTGTGTGTGTGTGTGCGTACGTGTGTCCATGGGCCTGTCTAATAAGTAGGAACTGCTGTTAAGTGCAAGTGACTACATAATAAATAGACGGTTGTAGTTATTTTGTCGTGCTTTTGTTGCTTGTATAATTGCATACGTGTTTGGCCTTGTTTAATTGCACACGTGCTTTATTATAATAAATGTCCTTGTGTGAATGTAAACCTGCTCGTTGCATCCATTCCCTCATTGAACTGCCCCATCTTGCACTCGGAATATCGTTGGTTTTTAAATAGCCGGTAAAGTGATCGGGTCCAACGGGACTGCGCGATAATACCCCGCTCTGTTATCCCAAAAGGGAGCGAGCTGCTTAAGCGGCTCGTTCCAAGCGGTCCTGTTGTGGTACAATCTCTCGGTAACCTACCCGTGCGAATAATTAGGTAAATCGAAGATTTGGCGATCGGACCCTATAGCACGGGTAGAGTGCGGACAAGGTTGTGGTGTGGTTAAAAACACACCCGTGGCTGGTTTCCGGTGTTGATCCGGAAAGCCGCAACTGGATTGTCCATTCGGTGGGCGAAGCGGCCGCTATTGGCTTGACGTGGTCGCTCGCACGCCGACGGGCGGGAAATCTACAACAATATATATATATATATATATATATATATATATATATATATATATATATATATATATATATATATGTCAACATCAAATGTTTTGATTTATATATACACATACATCAATCTCGTACCTCCTGGCTGTAAGCATCGGCAAGGGATTATGTCTCGCACAGTAAACCACATAATCTCCAAAGAACAAACCACCTGTCTGCCACCCAGACGTCTGTAACTGCTAATGCAAGCCAATGAACCAGAAGGCACATGGTGCGATCGGCTGGTAAATCAAAAATAGGTGATGCGCGACGAGCACTCCTCCGATCTCCATTTTCTGCACCAAAGCATCACCTCCAATCCAGAGGCCTTGGACAGGTGACTCTGCCAAAGACAAAGATGTATGGTATGCCATCCTTATGAAGGTAAATAAGTCTGAAATCCGGATCAGCAGCTCCATTTGATATTTAACCAATGTTGACCATAAATCTTTGTCTTTGACTGTCATCAGGCCGAGGCCTCTCCATTGGAAGTGACACTTTGGCACGATCAAGATTTATTGGGGTGTGTTGTGCAGAGATAGTGGAGAGAGGTGTGGTGCAGAAAATAAACAAGCAACCTGCAAAAGCGGAGAGAGAGCAGACTTAACACGAAAATAATAACAATATCGATCTTCTGCAGTCTTACTTTAGTGGACAGGCGCCAGGACACACACACGCACACATACAGACACAGAAAAGCCGATGAAGAGGGAGTATTGAAACAAGAAGGGAGAGGAGTTGAGGCTACGATCTCGGTACCTTTGTACTTGATTGCACGACGTGCCACCAATACGTTTCGGGGGGGATGCTCCATGGTGCGGTACCCGACAGCTGGCACATCATCTTTGGCTTCAGCAGCGCATGTGGAGACTGAAGATGTGAAGGAGGGGCTTGAGTGGAGAAGGGGTGGAGTCCAGAGTGCATGGATGGAGTGGTAGGTGGGACCAGGTAGGAGGGTGGGGTCAACGTCATGTGGGTGGAGATGAGGAGGCGGATTGTGGTGATGCAGAAAGAGGCGGGTTGTGGTGATGTCAATGAGGGTGAGAAGAGAAAGAGAAAGAGAAAAAAAAAATATATATATATATATATATATATATATATATATATATATATATATATATATATATATATATATATATATATATATGGAGGGACTGCTCCGACCTTTACAGGACTTGCAGCGCGGGGCGGGGGGCCGCCCTGAAGCAAAGCGTCATCACTTGAATCAGTCACTCTGATTGGCCCCGACCCCTCAAGCGGCCTGCTACCCTTGGCCGGAAATCGCACCACTTCGTTTCCGGCAAGGCCATCTCAGACAGCGAAAATATTCTGCTCCGACCCCACGACATAACACGAATCGCCCACTCTGAAATTGGCGTGTGAATCGTCCCACAAAACCCACAGGCCGTGCCCTGGCGACCGGCCGAGGGTCCCGCATGCTCACTCGGGCGTCCGACCAGCACCGATCAACGCGAGCTACGTGCACTCCAACGTGGCCCACACTGTTCAACATTCCCTTGCTCAATCACAGCTTCGCTGGCCTAGAGACGAGAAGATGTTCACCATCCGTGGAGAATCCTCTGATGCGAGCGAGGGCTGAAGGTATGATGTTATGGCTAAATCCATGCATGTTTCACGTAGTATGGGCGGATCCGCCATGGCCCACGTTGTCAGTGCTCGCGTTCGCCCAGTTCTGCTAGCGTGTGCGCAGGACGAACACTGATATGTGTCAGATATTGAGGAAATATGATACAAAGTCGCGAGCGGTGCATTCGTGCCCTGCTTTGTACGATAACAAAGTCACGAGCGGCGTACGTGTCTGCCTTCGAGCACATTCCATACAGTGTGCGTGGTTCGGCCATTACGCACGTGGCCAGCGCTCACGTCCGCACGACTCTGCCAGCGTGTGCGCGGAGCGAACACCAATATGTATCAGATATTTGGTTGAAAAGGAACGTGCCGCTTTTACTTCGCACACTCGTATCCCGCCCAACGTGGCGTGGAGTCTCCTTTATCCGCCTCCGTGCAAGTTTCATGCAGCGTGGGTGTCGTACTGGCTGTGTTTCCTGTGTTGTGAAAAACACCATTCGTGCAGCCTCTTTAGAGATATTCATTCATATTCCTTTTTACTGCAACCGGCAATCTTCCCCAGATCATCGGAAGGTCGAGTCAATAATTCCGGTCTGGCAAGCGCACTGTATGACTTGCCATACACTTTGGGTTGAGGGCTCGCTTGGGAACAAGGGCTCTGTGCTGTTAATGCTCATGCGTTATCGTTTCCTCGCAGCAGCGCCGCACGCGCTGTCCTCCGTGAGGGCCCATCTCACAGCGACGATTCAACTGTCTCAGATTTACCTCAGGAATAATCAGAAAAGAAGAGTGGGGAGGAAAGGAAGAAAAAATGATGGAAGCAAACCTAGCTATGAGATCATCGCAACGCACGCCCCCGTTGTCCCCGCTAGACAAAAGGGAAGGGACTATCTACACGTATAATACTGGAATAACTGTCTTGGGACCACTATCTGATGTATGCATGCGGTTCCGAGAAGTGCAAAAAAATATATATATATATATATATATATATATATATATATATATATATATATATATATACATATAATATATAAATACATATATATCTATATATGTATACATACGCACATGATGTTTCCATACATACAAACATATATATATATGTATATATATGTATATATATATATATATATATATATATATATATATATATATATATATATATATATATATATATACATACATACATATAGTCATCCCCCGTTTATCGCGGGGGTTACGTTCCAACCCCCCCCCCCCCGCGAGAAGTGAAAATCCGCGATGAATGGACGCCTCCCCCAAAAATGCCTATTTTTTTTTATAAACGCGGTGTATAAACACAATTGTGTTTGATTTATATCGAGTGAATATTAAACGCTGGGCGGTGTGTAAACACGATTGGGTTTGATTTATATCGAGTGAATATTAAACGCTGGGCGGTGTATAAGTACGATTGGGTTTGATTTATATCGAGTGAATATTAAACGCTGGGCGGTGTGTAAACACGATTGGGTTTGATTTATATCGAGTGATTATTAAACGCTGGGCGGTGTATAAACACGATTGGGTTTGATTTATATCGAGTGATTATTAAACGCTGGGCGGTGTATAAACACGATTGGGTTTGATTTATATCGAGTGAATATTAAACGCTGGGCGGTGTATAAGTACGATTGGGTTTGATTTATATCGAGTGAATATTAAACGCTGGGCGGTGTGTAAACACGATTGGGTTTGATTTATATCGAGTGATTATTAAACGCTGGGCGGTGTATAAACACGATTGGGTTTGATTTATAGCGAGTGATTATTAAACGCTGGGCGGTGTATAAACACGATTGGGTTTGATTTATATCGAGTGAATATTAAACGCTGGGCGGTGTGGAAACACGATTGGGCTTGATTTATATTGAGTGATTATTAAACGCTGGGTGGTGTATAAACACGATTCGGTTTGATTTATATCGAGTGACTATAAACCTTCCTCCGGCGCTTCGGTTCCTTGCCAGAAGCCTTAGAAGGTGCAAGGCGTTTGGGTGGCATCGTTGGCTTGGAGAAAAAATGTAGAAAATAGAGAACATTGTACTTTACGGTAATTCCACATATCGACGGTCCCCCGTGCCAGTGCGCATGCGCAGCCTGACCCGGAGCCAGGGATGTTGTGGGTGTTTCAACCTGTTCAATACTTGTTTGATTATTGTCGTTCCACGCTAATAAAGTGGTCGAACAAATTGAACTCTGTTCTTATTTATAATCAAACAACTTGATGCAGTCGAGTAAAGATCGTCGGTGCTGAGGAGGACGCGACTGGGTGAAAACGGACCACGAGAACGTCGACAGTGAGTTTGGATTTCTCGGGTTCTGTACCCAATCTTCGCCCCCAGGACACTGTACACACGTGTGCATCACCGAAAATAGAACGTTTACTCCAGAATAACTGTTCCTATGGCGCCGGTGGAAGCAGAGTGCCCGATCGAGGGTTGTGACTATATGGCTACACACGCAGAGGCGGCAGTGGTGGCCGCCATGTTGAGTATACACGCCACTGTGCACGTCGCCGCCCCCAGGGCGGCGAGCTCGAATGCCAAGATGGAGAAACTCAAGCGTCCCTCCATAGCACTGGCCGGAACGGGCGAGGCCTGGTCGTACTTCATAACCCGCTGGGGCGAATACAAAACAGGTACTAAGCTTGTCGGACCTGACATAGTCGCGCAGCTACTGGAGTGCTGTGAGGAGGAGCTGAGAAAGGACCTCACTCGCGCGGCGGGTCGGAGCCTCGTGGGCAGCGATGAAGAAGACGTCCTCGCCGCCATGAAGGCGCTCGCCGTCCGGACGGAGAACACGATGGTAGCTCGAGTGGCCCTGTCTAACATGCGGCAGGGACACGAGGAGCCCGTCCGGTCGTTCCACGCCCGCATCAAGGGGCAGGCGGACACGTGCAAGTATGAAATGAAGTGCACCAAGGCGGGGTGCGATCAGGTCAACGACTTCACCGAAGAGATATTGCGCAACGTGGTTGCCCGTGGCATCGCGGACCAAGCAATACAACTTGACCTACTCGGTGAGAAGAACCAGGACATGCCATTAAAGGACATGATAGAGTATATCGAGGCCAAAGAGTCTGGAAAACGCTCGGCATCGCGCCTGCTTGACACTCAGAGCACGGACGCGATCAGTAGTTCGTATCGGCGGGGAAAGCGACAGGACGTCCGCGCCAAAGTAGGAGCCAGGCCGGAAAAACGGAAGGCCAAGCCCGAAGGAGTATGCATCTACTGCGGCGAGGTGGGCCACGGCAAAACGCCTCAATGGCACGCCAGACGCGCCGAGTGCCCCGGATACGGTAAAAAGTGCCGGAAGTGTGACCGCCAGAATCACCTCGACAAGGCGTGCCTGGGCGGCCGATCGGCAAGACCCCCATCTAAGGAGACCGACGGGATGTACGACGAGCAGACGGCAGCCTTCGTCGAGCTATGCACGGTCACCATGGCCAGCACAGAGGACGAAATGCGCACGCTTCCCCTCGCTCACCACCTGTACGATGATATGTGTGATAAGTGGATGAAACGCATATCCGACCCGCAGCCATACGTCAACCTCACTCTCACCAACAAGCGCGAGGATTACAAAGCGCTGGGTTTTAACCTCCTGAAACACACCCGCGCGGTAACCCTACCCGCTATGGCAGACACGGGGTGCCAGAGCTGCCTGATCGGCATTAAAGTCGTCCAACAAATGGGCCTGAGTACCGAGGACCTCATACCTGTATCCATGACCATGAAGGCCGCAAACAACAGAGGAATTCGTATCCTCGGAGCCGTGGTAGTCAGATTCGCCGGTAACAGTGACGACGCTCGGAGATTGGAGACGCGCCAAATCGCGTATGTGACGGACTCTTCAGACCGCATATTCCTCTCCCGCGCGGCCTGCATGGACCTGGGAATGATCTCGGACAGATTCCCGACACTCGGAGAGGTGAATCTGACGACCTCGGAATTGTGCGACTGCCCGCGACGCGCGGAGCCGCCGACCAAGCCGACCGCACTCCCCATGCCAGCGACCGAGGCCAACAGAGAGGCACTACAGTCACATTTACTCAGGATGTATGCTCAGAGCACATTCAACACGTGCCCACACCAGCCACTACCGAGAATGACCGGCCCGCCACTACGTCTTATGCTCAGTGAGAACGCGACACCGGTTGCCCATCACACTCCCATCTCCGTGGCCATACATTGGCAAGATGAGGTAAAAGCAGGCCTCGACCAGGACGTTCGGCTCGGCGTGTTGGAGGAAGTACCCGTCGGCACGCCGGTGACATGGTGTCACCGCATGGTAATTTGCGCGAAAAAGAATGGCAAGCCGCGACGCACCGTCGACTTTCAGGCCTTGAACAAGCATGCGTTCCGCGAGACCCACCACACCCAATCCCCGTTCCACCAGGCGAGACGCGTACCTAACGGGAAGCGCAAGACAGTATTCGACGCATGGAACGGTTACCATAGCGTCCGCCTACACGAGGACGACCGCCACAAGACGACCTTCATCACTCCATGGGGGCGCTACCGGTACCTATCTGCCCCACAAGGGTATATGGCATCGGGGGACGGTTACTCACGACGATACGATGAGATCGTCGCGGACATTGGTAACAAGACCAAGTGCGTAGATGACACGCTCTTATGGTCAGACACGATTGAGGGGAGCTACTTCCAGGCGGTCCAATGGCTGGATATATGCGGCCGGAATGGAATCATCCTCAACCCGGAGAAGTTTGTCTTCAGCGCACCCACGGTGGACTTCGCGGGCTTCACCATCACCATGACCGACGTGCGACCGTGCAGCCGCTACCTGGAAGCAATCCACGATTTCCCACAACCGCGTAACATCACCGACGTCAGATCGTGGTTCGGGCTTGTCAACCAGGTGGCATACGCCTTTAGTATGGCCGAACGAATGCAGCCATTCCGGAAGCTCCTGAAAAGTGGAGAACGCT
>NC_140962.1:53836616-53856616 GCF_056783735.1 Eptatretus burgeri
TTCCTTTTCACACACCCTTCTGAATTCTTCACTTATCCATCTTTCCTGCTCTTCCTTCACAGCAGGAGCCTGGCCTGTAAACGCATCCTCCAAGTATATTTCTAGTATTTCAGTGTATAATCTCTACCTACACACAATGCTCGACATTAATCCCCTCCTTAACGTCATGACTTTCTCTCAATACAATACTGTCTTTCACCCCATTCCTTCCATTTTCTCTTTCCTATCACATGCTTGTACATGTTGCTGCATTTGGGCTTGGTGAGTAACTGCTGAAATCTATCGATCCGGGTTCTTCCCGCCAACTTTGTTCTTTTCACACTTATTTCTACTTTTTTCACAGTTCTCTTTATTCATTCTAATTCTTGCTTTTTCGTCTCTTTCCTTGTCTATCTCTCCAAGGAGAAGTGAATTATTGCAGAAATTTTTTCTGTAAGGCCCACTTGGCTGCACCTGGATGGGTTTGAGGGTAGTGGAGTTGCAGCTGAAACCTGAATCCTATCCAGGTTCCTCCTGATTACTTCATCTTTCCTCTTTACTTCTTTGGATTCTTTCTTGGTCTTCCATTTCATACCCCAAGTCATCCACCCTCGCTTCCAGCTCTTCGATCTTTACATTCAAACTCATGGCATTTATAAAAACACCTTCAACCTTTCCTTTCCCTTTCTTTAACCATCCCTTGTTGCTCCAACCACATCCTCAGCCTCTACTCTATAAAAATGTCCCAATTTATTTCTCAAGAACCGCCACAAATCTTGTGCCTCACGCCCCTTCTGTTGAGCACCCTGACACCTGTCTGCAAACACTCACGATGACTATGCAGTGATCCCCACATATTCACAAACCCCTTACCCCCACACCATCTCTCCAACCACTGGTTAACACATCTGTTGCTCTAGGACAGAAATCTGCATTGACCTCCACTCTTGGTAGAATCCCTTAAAAAAAATCACTTCACACCCAAAATCGTTCAAATGTTTCCTCAAAAACGTATACCTCCTCTTCAAGGGTTTCAAATGGAGGGTTCAAGGGTTCTGTTACACCCTGCACGTACCAAAACCAATGTTTCCGGCACACAACCCAACAAAACGTCATCCACCATTTCATCAATATCATTCACCTCCTCTTGTGCATATAAAAATAAAAATACCACTATTTATAGTATCCCTTTGACAATCTGGAGAGTCCACATGTTCAATTTCCCTTGACAAAAACTGTGTTCCTGGTTATTCTCCCACTCCTCACCCAACACCGACCATTGTGCACACATGCACCACCACTCCCATCATCTGCATGACAATCCTGCACGAAACACTCGCAGCTCTCGCATGACATCCTGCACCCGCAGCAATCCCAACGCTGACCACAACCCCAATACCATTACCACTGTTTTAAACCCCCTCCACCGCAGTATCGCGGCTCACACAACCCGCCAGCCGACCTCCATCCCCACTCTCACCCGTAATCATCACACCAAGTCTGTCACTCTCCCCATCTGCACTTCCAATGTTAGTGGCACATTCTGCACTCCCATCATTGCCCAAACCCTCTGCACCCCTCATACCACTCACACCTGCCGGAGTTCCCATGCCACTCCACGCCTACCAATGCTTGCACCTGTCTTGTATCCACCCAACAAACATGACCGACACTCTTCAACCAATCCCCCATCCTCTGAAAAATCCAGCAAAGATGTCAACCATTTTTTTCAGTTTACCAATCAAAGCTTTTAAACAAACCACCTACAATAATTTATAGCAGGAAAGACCCCCCACAGTCGCCACCGACCTGAACACCACCCACAAACAACACCCAATACACTTTCTAACCGTTCCTGCATTTGTCCCTGGCCTTGCACTTATCGAGTGACATCTGCTTCATATCATCCTTTTGTTCTTCAAGCTTAGACCTCTTGGTGCCAACATCAGCAGAGGGACGACCACTATCATGCTCAGCAGATTTGACACGAGAATGATCCATCTCTCCGATGGTATCCTTCAGGGAGCCCCAGCCATGAGATCCACTCCCTCCACACCTGTCCTCCAGCCTCAGGCCGATGACTCACATCCATGATGTCAATCAGAACCGTGACCTCCATAAATGCCAGATCCATCTGCATGGCTGACCCCCCCCCCCCACCCCTTGCCACATGTTCACCCACTTTGGGAGCACTCACGGCCACCAGGAGGCTGCCCAGATCTGTCTCACGAGAAAACTTCACCCTTGTCTTCAATCAGATGCTTGATGGTCCAGAAAACATAATAGTGCTGGGATCAAAAACTCTATGACCAGGCCACCTGTCAGGAGGATAGCCAGATCGCCACCCTGAGCCAGATTTCCTTCTTGTTTTATTGAAATATAAGCTGCATTTAGTCTGCAATTGCAAATTATATAAAAAGTTCTTGAAATATAATATACTAATATTGATTTAACATTTAACATCTCCTTTTAAGATTAATATTTATTAAAATGAAAACTTAGTGAAACATACAGTATGTTTATCTTGGAGACAATGCTGTTTTCTAAATTGAAAAAGAGCTTTTTTTTCCCCCTCAAAACTTCGTCTGAAAGATACCCTTCAATGCATGCTCGTCGAAATGGATAAATTATATTTTTTTGTGATAAGTTTATTTTTAAAAAAAATATCATTTTTTTTATAGTTTTGCAAGAGTGACGAACTCTCGTGTGTGTGATTTAATGTGCCTGGCAGGCAGGACATGGTGAAAGAACATGCTTCCATGAATTGTCTTGCTGCCAGCTATATGAGCTCAACCTTCCACCACCTCTTCCACCACCTCCTCCACCACGGCTCATTCAAATCACCAAACGTGAGAAAAAGCACACTGTTTTTTTTCTGTTTGAGGATGTGTGCAAACCTGATTTTATTGTGTCGCTGTTTGGGTGTTTGAAATTTGTTAGTGTGTTCCCAGTGTCGACCACATGGCGACACTTTTCATTCTTGTTTTACGTCTATATCTCTCTGTCTCTATCCTCTTCCAGCACCTCCATACTGTTCTTTATAAATTGTAGATGCACTTAGTGTGAATTGCTATGCCTTAAATCTGTTATTTCTTCATTTATTATATTGTGTTAATTGCTTATGTTTCACTTGGTTGAGATGCATCCCCCCCGAAATCTTCATCTCACTAATTCCTCTCTTCACCCCACCACCACCCCCCCCCCACTTCCAAAAAATAAAAAAATCATTAAGATACAAAAAAGAAACAATTACATTTTAAAAAAGCAACAGCAAGAACAAAACCTTTTTGTTCTTTCCATGTTCCTGACCTTTCATTACATTCTTATGTAATTTTGTAACTTGTGTTTCTATAGCTACCCTTATTCATTTTGCTTCTTGTCCTACTCCTACTCACATCTCTCCAAATGACAGTTAGTCTTTGTCGAATTGAGTTGTGTAAAACTCCTCCTCTAGCCTGACCTCCTCCTCTGCTCCTTTTGGCTATTCTGATCAAACCATTGTGAAAGTGTTTGTCTCTTTTGTAGTCTTCAGGAGCCACCAAAGCCCTGACGTGTATGACAACTTGGCAAGGCAGAAATAATTTTCTGGTCTGAAATCCGCTCCAGCATTCATAGATTGACGCCTTGTCACATGGGCTATATCTCTCTCCTTCAACAGTTCATTCCATCATGTCTCAAATTGTCCAATTAAAACTTCCAAATCTTATAGTATAACATGAATTTCCTTAATAAAAAAGACCAATTACTTACTGAAGCGTAGTCCCAAGAAGGAAGCCAGACATAACAATACATGTGTGCGTGCACGCACACGCACACGCACACGCACACGCACACGCACACGCACACGCACACAGGCACACATATAATGTACTGGTAAGTACTTAAAAAAGCTATTTTGTTTGAAGTTATATCGTTAACTCATAAGCAATTTACTGATTTCCCAACTGCAAGGATCATCAGCTGGGCACCGTTTTTCATCGAGGTTTCGATCCTTTCAGCCCAACACCTCTCCAAACAGCAGATCCACAACCCCAGTTACCGGTCCACATCAGTAGATTACTCAATATGAATGGACCCACAACCTCAAAGTTGTGTCCAGACAGTCGGTTAACACAGCAATGCAATATGCTTATTCAAACTTTTTTAATTATCACTTTTCTTTCAAGTATTACTGCAGATTAATAACTTTAATCATGCACCACTATAAATGATAATAAATTAAGTGATAAACACTTTACCTGATAGACATGGCCATGACACAGCACCTGATTCATGATTAATATTGTATCAAATGCAATGCAATAGGAACTTGTTTCATAAATACCAACCAAGCTTAAATAAAAGGTGGTGATGGAATCGAAAGACATTCTCACAAGACCTGATCAAACAATCAGCCAAATATCCTCTGTAAAACATGATGGAAAAAAAACCTTCTCAGCATGTTCCATAAAATCATCCTTCACTGAACAAATTCTTGCAAATCGAAGTAGCTGAGATGAAAAGATATTGTAGCCCATTTTAATTGGTACATTGCTACTTGGAAAGGTGCACAAGACTACCAGGAAATTGAAAATCATCAAGTTTATGATATACACTTGTACTAAAACCATTCTGTTTAACTCTAACCAACACATCCAGGTGTGCAGCACCTGTACAATCATTACCACTCCTGCTTGCAATCAGGCTATCTGGATAAATCTTGTGAAGCTGCTGATCAAAAAAATTATAGTGATCCACACAAATATCATCCATATAACGACATGTATGAGATAATATTTTAGCGAATCCGAATTTGTTCTTCTTCATCAGGTTCTGCATAAATGAAAATTCACAGAAAATAAGGAAAATATCCACGAGTAGGGGGCTACAATTCCCAACCATGGGAATACCCTAAACCTGTTGAAGCATTATCCCACCAAAAGACACAAAAGTATGAAATAAAATTAAATTAACTGCATCCTTAAACTTCTGCTTTTCAAAACAATGAAAACTTGAGTATTTATTTTTATATATCAAACTTGACACATTAAAACTTATTAAAAGAATAAAAAACCTTGTCAATCACTTTGAAGACTGACTCCCTCACGAGTACGAAATCCAAACTTGTATATAAAGTTGAAAAATCAAAAACTTCAACTGATTTGATGTTGAGGCATCTAATTCTATCGAAGAACTCTAAAGAAGAAGAACTCCATGAGCTAGAACGCTGAGCTCAGCATCTTTCATTTGCTCTTCCATAAGTCTCTCTCGTGTGAGACCAGATTGTTCAAATGCGTTCCCAGACTTTTCTGATTGGCTACCAGATGTGTCTTCTGGTCCAATAAAATGACTATCACTAGTTTCACGATGCTGGACCACAAAAGTATCCTTGAAAGTGTACATGGGTTCAAAGTCCAAATCCTTTTTCATTATATACTCTTTAGACTTGGAGCAACTCACCACACATGACAGAAAAATACCACGAATCTCCTGCTCCAGCTGATCTGTGTTAAACTCAGAAATCAGTTGTTTCACTAACTGTGGGTTAACGAAGACTCCACCACCTACTAAAACATTTCCCATCATAAAAGAAAATCCTTCAAAAAGAAGAGTAGACTGAAAGCCCACAGTAATAGGTCCTGACACGAACTCGGATTTTAGGATGTATATATATATATATATATATATATATATATATATATATATATATATATATATATATATTGTTGTGGTTGACGAAATTTGCAAACCACCATTCAGGTCCCTTAGGTGAGATATCTCTGTAAGTATATGTGTAGTTAGGCCCAAACCCGTTGTTTAGAGGGAATAAATGTCATTCATGCGGGCTGCGACCCTTTTAGATAGCCGTTTTTCTTTTACTATCTTTATTTTGGACCAGCCGCCATTACTACCATTACTACCACCACCAACCACGTCTCAACAGCCATCACACAACAACCACCAGCCGCAACGCCGCTTCACGACAACAACAACGCCAACAGCCACGACCTTTACCGTCACAACTCGCCCTCGCAACCATCGCATCACCGCCATTCCCGCGCCGCTTGTGGGCACCGATACTGGACTCGTGCAGGGCGCGCACCGAGCAGCGGGTGCAAAAACACCAACCTTTCCGCAGAAATCGGATCAAAAACGACTCACGCCCACTTCTGTTCCGTCCTATCGGCGAGCGTGGGGCGATTTGGCCCCGCCTCCAGGTGCGTCGGAGTATAATCGCTATATGCAGATTTGTGGATCAAAAAGCATTCACGCCCACTTTTCCTCTGTCCAATGGGGAGCCAGCCAGAGGTAAAGGGTCGAAGGTGAAGGAGCGAGGCCCCGGGGGCTATAAAGGGCCGTGTTCGCTCGCCGGGCAGTGGAGTTGGAAGGAGTCAGTCAAGGAGAGTGGAGAAGAGAAGAGTCGGAGAAAGCAGTTGGACGGAGCTGTGGAGAGTGGGAGAGTTGGAGAGGTGGCGGCGGCGAAGGCAGTCGGGAGGGCGCTCGTGTCAGAGTCGGGGAGCTGCGGAGAGGGGGAGGCCGATAACGCGACCGAGGTCGCGGTGGAGACGCTCGTCGCGGGACCCGAGCCAGCGAGATATCCTCATCCCCCCGAGCATCAACAACCCCCTCCTGTTTCCCCCCGCGCTGAGATAGTGTGAGAAGGGGGCCCCGTTCCCACCCCATTCCAGACACTGTCCGCGAGGCCCGCGGAGTCGGGGCGCCACCGCCATTTTGCGGCTCATCACCAGACGGGTAGGCTCGACGCGGTCTCGGCCCCAGGCCCGTCTGCCCCCTCATAGTGGAGGGTGGTCCCTTTTTCTTTTGCTTTGAGTATATGTGTTGTCGGCGCCGTCTGTGAAGTAAAACTGTATAAGTGTTGCCGTGTGCTCGGTAGTCGGTAGTAGATCTGCAGTGTGTTTTTCTTCTTTTATATTTGCTTTTTGTGCATTATTGTTGTGTTTCTTCCACTTTTACATTTGCTTTTGGTGTATAATTGTATATGTGTGCTATCCGTGTGCCATCGGGAAATAAATGTGCTTTATGTTGAACTGTTTTTCCCGTTTCGCTTCGTCTTTTCCTTTATTGAATCTCCATCTTACTTCACGTAAAGGGTTGGTCGTGGGCTAAAACGCCCGATAATTAATCGAACCGTCGGGGTTGATGATAACACCGCTCGGTTATCCCGATAGTACGGAACGGGTCGCTTAAAGTGGCCCGTGTCCGAAGTCGACTTGCGGCGAGGTGCGATCGCCCGGTCTACCCTCCGTGTGGGTACTTAGGTAGGTCGAATTTGGCGAGCAACCCTAACATACGCGGGGGGCCGATTGGCACGATCGTGGTGAGGCCGAAAGGCCCACCCGTGACTAGTTCCCGGCGTTAGTCCGAGAGGGTCACGACGGGATTGTCCGTCCGGTGGGCGACGTGCCGCGATTCGAGTTACGTGGCCGTTTGCACGCCGGCGGGCGCGAATCCGCAACAATATATATCTTCTTCTTCTTTCGGCTGCTCCCGTTAGGGGTCGCCACAGCGGATCATCCGTATGATCCGCACAGTGATTTGGCACATGTTTTACGCCGGATGCCCTTCCTGACGCAACCCTGGTCGCCTCCCACGACACAGGGATATGGTACACCTATTTTAACCGGGGTATACACCGGCCCAGTATACTGGTACTCATTTCTACAACCTCGGAAGGATGACAGGCTGAGTCAACCCCCCGGTGTATTAATCCAGTGGCGCAACAGGGCTTGAACTCAGAACCTTTTGGATCCCAAGCCGCTGCCCGAACCACTGTGCCAACACACCAGGCTCTTTATGTGTGTGTGTGTGTGTGTGTGTGTGTGTGTGTGTGTGTGTGTGTGTGTGTGTGTGTGTGTGTGTGTGTGTGTGTGTGTGTGTGTGTGTGTGTGTGTGTGTGTGTGTGTGTGTGTGTGTGTGTGTGTGTGTGTGTGTGTGTATATATATATTTATTTATATATATATATTGTTGCGGATTCCGCGCCCGCCGGCGTGCGAACGGCCATGTAACTCGAATCGCGGCACGTCGCCCACCGGACGGACAATCCAGTCGTGACCCTCTCGGACTAACGCCGGGAACCAGTCACGGGTGGACCTTTCGGTCTCACCGCGATCGAGCCAATCAGCCCCCGCGTGGGATAGGGTTGCTCGCCAAATTCGACCTACCTAAGTACCCACGCGGAGGGTAGACCGGGCGATCGCACCTCGCCGCAGGTCGACTTCGGACACGGGCCACTTAAGCGACCCGTTCCGTACTATCAGAATAACCGAGCGGTGTTATCGTCGACCTCGACGGTTCGATTAATTATCGGGCGTACTCAGCCCACTACCAACCCTTTACGTGAAGCAAGATGAGGGTTCAATGGGGGAAAAGACGAAGCGAAGCGGGAGAACAGTTCAACAATAAAGCACATTTATTCGCGGCACACGGGAAGCACACAAATACAATTCCACCAAATGCACACAAAAAAAAGAAAACACAATTCCATTTACACAAAAAGCAAATATAAAAGTGAAAACACAGTGCAGAGCTAATACCGACTACCGAGCACACGGCAACACTTATACAATTCTACTTCACAGACGGCGCCGACAACACATACCCAAAACCAAGGAAAAGAAATACCCTCAAGGATGAGGCAGGCCTGAGGCCGAGACCGGGTCAGGCCTACCCGTCTGGTGATGAGACGCGGAGCGGCGATGGCCCCGCAACCCGCGGGCCTCGTGGACGGTGTCTGGTAGGGGGTGGGAACGGGGCCCCCTTGGTCGCACTATCTCAGCGCGGGGGGAAACAGGAGGGGGTTGCTGATGCTCGGGGTATAGAGGATCTTTATTATCCCTGGTGTGCGTCTCCACCTCGGCCAGGTCGCGCTGCCGGCCTCCCTCGGGCGTGCAGCTCCTGGCACCGACGCGAGCACCCCCTCGTCCGACTCTCTTCAGCTTCTCCAGCCACTGCAGGCTTCGGGCTCCAGACTTCCACACTCGTCCCCTCCGTTCCGACTCCTTCTCGTTCTCGTTCTCCTTCTCGTTCTCGTTCTCGTTCTCCTTCTCCTCCTCGTTCTCGTTCTCCTCCCCCGTTCTCTCTTTTTGACTGACGAACACCGTCCTTTTATCCCCCCGTAACTTCGCCTTTGACCCCCTCCCTTTGACCTTTCACCTCGCTCCCCATTGGCCCGAGAAAAAGTGGGCGTGAAGGCTTTTTGATCCACAAATTTGCATATATCGATCGCCCTGGGGGCGGGGCCAATTCGCCCCTCGCTCACCGATTGGACGGCAAAAAGTGGGCGTGTGTCGTTTTTGATCCGTTTTTGAAGCACAAAATCCGTGATTTTGTACACGCTGTTCAACGTGCGCCCTACACGAGTCCAGCATCGGTGCCCATGAGTGGCGCGAGATGACGGTGATGCGATGGTGGCGAGTTGTGACGGTAAAGGTCGTGGCGGTTGTGGTGAAGCGGCGTTGTGGTTGGTGGTTGTTGTTGTGGTTGTGATGGTAATCATGGCGGTTGGTCCAAAATAAAGATAGTAAAAGAAAAACGGCTATCCTGAAGAGTCGCAGCACGTATAAATGACATGTATTCCCACTAGACAACGGGTTTGGGCCTAACTACACATGCACTTACCGAGATACCTCACCTAAGGGACCTGAATGGTGGTTTGCGAATCTGGTAACCACAACAATATATATATATATATATATATATATATATATATATATATATATATATATATATATATATATATATATATATATATATATATATATATATATATATATATATATATATATAAGGTCTGTCTAAAAAGTAACGGGACTGAGCCTGCTGTGTGCTCCACTTACACAACTTGAATGAATGGGCTGCGTCACAGTCTTTTGCAACATTCCAGAAATATATATGATTGGCGATTGTTGACTGCGCTCATTGTGTGATTTTTTACAGGTCGTCCTTTACACGTTGTATCGTCTGAATCGTCGTGCTATGAGTCGTGAGCAGAAAGCCAATCTGAAGCTTCTTGCCAAGCTTGGCAAACCACCTTCCGGATCCTTCGCAATGCTGCAGCAACTCCACAGGGAAGAACCGATGTCACGTACACATGCATATCAATATCACAAGAGGTGCAAAGAGGGATGCGAGGAGGTTGAAGATGATCCATGGTCTGGAAGACCTTCAATGAGCAGAACGGCGGACAACATCGAGCATATGAAGCAGATGGTGCGTGCAGATCGTCGAGTCACGGTGCTGATGATTGCTGAGGAACTTTCCATCATCACTGAAAATCTCGTAATGCGCAAGGTGTGTGCAAAGATGGTCCCCAAGCTGTTGTCCGAAGACCAGAAACAGCAAAGAGTCACTGTCTGTCAAGACATTATTGAGCACCTCGAGGACGATACAGACCTGCACAGGAGAGTTATTACTGGCGATGAATCGTGGATATTCGAATACGATCCCGAGACCAAACGGCAGAGTCGTCATTGGTAAAGTCAGGCATCACCAAGAACAAAGAAAGCAAGGACGTTGAAGTCGAAGGTCAAGGTGATGCTCATCGCGTTTTTTGACATCAAGGGCGTCGTGCACTTCGAGTTTGTCCCATAGGGTCAAACAGTGAATTAATATGTGTATAAGGAGATCCTCCGGCGCCTCATGAGATCAGTCCAGGACAAGAGGAGGGATCTGTGAGAGAACAACGCCTGGGTGCTCCATCATGACAACGCCCCTGCTCACAGTACCCTGAGTATCCGACAGTTTCTGGCGGAGAGGAACGTGCCAACTCTGGAGCAACCACTGTATTCGCCAGACTTGGCCCCTTGTGATTTTTCCGATTCCCCAAGCTCAAGGGGGGTGATCAAGGGGACCCGATCTCCTGATGTGGAGGCCATTAAAAGGGCCGTGACAATGGAGCTCCGGAGGATTCCAGAAGAAGCCTTCTGGGGGTGCATCAAAGCGTGGAAGAAGAGGATGGACAAGTGTGTGAGACTGGAGGGAAACTATTTTGAAGGGGACAAGCTGTGATTTCAATATATTCTTTGGAATAAAATTTCTGTGAATCAGTCCTATTACATTTCAGACGGACCTCGTACATATATATATATATATATATATATATATATATATATATATATATATATATATATATATATATATATATATATTATTCTTTCGGCTGCTTCCGTTAGGGGTCGCCACAGCGGATCATCCGTTATGATCCGCATAGTGATTTGGCATAGGTTTTACGCCGGATGCCCTTCCTGACGCAACCCTGGTCGCCTCTTACGACACAGGGATAAGGATTGGATTTCGCCATGATTCTGGGCTGCTCTACACCCTCTCATAGCACGGCCCAGTGCAGAGCTCCCGTCCTCAAGCGATCCTCCAACCCAAGCCTCCAAATAGCTGGATTACAGGCGCACGCCACTATGCCGTGTGTGTGTGTGTGTGTGTGTGTGTGTGTGCGTGTGTGTGTGTGTGTGTGTGTGTGTGTGCGTGTGCGTGTGCGTGTGCGTGTGCGTGTGCGTGTGCGTGTGCGTGTGCGTGTGCGTGTGCGTGTGCGTGTGCGTGTGCGTGTGCGTGTGCGTGTGCGTGTGTGCGTGCGTGCGTGCGTGTAGCCTGGTGTTGGCGCAGTGGTTCGGGCAGCGGCTTGGGATCCAAAAGGTCCTGAGTTCAAGCCTCGTTGGGCCACTGAATTAATACACCAGGGGGTTGACTCAGCCTGTCATCCTTCCGAGGTCGGCGAAATGAGTACCAGTATACTGGGCCGGTGTATACCCCGGTTAAAATAGGTGTACCATATCCCTGTGTCGTAAGAGTCGACCAGGGTTGCGTCAGGAAGGGCATCCGGCGTAAAACATGTGCCAAATCACTATGCGGATCATACGGATGATCCGCTGTGGCGACCCCGAACGGGAGCAGCCAATTGAAGAAGAAGAAGAAGATATCTATATACATATATATTTGTTGATGGTTTTTGAAAACTTAACCCAAGGGGAGAGCATACATGGACACGTCGGTGACTGAGATCATTTATTTACCTCTGCCACCGAAAGTAAAGGCGGTTGTGTTTTCACCCCTTTCTGTTTGTTTGTTACTTGAAAAATCAAAGATTTTTCAAGCATATTAGACAGTCGATTTTGTTATTCTGTCTGTTTGTCTGTTTATCACGGAGAGGTCACAATGATAAAACGATCTTCAGATAACATCACCACATGGTAGAGTTTGTCATGAGGAAGAAATGTGTTGTTTTTGAGGTCAAAATGTCAAAATAGGCCAAAGGTCAACAACTTTTGTGGCATTTCTAAAATCCATAATTTTCATCCATTTGACTTGAAATTTGAAGAGGATTTATATTTCAGGTCACTGAATTCAAACACCAATTATTTTTGAAGTCTACATCCACCAAAAGGTCAACATTGGCCCAAGGTCAAAAACGAAGGTGGTATTTCTAAATTCCTTAATTTTCATTCAATTTACTTGATATTTGAAGAGGATTTATATTTCAGGTCACTGAATTCAACGAACCAATTATTTTTGTGGTCAACATTGGCCAAAGGTCAACAACTTTGGTGAGATTTCTAAAATCCACAATTTTCATCAGATTGACTTGAAATTTGAAGACGATTTATATTTCAGGTCAAACAATTCAACCACCTATTATTGTCAAGGTCAACATGGGCCAAAAGGACAACATAGGCCAAATTTCTAAGATTGTCAAGTTTCATCCGATTGACTTAAAATTTAACAGTTGCATATTTTGTCATTGAATTCAACCACCAATTATTTTTTTGGTCAAATTTGTTTTATGGGTTTTGCAACTATAATGCTTTGCACTATATCTTCTTCTTGTTTGTTCGTCTGTTCGTTTGTTTGTCTGTTTGTGTGCAGGATATCTGAAAAAGTTGTGGACGGATCCAGATAAAATTTTGTGGACAACTTGGGTGTGTGGCAAGGCAGAACTGATTCGAATTGGGTGAAGATCCGGATCCCGATCCGACTACGAGAATTTTTAAAGTGATTCTTCACCATTGAGAGATCAGGCCAAAAACTATACCTCGCATGATATCTCAAAAAGTTGTTGACAGATTCATGAAACTTGGTGGACATGTTGGAAGTGTGACAAGGAAGAACTGATTAAATTTTGGTGAAGATCCAAATTCGGATCCGGATCTGATAATTTTTTTAAGTGATCCTTCACCATTGAGAGATTGGGCTAAACTCATATGTAGCACGATATCTCAAAAGGTTGTTGACGAATTCGGATGAAACTTGGTGGACAGGTTGGGTGTGAGGCAAGGGGGAATTGATTAAATTTTGGTGAAGATCCAAATCCGGATCTGGATGCGAGAATTATTTAAGTTTTTTAAGTTATTCTTCACCATTGAGAGATGGGGCCAAATCAATATAGTACTGTGTAGCATGATATTTTAAGAATGTAATGAACCTGATGTGTTCTTGTGGATCATTCATTATGTTTCAGAGGTATGCACTCTACTGGGTGCCCTTAAAGTTGTTCTTTATAAATATTTGTATGTCCTTTTACTTCATTTATTGCAATATATTGCTTGTGTTACAAATTAACTCAGCTCATCGCGTCTTTTCCCGATTGGTCCAGCAAAATCCACTCAGAGTTTAGCCAGGAAGTTCTGCCCCATGTAATTTGCTCTTATGAGCCAGTGCGCACTCGCAGCTCCGCTCGGCTGCACCTGATCCAGTGAGTAATGAGAGTATGCATCAAGGGCACGAGATCCCCCTTGGTGCAGCTGTCCACAGGTAAGGTATCACACAAAGTAGTGTAACCCTGCTGGATTGGCAGTACCAATATGCACTCGTGGTTGCTTAGGAACCCGCTGGCGTGTGGAGTTATCCATGCTCGACGGCCTCAGGACCGGGGTGCTTAGGAAAATCTAGAGTGCTTCTCCTCACGGCGAAAATCCAACCCAGGATCCATAACAAATATATATATATATATATATATATATATATATATATATATATATATATATATATATATATATATATATATATATATATATATATATATATATATATATATTGTTGCGGATTCACGCCCGCCGGCGTGCGAGCGGCCACGTAACTCGAATCGCGGCACGTCGCCCACCGGACGGACAATTCCGTCGTGACCCTCTCGGACTAACGCCGGGAACTAGTCACGGGTGGGCCTTTCGGCCTCACCACGATCGTGCCAATCGGCACCCCGCGTGGGATAGGGTTGTTCGCCAAATTCGACCTACCTAAGTACCCACACGGAGGGTAGACCGGGCGATCGCACCTCGCCGCAGGTCGACTTCAGACACGGGCCACTTTAAGCGACCCGTTCCGTACTATCGGGATAACCGAGCAGTGTTATCGTCAACCTCGACGGTTCCGATTAATTGTCGGGCGTATTTTTGCCCACTACCAACCCTTTACGTGAAGTAAGATGGAGATTCAATTAAAGAAAAGACGAAGCGAAACGGGAAAAACAGTTCAACATAAGGCACATTTATTCAGCGGCAAACGGAAAGCACACATATACAATTACAACAATTATGCACCAAAAGCAAATATAACAAAAGAAACACAACAATTATGCACCAAAAGCAATTGCAACAAAAGAAACACAATGCAGATCTACTACCGACTACGCGAGCACACGGCAACACTTACACAGTTTTACTTTACAGACGGCGCCGTCAACACATATACTCCAAAGCAAAAGAAAAAGGGACACCCTCTACGACAAGGGGGGGCAGACGAGCCTGGGGCCGAAACCGCGTGGAGCCTACCCGTCTTGTGATGAGCAGCAAAATGGCGGCGGTGCCCCGACTCCGCGCTCCTCCGCGGGCCTCGCTGGCACTGCCTGGAATGGGGTGGGAACGGGCCCCCCTTTTCGCACTATCTCAGCGCGGGGGGGGGGGAAACAGGGGGGGGGTTGTTGATGCTCTGGGGAAAGAGGATAGCTGGCTTGCTTGGGTCCCGCGACGAGCGACTCTACTGCGCCCTCGACCGCGTTCCCGGCTTCTCCTCTCTGCAGCTCCCCGACAGACCGACTCTCCTCCAGACTCGTCTTGACTGCTGCTGCCACACTTCGCCGCCGCCACAACTCGCCCGAGCCCGAACCAGAAAAACCTCTCCACTCCAACTCGAGCCCGAAACAGAAACTCTTCTCCAACTCGAGCCCGAAACAGAAACTCTTCTCTCCTCTCGAGCCCGAAACAGAAACTCTTCTCTCCTCTCGAGCCCGAAACAGAAACTCTTCTCTCCTCTCGAGCCCGAAACAGAAACTCTTCTCTCACTCGATTCGCCCTGCGCTTGGCGCTTTATAGTCAGCAGGAGAAACCATATGCAGATTTTCGGATCAGGATCGGCTCGGGGGCGGAGCCACGCTCGCCCATTGGGCGGAGGAAAAGTGGGCGTGAATCATTCCTGATCCTCGAATTTGCATATATCGATTCTACTCCGACGCGCCTGGAGGCGGGGCCAAATCTCCCCGCGCTCGCTGATAGGACGGAACAGAAGTGGGCGTGAATCATTCCTGATCCGAATTCCCCGGAAAGGCCGTTTTTTGCACCCGCTGCTCGGCGCGCGCCCTGTACGAGTCCAGGATCGGTGCCCACAAGCGGTGCGGGAATGACGGCAGGAGGAGAGGTGAAGGTGGTGGAGGGTTTATTGTGGTGGTCCCTGGCCACGGTGACGCTTGGAATGGCGGTGATGCGATGGTTGCGAGAGCAAGTTGTGACGGTAAAGGTCGTGGCTGTTGGCGTTGTTGTTGTTGTGAAGAGGCGTTGCGGTTGGTGGTTGTTGTGTGATGGCGGTTGAGACGTGGTTGGCTCAAAATAAAGATGGAACAGAAAAACGGCTATCTTAAAGGGTCGCAGCCCGAATGAATGACATTTATTCCCTCTAAACAACGGGTTTGGGCTAACTACACATGTACTTACAGAGATACCTCACCTACGGGACCTGAATGGTGGTTTGCGAATTTCCTCAACCACAACACTACCCCCTCCCCTTTTTACAGACTCGACCCGAGTCATCAAATTTTCGTGTGCCATCATGTGTAGTTCTCCCCTAGTACGTTTTACCTATGGATCCCTGAGTGCGACATTCATGGTATTCGTGTCCCCAAAATAAATAACCTGAGGGCTGAGTAACTACCTAAACAAACCCACTCACACGGACGACTTAAATAAAATTGCCGGCGCTAAGACATACATGCCGGGGGCGCACTCATATGTACAGTACATCTTAACCTTAACTTACAAATTTTACACTAAACCATGGCCCAGGATCAATGAACTCTGCAAAAAGAAAGCAGTTAGCAGGGAGCCAGGCTGCTCGCATGCAGTCTCTGGCTCAAGCAGTGCAGGTGACAGGGAATGTGCCCGGCTGCTCACACGCAGTCCAAGGCCTTCCCTTTTTAAAATGAACGCAGTGAACCACAACGGTGCATGGGCTGCACAAACGCAGTCTCCGTGCCAGCTCAAGTGGCACACGCAATGAGCACAACGGATGGATGGATGAATGGATGAATGGATGAATGCAAACACGGTGCACGGGCCGCCACTGCAGGCCCGTGTTGCAGCTGCCAACAGGGCAGTTCTCGCAGCTTGCAAACTGTTGCCTTGATCCTGGCGCACATGGAAATTAACAGGGGGGGGGGAAGCAGACTTGAACGGGGCTGGTGAACAGGGGCAGTGGGCATGGCATGGCAAAGGCAGCAGGCAAACAAAGCCTGCAGAACAGGGCCGCTGCAGGCAAACACAGCCGGCAGATGAACTGGCCGGCACAGGCCTTGAAGTAAACAGCTGCTGACGATCCAGCCGGCACAGGCCTTGCAGCAAAACAACAGCTGCCAATGAAGTGGGCCGGCACAGGCCTTGCAGCAACGCAGCCAGCAGATGAAGCTGGCCAGCCTTTGCCGTTCAGTGGAGGTTGGTGGAGGGAGTGCGGTGGTGCTGGCCACTCAGAAGGCGGGCTCGGACCTGCCTACTGTTTCCCTCCCACCTATCGCCTTTGCCTGTCACTGTCCATACCCACTCCCTTAATTTGTAAAACCCAATTTAGCCCCAACTTATTTTTTTGTTGTTTTTATTTTTACTTCTCCACTATAAATCGTCCCCTAACCCCCTTTATCGTCCTTGTTCAGCTAACCTATCCTGTCACCTCGCCTACTCCCAACCCCTACGTTCCCTTCCCGGAGGGGAATAAGGGAGAGCTTGCGTCCTGTGTCGAGGCCCAATGAAGCCTCAAGATGTCCTCCCCAGACTTCAGCGATCTATAACACAAAGTGGGTCCAGCGGCCCACAACGAGAGCGAGGGGATGGATGGTGAGGAGGGGTACACTTCCTAATCTACCCTATCCATTACTGTTAAACTACCCCGGGGCTTTCAACAAGCGCCTCTCGCTTAAGCTTTTGGTTCTAAAAACCCAGATTCCCGTCGCCTGTGTTGGTGTCCTCTCAAATTTCGGGCCTCGCCCCCCAATTTTCTTCACGTGCCCTCACACGGTCTCATGGCTGGGACGCATGGCTCCCCTTGGCAGGCACGACCCTCTGCCGAATCTCCCGATATGGCACCCCCGGGCACTACACTGCCTCCGAGCCTACCAGCTCCCTAAACACCGGGGAGTGCCCCCCATGGCACCTCCCCTGAAATGCACACGTGGCAGGCTGGCTTCCCGGGCCCCTTTCCAAGGGTCACCCGTGCCCACAACACTGCCCACGCGGCTAATGGCGCCCCGGGCCCCCGCACCAAGCAGATACACCCGTGCCCACTACGCTATCCCGGCCCCCCATGGGCCCTTGGCCTACTACGGCCGACTAGCCTGGTGCCCGGGGTACCCACTCAGCGATACTCACCTTTCACAGCCACGCTCCCAGCCTGTCAACAGGGCTCCTGCACCCCTCCAAAATGGGTTTCGAGCCTACATTCCCACCAACAACAAAACGACCTCCATTTTGTAAATTTAACTAACCCAGCTAACTCACTCTACACTGACCCCGGGGGTCCCTTGAGCGGGAGTCACTCCACCCCCCAATCACTCATCGCACCATGCATTCCCCATTCGCTCCATACACACAGACCCGCTGGCCTCACTCACTCATCATGTACTCACCTCACTCACCAACTCTTCAACACACACACACCGCTGAACTCTGCCATCCTTCTAACTACATCCCCTAACTAACTCGTGCTCCCACGTCGTCCCTTAAACTATAGCACGTTCCATTTAACACTACGTAGCTAAACTACGTCCCCTCTACACATTCACTGCCTGTCACTGTCCTCAAACATCTAAAAATCATTTCCCAATCCTAAATCTGACTACAATCCCTCTAACTAATCCATTCCACGGACTCCATGAGGACTTACCCCTGCCCCATGGAGCCGGTCTAACTAAGCTAACCCTTCCCCCTAACTAGTTTCCATCCTGTGCCCAGGTAAGGGGGTCTTCCACCCCTTGCCCGGGAATCCTGTGCACCCGAAAGTGAGGCTTGCTTTTTTTTTTTTTTCCCACATGCGCAGCACCAGCGTGGCAACTCACAGCTCGCGCACTTTGCACCTGCCCGTGACGTCATGCAGCTGCACGTGTACCTCGTCCCTCCTTGGACGGTACCATCCGGCAGGGATACCCCTCCTGCCGGATTCCAACCCCACGTTCAGCCATGACGTCACCGTGCGCATAAAAAAACACAAGCCCCACATCTCGAGGGGTTCCCCACGCGAACACATGTGCTCTGCCCGTTGGAGCGTAACACACACGCCCGCATGGAGAACCCGTCCAGTCCAAATCCGAAATCCTGCCTCAACTTTGTCCGTCGCGGGATCGGCAACATTCACCGCGCTCGTTTCCGGACCGGGACTTCACTCTCGCAAGCCAGTACGTGGGGGCCTCGTGCGTTGCACAGCACGGACCTCGCGCTCGCTGCTGGGTGAACCCGGCGCGGTCCCCGAAACAGCTACAGCCGCTACTCGGCTTTTATCCCTCTGTCGCCTCGTCGTCTCCATTCGACACACGCACACCTGCGTGTTACGAAGCTAACACTCCATTCCATTACACTCACCCCGCGAGACGCGGCTGCATGTTCACACATGCCCACCGACATCTCCCTCACATACAGCGACCTCACACACACTGTCGCCCTCACACTCGGCAGCTCACTCACTCGTGCCGTTTCCCTCACACAAACCATACCACTCACACACGCGGGGGCACTCGCCCGCGGTGTCTCTCACACACGCGGGGGCACTCGCCCGCGGTGTCTCACTCACACACGCGGGGGCACTCGCCCGCAGTGTCTCACTCACACACGCGGGGGCACTCGCCCGCGGTGTCTCACTCACACACGCGGGGGCACTTGCCCGCGGTGTCTCACTCACACACGCGGGGGCACTCGCCCGCAGTGTCTCACTCACACACGCGGGGGCACTCGCCCGCGGTGTCTCACTCACACACGCGGGGGCACTCGCCCGCGGTGTCTCACTCACACACGTGGGGGCACTCGCCCGCGGTGTCTCATCCATACTGGCGGTTTCATCCACACACGGGGACGCACTCACACCTTGCACCACACACACAGGGACAACCACACTGGGGATTCGTGTCCCCACAAGAGTCTCCGGGGCCTCTATACCCCCCAAGCTTTCCGTGCACCCGTCCGCAGCACTCCTCCCCTCGACCTCACTCGACACGACCGAACTCACCTGGTCGTGATCCGCCTCAAGGGGGCATACTCCCTCCCCTCGTTCCTGGAGGAGGCCATCCAGCTGCTCGCACTGGGTCTCCACCCAGTCCACCAGCTCCCCCTCATGGCCCTCCACTACCTCCGTGTGTGTGTGCCTCACTTACCCCGTCTTCATCGTGTAGTCTTCCCTCTATCGTTCCCATCTCCCGTGTCTCTACCAACTCGGTCACCTCTTCACCCTTTACCTCCCTTGTCTCAACTATTATTTCCGTCTCTTCCCTTGTTATCTCCCCCGTGCACGTCTCCGTCACCCCAATTAGTTTTTCCCTCTCGGTCACCGTCAC
>NC_140962.1:53861616-53869116 GCF_056783735.1 Eptatretus burgeri
CAAAAATGCGAAGAACTAGCATGGAAGTGCAACAGTGTTTCCTATGTGAAAAGATACAACCAAAGTCAAAGTTGCGACAAGCCAAGACCATGCAGCTAAATGAGAGGATTAATGAATGTGCTCGCAAATCTTAATGATGGCAAGCTTTTGGCTGTCTTGAGCGGTGGAGATGTGGTTGCCCTGCAACTGAAATACCACTACTCTTGCTTAACAGCTCTGTATCATAGAGAGAGGGCACACATTGCAGCCAAGAACAAAGAAAAAGTGCAGTCATCCCAAGAAAAGGAAGTCTTCCCTTTGGTGTTTTCTGAACTTCTTACCTCTGCCATTGAGACAAGAAACAGCAGTGATGGGCCTGTTTCGTTTCGACTTGCTAACTTGGTGAGTCTTTACAAGGAAAGACTTGAACAATTTGGAACAGATATACCTGATGTGAACTCTACCAGACTGAAAGAAAAGCTTTTGGCAGAGATACCTGCATTGGAAACCTACAAGGATGGACGTGATGTTTATCTGACATTCAAGAAGGATGTAGGTCCTGTCATGTCAGAAGCATCAACCTACTCTGATGCCATCATTCTCGCCAAAGCTGCCAAGATATTGCGTAGACACATGCTTGATCACAAATGTAAATATGAGGGCAATCTTCATGAGACTTCAGTATACGATTCATTACCAACAGCTTTGCTCCAATTTGTCTGCATGATTGAGCATGGAGCAGACATAAAGTCTCAACTGAGGTTTGGAGCAACTACAACTGACCTGGCTATGGCTCAGCTCCTTCAATACAACTGCTTTGCCAAATACAAAGAAGGTGCTGCCACACACAGGCATTCCAGAGACAGAGAAACTCCATTTCCAGTCTACATAGGGATGTCTGTTCATGTTAAGACAAGAAAGAGACACCTAGTAGAAATGTTTCATGACCATGTTTTCAGTATTCCATATGATCGAGTACTCGACGTATCAGCTCAGCTGGGAGATTCAGCTGTAGCCAGATATGTAGAGGAAGGTGTGGTTTGTCCTCCCAAACTGAGGAAAGGTCTTTTCAGCACATCTGCGATGGATAACATCGACCATAATCCCTCTTCCACAATGGCGACCACATCATTCCATGGAACCAGCATATCCATCTTTCAACATACAACATCAGGAAATCAAGGAGAAGTGCGGGAACCAATTCTAATTAAGAATACCAGAGTAAAGAAAGTCCCAGAAATGCCCGACTCATATACAAATGTCTATCCTGCGTTCTTCACACCAAAGAACCCTTCTCCTCCCAAAGGCAAAGTTACATATGAATCTCTGCCAAGTCTCCCCCTAACCAATGAATATGAGTGGTTGCAGAAGATTAGCCTCACACAAGAAATACATGACAATGTTAACGTCACTTGGTCAGCCCAGCATGCAGAGAAAAAGAGAGGTCTTGCATTTGAAGTGAGTACTACAGCACTTCTGCCCCTCCTTCGTGATGAAGCTCACTCAGTTGCCACTGTAAGGCACTCCATGAACAAAGTCAGGGATACTATTGCACACCTCAAGCCAGGACAGGTCCCTGTGATAACCGCAGACCAGCCTATTTATGCACTTATCAAACAAGTCCAGTGGCACTGGCCTGACCTGTATGGTGAGGATAAATTTGTTGTCATGTTTGGGGGCCTCCACATAGAGATGGCTGCTTTAAGGTCTCTTGGAATCCTACTTCAAAGCAGTGGGTGGACAGGTGCTCTTGTGAAGTCTGGGGTGGCTTCTTCTGGAATGGCAGCATCCTTTCTTTCTGCCTCAAGTATCACAAGAACACGCCATATGCACCAAGTTACAGCGTGTTGCCTCTACATGCTCCAAAAGGAAGCATATGAGCATCATTGTGTAGAAGAGAATGAAGAAGCTCTGGATTTTGATGACTGGTGTGAGAATTGCAGAAAAGAGAGTCCTCAATTTCAATTCTGGGATCTTGTGTTGTCAATGGAATTGATGACGTTCTCGTTGGTCAGGTCTTTCAGGGAGGCCAACTTCGGTTTGTATTGCGAAGCACTGGCTGCTCTAATCCCCTTGTTCTTTGCAAGCAACAATGTGAACTATGCCAGATGTCTTCCCATCCATCTTAGAGACATGGTCACTTTGGAACACACTCACCCTGAGGTCTTTAATGAATTTCAACTGGGAAATTTTGTGGTACACAAGACTAACAGGGAGTTTTCTCGCTTGGACATTGACCAAGCACATGAACAGGCCAATGCAGTAGTGAAAGGTGATTGTGGTGCCATTGGGCTTACTGAGGATCCAGCTGCACTGAGTAGGTGGATGGTGTCTGGACCAGAAGTTAGCGTGCTAATATCCCAGTATGAGTTGGTGTCACTGGCCAAAGTGGCAAATGAAGATATCATGCACCATGAGCAAACCAGCCTATCTCAGAAATCCTTCTCTGACAAGGTCCAGAAATTGTTCGGTGAAATGAAGGATCTGGGCAATCCTTTTCAGGAAGAATCAAAAGACTTGCTCACATTGGACTCAAAACCATCATGCATCCCAGTACTGCTGAACTTGTAAGGACTCACCTTGAGAAAGGTAAAGTTGCCTTCCGAGAATTTTTCAATGGTCTGGGTGACGGAGCTTCCTTCTATAAGCCCATCAAAAAGAACAAAGCAGACTTCTTTCGCCAAGAGGCAGCTGCAACTTCTGGCGACATGAAGCAGCAGGTACTCAAAGATGATTGCCGTCTGTTCTCGCAACTCTTTATATCCTGCCAAGCACGAGAGTGTGACCTGCTTGAGTTTTTCCAACATGAAAACCAGTCTTTCCCTGCGGTGCTGAGTGACAGTGGGAAACTCCACACTGGTCAGAAGTCGCAACTTGCAAAAGTTCTGGAAGCTACAGTTACTCCTCCCGACACTAGACCAGGATATGCTGCTGTTATCATTGATGGCCCTCTCTTGTGTATTCATTGCCGCCAAAGACATCCAAGACCTTTGAGGAATATGCTGTCCTAGATGTGGTTCCAAAGATTCAGATGTACTCATCGAATTTCGTGAGGACAGACATAGTTTTGGATGTTTATTGAACTTTCAGCCTGAAGGCTGAAACAAGATCAAAGAGAGGCAAAGGGGATCGACGCCGAGTGATGGAGAAAACCAAGCTGCCACCTAACTTGAAAAGTTTCCTGAGAGACAACAACAACAAGACAGAGCTCTTTGGGTTCCTTGCTGATAAGATAGTGACCATGTGTCCTGACAATGTTGTTGTTGTGACCAAAGGAGATCAGGCTCTTTCCAAAAGATCCATCAGTCTTGATGGCTTAAGTCCTTGCAACCACGAGGAAGCCGACTCCAGAATATTCACTCATGCTTTTCATGCAGCCAAGCAACAGATGACGTCTGTGTTGATTAAAGCATGTGACACAGATGTTCTCGTTGTTGCAGTCAGTGTTTTTGCAACCCTCCAAGACGCAGGCATGGAAATGCTGTGGGTTGAATTTGGCCAGGGTCAGTTCATTAAGTGGTTGCCAATTCATGACATGATGGCGAATCTTGGCCCAGACAAATCCAGTGGCATGCTGTTCTTTCATGCCTTCACTGGCTGTGATATTCAGTCAGCTTTTCGCGGAAAAGGCAAAAAAAAAAACTGCATGGCAGGCATGGAAGGTTTACCCTCGTGACTCCCGTCTTCAAGAAGTTAAGTCAGTACCCACCATTTGTGGAAAATGCAGACTACAACGTCCTTGAGAAGTTTGTCATCACCATGTATGACAAGAACAGCACTATGGACAAAGTTGATTAGGCAAGACTGGACTTGTTCGCTCTGAAGCAAAGGTCTTATGATGCCATTCCACCGACAAACGCAGCTCTCATACAGCATGTCAAACGGTCTGCCGACCGAGCAGGCTGCATATGGGGCCAGGCAACAGTGTGCAAAATGCAAACTGAAATCCCTGCTAACTGGGGGTGGCAGAAAGATGTGAGGTCTGGCAAGTCTTTTGGACGACCCTTCCACCCATTGCCCAGAGTTGTCAGCAGTTAACAAAATGTGGCTTAAGACGGAATGCCGAGGGCGATGTAAATGCTATCGCTTCAGTCTCAAGTGTACACGGTTGTGTGCATGCAAATGTGAGGACTAAATGATTGAGTAATCCACCACGTGAATCAAAAGATAATTTCCTGCTGTATATACTATATTATTCTTCATTTTTTTCTTTTTGCAAAATGTAGCGCTAAAAGAGCCTGTCTTCATTTAATTCCGGGCATATCATCTTTGTTTTCAATAATTACGATTTTGTAAGTGCAGAAATGGATTTTTCTAACTCAAAAACATATATTTCGATGCATATAACGTTAAAATAACATTATTCCATCAAAATTTAGCTCAAACACAGATTCAAACCACCTCAAATGGCGGCCATCTTGAAAAATGGCGGCCATTTTGTTTTTCAACGTAACGTACTTTTCTGAGAGAATAGGTCCTGGAGCACATGCATACCAAATTTGGTGCTTGTACCACCAAGTGAAAGATTATTTCAGTAATCTGCTGCACTATCAGGTAACATTTCACCAGCTTCACAGCCAGTTTCCTTAGGCTAATAGATCCCGTGTCTCAGCATGCATCTGGTTTTATTGTGACGTAACCACTCATTTCCGGACACTTGCTGGTGCTCAAGGTCAAATGGGGGAGTGTTTTTTTTTTAACTGATGCAATTATAGAAATCAGATAAGTTTGAGGAGGCCTGTTCAAAAATGGGTACTGCAAATGGATACTCCCCATTTTGAAAGAACCAAAATGGATAGAATGGAACGTGCGAGACAAACTTGGGCACTGTGTACTGCCATCTACCCAGACCTTTCTGAAAGGATTGGCAGGATCGTACGCAGTGCTCGGATTGTTGTAGCCTACAAGCCTCAACACACCGTCCATAATGCCATTTCAAAACTGAAGAACCCGATCTCAACTGGTGATAAATATGGAGTAGTTTACCATTCATCATGCAGAGACTGTGACCAATTCTACGTTGGTGAAACTGGAAGGAATTTTAAACAAAATCTAGATGAGCATGAAAGGGCAATTAGGCTTGGAAAGATGACCCAGTCAGCCATAGCTCATCATTGCTTGCAATCTGGCCACAAATTTGACTTTGAGACCCATGTCCGAGAACTGGCATCCAACAAACGACAGGTTGATTTTGGAAGCATGGCACGTGAAGAGCCGTGAGGGTGGTCTAACTGGGGAGATGGTGGACATGCCCACACAATAACACATGTATAATTGTTTGTATATATATATATATATATATATATATATATATATATATATATATATATATATATATATATATATATATATATATATATATATATGTATGTATATATATATATATATGTGTATATATATATATATGTGTATATATATATATATATATATATATATATATATATATATATGTATACATACATACATACATACATACATACATACATACATACATACAATACATACAAGGGGCTGCAAAAGTAGGTATACAGTAATGATATACTGGTACATTCCTTACTGTATACCTACTTTTACAGCCCCTGTCTATATATATATATATATATATATATATATATATATATATATATATATATATACACACGAGATGACCCGTGGACCCGTTGGGTTCCTGTTGTGACAGAGGTTGATAAAAAGAAAGAAAAAGATAGCTCCAGCGAAATATACCGCTGAGTTTGTTTGCATTGATCAAATAATCCCCAGAGTAGTTGACTGAATCGGGAATTTATTTTTCCATAATTTTTTTCGTTGCCCGATTTGAACGAAACTTGATATTGCGCATCAATGTGTAAAAATAACGGAGAAAAGAAAGTCAAAGAAATTATTGTGCGTAATCTTCTAAACACAATTTTATTTATTAACGAACACTGAAGTATTAGATCAAAATGGCGATGTTTATTTTATGCTTAAAATTTTTATTTTATTTTTAATGTTTATTTTATGTTTTTATGTTTTTATGCTTTATAAAGCCTGGTGTTGGCACAGTGGTTAGGACAGTGGCTTGGGATCCAAAAGGTCCTGAGTTCAAGCCCCGTTGGGCCACTGAATTAATACACCAGGGGGTTGACTCAGCCTGTCATCCTTCCGAGGTTGGCGAAATGAGTACCAGTATACTGGGCCGGTGTATATCCCGGTTAAAATAGGTGTACCATATGCCTGTGTCGTAAGAGGCGACCAGGTTTGCGTCAGGAAGGGCATCCGGCATAAAACATGTGCCAAATCACTATGCGGATCATACGGATGATCCGCTGTGGTGACCCCAAACGGGAGCAGCTGGAAGAAGAAGAAGAAGAAGAAGAAGAAGAAGAAGAAGAAGAAGATGTTTTTATGTTTTACGATGTTTATTTTATGAGTCAAGTGGCCCTAAAATTTTTGCGCTATCGTGTACCGTTTTGGCTGTATTTTGGGAACATACATACATACATACATACATACGTACATACTAGATGAGAGTTTTAGTAATACTAGTACGGACTCGTCGGGGCGGGCCTGTAGGTGCGTGCCCGTAGGTGAGTGCCAGTATGTGCAGCCTCTCTCTCTCAAACCTCGAAAAGGCACATCCGTGGGTCCCCATCAATATTCCTGGCAAGTTTCAATCGTGCAAAAGAAATAATAATAAATAAATAAATAAATAAACATTAATTGTGATGTCATTCATGATGTCATAGCACCGTGTCCTGTCATTGGTCGACAGATAAATGGCTGTAACTTGGGAACCGCTCGTCCGATTAATATCAAACCTTGAAAAGCACATCCGCGGGGCCCCGGCAATATTCCTGGCAAGTTTCAGTCAGATCGGACCGTCAATCGTGCAAATGAATAAATAAATAAATAAACATTAATTGTGACGTCATTCGTGACGTCATAGCACCGTGTCTTGTCATTGGCCGACAGATAAATGGCCGCAACTTGGGAACCGCTTGTCCGATCGATATCAAACCTCGAAAAGGCACATCTGCGGGGCCCCGGCAATATTCCTGGCAAGTTTCAATCCGATCGGACCGGCGTTCATCGAGAAACGGCGGTGACACACACACACACACACACACACACACACACACACACACACACACACACACACACACACACACACACACACACACACACACACACACACACACACACACACACATTGCTGGAATTATGGATAGATATTCGATTTTTTGAATCCGCCATCACCTGCATAAATACATGGAACACATAATCTGAAGATTTCGGAAGTATGAACAGAATATGTTCGGAGAAAAGTGTGTTCAAAGTTCCAGGCTTACTCTCATTATATTATGTGATGGCCATCATTCTGGAAACACTCCCTTTGTCCCTGAAATTATTCCCACTGCTTCTTACATATAAAATCTTCCTCCCGACACTATTCTTCCAGCCATTGGTTGATGTCTATCGCTTTGCTCATAATTTCTATTTCATTTCCTAATCTTGGGAGAATCCCAGAAAAACATCAACCTC
>NC_140962.1:53879116-54089116 GCF_056783735.1 Eptatretus burgeri
GAGTAGAAACCCTACCATTAAGTCCAAGGAACTGTCCGTAGCACTCCGGGATAGAATTGTGATGAGGCATAGATTTGGGGAAGGGTATAAAACAATTTCTAGAGAGTTGAAAGTTCCTAAGAGCACAGTGAGCTCCATCATTTGGAAATGGAAAGAATATGGAACTACCCAGACTCTTCTTAGAGCTGGCTGCTAGACTAAACTGAGCAACTAGGCAAGAAGGACCTTGGTCAGGTCAGGGAAACTCTGACAGAACTACAGAGTTTCTTGGCTGAGATGAGAGAACCTGCCAGAAGGACAACAGTCTCTGCAGCACTTCACAAATTTCGGCTTGATGGGAGATTGGTCAGATGGCACATTGAGAAAAAGGCACATGACAGCATGCCTGGAGTTTGCAAAAAGGCACAGGAAAGAATATTAGAGCATGAAGAAAAGCGCTACATATGGTGGAAACTGAGCACAGCTCATCAACCATAAAACACCATCCCAACCATGAAACATTGTTGTGGCAGCATCACGCTATGAGTATACTTTTCAGTGGCAGGGAATGAGAGACTTGTAAGGAAAGAGGGAACAATCATGGAGCCATATACAGGCAAATCCTTGAGGAGAACCTGCTTTGGAGTGCAAAAGACCTTAGACTGCAGCAAATATTTACATTCCAACAGGACGATGACCCCAAGCATACAGCCAAAGCAACATTGGAATGGCTTGCTTTCGAAAAAGAACGTGAAAGTCATTGAGTGGCCTAGCCAAAGCTGAGACTTGAATCTCATTGAAATATGTGAAAAGACTTCAAGTATTGACGGTTAAGGACTGATGGTTCAACACTCCATTTGAAGATAAGATTGCTGCTGTTCACCCACGCTCCCCATTCAACTTGACAGAACATGAGCAAATCTGGGAGTAAGAATGAGAAAATCCCCAAATCCAGATGTGCAAAGCTGATACAGACATATCCAAAAAGACTCTAAGTTGTAATTGCTACCAAAGACGCTTCTACAAAGTATTGACTCAAGAAGTTGAATACTTATTGACACAAGACATTTCAGCCTTTCACTTTTAAATAGTTTGTAAAAATATCTGAAAACATGTTTTCACTATGTAATTGTGGGGTATTTTGTATGGATCATTGACAATTTTTTTTAATCATTTAATCCATTTTAAATTCAGGCTGTAACATAAAATGTGAAAAAGTCAAGGGGTGGGAATACTTTCTGAAGGCAATGTATATCTATATGAACTAATGTCAGTGTGTCTCCTCAATAACTCCAAAACCATGAAACCGAGCAGCCAGAAACTTTGCTTGTATACAAAGGGAACTCCACTGGAGTGCGTGAGTGAAAATTGGGTGTTTCAGTTAATTTATACATCCCTTTTAAAGATAATAAGTCTGGAGACGGCAATGGTTCATGAGCGGCATTTGACGATGTCGATTGATGAGACAATGTGATAATGTTTGACCAAGTTATAAAAATGATCAACATGATGTGGTACGAGTGACAGGGTATTAGCTGCAAAATTTCGAAAACCCGGTTTCGTTCAACAACTTTCAAAATTTGACCTTTGCATAACCTTTAAAGGTCACAAAAAATGTTGTGGACATTAAAATAAGGAAACAGGATACATGCTATAGCTTATTGGAGTTAGTTCGTTGAAGAAGGTCGAAAACCGGGTTCGATTCCCACAACTTTGAAAATTTCACCTTTGTGAACTTTAAAGGTCAAATGTCAAGGATTATGACCTTTGGTGCAAAACTTCCTCTGGAACATTCCAGGAACAATATAACATCATATAGGCTATATGGCATTTCGCACTCCTCGGATTATCCATACTTTGATGAAATCAGCGTAAAATCAAACTTGAAGGGGGTGCCACGGGCAAGGTGTTCGAGATAGAGCAAAATGGTTTTAAGACTTTCGGTAGGGAATGACCTCAAGATTATGCATAAAAAATATTGTCATCCTAGCTCTCAAAGTTTGGGCGGTCGTATGATTTTTATGTCAAAATTCACAATTTTCTAAGTTCGTGACCTTGACCTTGGGACGAAAAATAAAAATTGAGCTCTGTGGGGCTATGCAGGTGCCATTGGGCTAAAGGGGCTGCCACACCTTGACGTTTTAGCCAGCGTATGGCAAGGTCTCAAAATGTATGTAAAACGCTGGCGTACGCTGAACTATTGATGTTTTTTCAAGTTTTGGGCGTATAATAACGTGTTGGACATATGCATAACGTATTAGTAACGTACACAGAACGTTTTAATCACATATAGATAACTTGTACCAATGAATGCTGAGCATGTTGTCGGCGTTCACAACCTATGCCCAACGATAGTCGAACTTATGCATAGCGCAGGGCAGCGTATCGCCGACGATCACGTGGCGTAGGCTATTCCTAGGCTGCGGCTCGACGATTCAAATCATATCCGCACTAGACATCGAAGTGTGAAGCCGCTGTCCACCATGACGTTTTAGCCAGCGTATGCCGACGTATGAAAAATTTGCCGAACCAAGCTGGCACACGTCGAATACATTATGGGTAAGTTTTGAATACGTTAAGAGCACGCTGGCATAAGTCTTATTTTTGTGGCATACGTCGTCATACGCCGAGTACGTCGAGAATTTTTCAGCATGTTGAAAATATCTCGATGTACTCGGTATATGACACACATTCCGCATACGCTGCCATAAGTTGTAGGCACGCTACGCAATCGTTGACACACGTTACTCATAAGTCGAAACACGTCAAGGTAATGGTTAGCGTCAGTGTTCCAGACTCCGTTTTTTATTTTTATTTTTATTTTTTTTCTTCAGTATGACGGTGATGTTGACACTTCGATTTCTTGTGCGGTTATGATTTAAATCGTTGAGCGGCAGCCTATTAATTATATTATATTATAACCGCACTAGAAATCGATGTCAACATCACCGTCATACCGAAGAAAAAAACAAAAAAAAAACCACGGAGTCTGGAACACTGGCGCTAACCATTACCTTGACGTGTTTCGACTTATGAGTAACGTACACGTAACGTGTGTCGACGTGTGTCAACGATCACGTAACGTGCCGACAACACGTTACTCATAGGTTAGAAATAATTTTCGGGTACGTGAAACATTACCTCGACGTGTTTCGACTTATGAGTAACTTACAAGTAACGTGTGTCGACGTGTGTCAACGATCGCATAACGTGCCTATGACTTATGTCCAGCATTATGCGGAACATGTGAGTCATACGCTGGCATACATCAAAAAATTTCAAGCATGGAAAATTTGTATAACACCTCGGCGTACAAAGACGTATGCCAGCGTACTATGAAAAAAACGCCAGCATACTACGACGTATGCCAGCGTGTTCTTAACGCATACAAACTTACCCATAACGTATTTGACGTGTGCCAGCATTTTAGCCAAATTTTGCATACGTCAGGCATACGCTGGCTAAATCGTCAGGGTGTGACAGGGCCTTAACGAAATACTGAAACCCCTGCCAGATTCGACAAACCCCCTCGGAGAAGATGTAAATTGAAATTGACTACCCCCTAAAAACATGTTTTTTGGGCGTGGCTCCGCCCGTAATGGGCGCACCATTCCCTTTCTAAGGAAAACACAACGAGATCATGATATAAAACTCCCACCAAAATTTTATCAGGATCGAATCAAAACCCACGGAGCTATGCTCGGGACAGACAGACAGACAGACACACAAGCCGGTAGGCTGACATGGGTAGTCGACTACCCAATAGAACCTGACGCGATGGGCTCATTAGATGGGGAATGACCTGAGGATTAAGCACAATAAAATTCATGAATTCTTGCTTCAAGGGTTAATGCTGCAGATTGTTTTTTCGTTAAAAATACCCCCACATTTAGAGGTTTTTCGACCGTTGCTAGGGAACGGAGGGGTCCATAGCAACGGTTCTTTCTCACACATAACTAGGACACACCATGAAGCTACCATAGCAGTTTCATGTATATCTGACTCATAGTCTCTGAGATATAACTAACTTCGTTTTTTTATTGTTTTTGACCAGGGTTCATTCAAAGTCTGTCTTCTCTGACAGTTTTCATAGGATCCAGTTGGAAATTTTTGACAATATGGCTGAATGTACTGCCCACAGTCGCAAAAGGCCCGATTTTTGATTTTCGAAAATTTTTTTTTTTATGATTTTTCAAAAATTTCAAAGGCAACGGTGGTGTCCATAGCAACGGTTCTCATTTGCACACAACTAGGTCATGGTATGAACCTACCAACCAATTTTCATCGAAATCGCCATTGTATTGACTGAAATCGCCATTTTATATACTGATAATAAGGGTAGAACAAATCTCAAATTTTTTTTTTTTCGACTAGATAGACTACTCAACAGACACACACCATTAACAAATATAGTGGTCACTTACTGACTTGTGAACCAATCAATGGCCTCATTTATTTACATCCCATTTCAGGTGCATCTTCGGCCACCTCGCTGGTGTCTTAAGGTGCATCCAGGTTATCTCGCTCGGGTCTTAATTCACCATTTTGTTTGGCCTGCTCAACTATGACTTGACATGGAACAGGCTGCAATGATTTTGTAATGATAAACTTTTTTTTTCTTCACTTTCCTCACTCATATTATCGAATGCCTGATCATCATACCTATAAATAGCTGAATTGATTGCAATGCTTATAAACGCCTGGAGATAGCAGTGTTCGTGGCTTTATTTCATTTCCGCACATGCCATAACCTCAATAATCTCTTAAACTAAGCCAAATTACAAAATATAAACACCAGAATTTAACTTGTATTGCAGCACTTCTGACTGCTAAAAAGTGTTCATTGTCTAATTTTAACATATTTGATATTTTGGCCATCTCTGGGCGAATAATTTCACGAAATTCAGAAATTTCTTAGCCATCACGTTCTCCTGATTTGACGCCTCCTGATTATTTTCTTTGGAGTTACCTTAAGGAGTGTGTATATATCAATAAGCCCCATACAATTCAGCAGCTCAAGGACATCTGTGCAGAAATTTGAGGGCTGCAGCCAGAGTTATTGGCCGCTATTATGGAAAATGCTGTCGAAAGAGCCCGTCTCTGCGAAGCCGAAAATGGAGGACATCTAAGCTGCATCATTGTTCATAAACAAAGCAAATTTATCTCCGTTTTGTAAATTTTCTTTTGGAATAAAAAATAATCATAAATTATTTAAAAAAAAACAGAAATGTTATTTAATTTCTAAATCCCTCGGCAACTTTTGGGACACCCTGTATATATGTAAATACGTATGTGTGTATATATGTGTATATATATATATATATATATATATATATATATATATATATATATATATATATATATATATATATATATATATATATATATATATATATATATATATAAAATACACAGTCGACAGGACTATTTCTTTTTAAAATATAAAACTTGAAAACATATTAGCAACAAAAGATTGCAGATTTTATCTTTCACTCCACACTGAAAGTTCATGTCATTTTCTGAATGTCATGTCTGCCTCGGCATATTAAAAACACTTCTCAGTAGCTTCCACATTCTCCAACGTGAGACTTCTTACCTCATGTGCTCTCTCCATGCCAACTCACGTGCCTCATCTGCCATTCATGAGTAAAAAGTGAACAGCTACTGCCACTCACAGAAAAGTTCAGCCTGTCGAGTGATCCATTATAGGGATGGACGTCCAAAAAACCAGACAGTCAGCGTTTGATCACCTGCATCGAATGCATGAATGAATATAATCTCGTTCATTGTGTGACTTCCATATTTTTCTGTTATAGTGGCCAAATTTTTTTCCTATATATTGACATTAAAAAGGTTCTCAGCTCTTCTTCGTTAATTCTGTAAAACAGTTTGTTATCTTCTTGGTCAAACATCTGTTGGTGCCTCCATTTGGAACTCCTGGGTCATGATTGCAGGGAATCCCAGGTTTCATTTGCACATCTAAAAGTACACCGATATCTGCTAAATTTTGGGCCTGGATGTGATTTATGTATAAGCTCCTCCAAGAGCCATTAGATCACTTTAGGAAACAAACATAATCTTTAAATTTGATTTTTCTGACCATTTCCCTCTCGGCTTTGGTCAAGTACAAGTACATTCCTCTAAAGACATCAATGCAACGACACCAGCTGCTAATGCCCGCCTAAATGTCATTGATTACAGTAAACGGCTCATTAACATCCTCATCACTAAAGTGATTCATTAAAATACCTGTTGAGCTGACTTTGAAAAATCTCTCTGCTGTGAGTTAATTTTTTTCATCGAGCCTGAATTATTTATTGAAGTTCTGAGCAATTTTATCCAAAGCAACTTGAGGCACTGATGCAACAATAAAGGTGGAGGCATTTTGATTCACAAATATCCAATTAAAACAAACTTTGTGTTTTGCAAGTGATGCATAATTATCATCTTGTGTTTACTCTTGCAGACATTCTGTGCACAAGAGAGAGAATGAAAATGGCCAAAATGAACAAGGCCAACGCACTCCAGCTGAGAAGTTAACCGATGCCAATAACGCTGTCGCTTGAATGCTTCAAACCTGGCATCAATCAGTGTTTCATACTCTGGCATTGACGACTGAGTCAGATCAACCTTCACTGACCCAGCGCCAGAGCAGCGCGATGGTACACTTTACCTTGGGTCGGACCACCTTCAATACCCTCCTACAGGCCTCCCAAAAGGAGAAAAATAAAATCCCATAACCCATTCCTCATCCCTAATTCTGATATCCGATGGGAACCCATGATTGTGGAGTGTTTATCCTCTGATTCCTTCCTGTTGAAATTTTCAGCAAGACCTTTTAACCACAGCCAGATGCATCTGATACCATTAAAAACATAAACAAAGCAGTGAGACATTACTTCATGAGTAAGCTGAGGAAATGAACATTTTTGAACTGTTACTTGAATAGTGTGAGATTAAGCATGGTAGGAAATAAAGAAAATGAGTTCCTGGCAATGCAATCGTTGTCGTCATAATCTTGCATGACTGATCATTAACTTCCTGTCATCAGCTGCTGGATACTGTTTACTATAATGTATAATGTAAAGATGGGCTCTTGTGGTATATGATTAATTTGGAGGCCTCACCCAGATGACAAGTCGTCATTGATTCAACATTGACAAAAGATCAATAACATTGATGAATCATCCCAACCGCTAATGTAATGTTGATCCATTGTGACCTTTTCAATGATTGGAATCATCCATTCAATGAATGATGGGAATCATAGATTCAATGCTTTATCAATACTAAGATCAACAATGGTTCATGTACATCTTGCAGTCTGGGTATAACATGGGAAATGAAACACTGTGGCCAACTTACTGGGACAAATAGTGTAGTATTTTCGGAAAGCTGATCATGCTCGCAAAGGATTCCTACAATCCCTTATAGCTTGAGCCAAGGGAACTATAATGTAGTCCTGTACACCTTCCCAATTGAAGAGCGACTCGGTTTTTGATGTTGAAGAGAATGCGGTACATCACAATGCAATTGAACTGCCTCATAATATGTGTGGAAAGTTGTGAAATCCGATGGCAAATCGCCCTTAAAATTTACCTTTATTGAGAACTGATATATGAATATATTGTTGTAGTATTCTCACCCGCCCGGCGTGCGAACGACCGCGTTTCACTAATAGCAGCCGGTTCGCCCACCGAACGGACAATCCAGTCGTGACTTTCTGCAATGGCATCAGAAACCTGTCACGGATGGGTTTTCAATCCCACCACAACCTTGTCCGTACCCTACCCGCGCTACAGGGTCCGATCGCCAAATCTTCGATCTACCTAATTATTCGGGCAGGTAGGTTACCGAGAGGTTGTACCTCAACGGGACCGCTTGGAAACGAGCTGCTTAAGCAGCCTGCTTCCTTTTGGGATAACCGAGCAGGGTAATATCGCGCAGTCCCGTTGGACCCGATCACTTTACCGGCTATTTAAAAGCCAACTAATATTCTGCAATGCAAGATGGCATTTCAATGGGGGCATGGACGCAACGAACAGTTTACATTTAAACCAGCACATTTATTTACTCTACGTATGCAGGAACAATCATGCAGTCATTCAAAAACACCAAGATGCACGTATACAGAACAAGCAATGAATGTGGCACGGCACGCGGGCAAGACAAAGCGCTACAACCGTCTATAAGTAATTATTAATATACAGTCACTTACACAGTTTTACTTACGGGACTCTGCGCCACAACATTCATTCGAAAGAAAAGCAGGAAAAAGACCCCATCAAAGGCAATGGGGTCAGACTGGACCTCTTGGGTCTTTATGGCGTGGGACTTGGCAGACCGAACGAGTCCCACGAGACCGTTGCAGGTTACCTGCACCCTCGTGGTGTCTGGCTTGGGCGACCCGCGACGTCCCGTCCCCACTGCAGCTAGCGTAGCCGCGGTAGAGCTCGGGCCTTCCGTGTGGCAGGCGAGCTCTCTCCGGCTCTCTCCACACGAACGCGCTTGGGCGAACCGCGATGCTCCTTCCCCACGGCAGCTCGCGTAGCCACGGTCGAGTTCGGGCCTTGCCAAGCGGCCAGGTGTTTCGGTCTCAGTCGGCAACTCGTTTGAGAGGAACGAACGGGTCTTTGCTCTCTTAGAGTTGATGCTCTGTAAGAACCCGTCCGTCGCTCAGTGATGCTCGAACTGCACCGAAGTCCGATCGCCTCGGACCACCTGTCACTGGCTGGCGAGCTCTCTCCGGCTCTCTCCACACGAACGCGCGGTTCCGCGCGACACAGCAGGCAAGGCTGCGCCTCCAGCTCGCGTCTCCTTCGCGCCGCCCTGACTCTCCACTGACTGCAAGCTCCAAGCTCCCGACTCCGCCACGAGCCCAGACTTCCACGCAGCTCCTTTGCTTCTGGCTTCCTCCCGACTCCCCGACCTCTCCAGACTGACTCAGGCCGACCGATCAACTCGCCTCGACCGAGCTCGAACTCGAACTCGAACTCGAACTCGACCTCGACCTCGAACTCGACCTCGACCTCCACCAACTCACGCGGACTCCCTCAACTGCTCGTAACGCGGTGCTCCGCCCGTCCTTGTATAGGGCTGGTGAGACGCGGTTTGGCCTTCGCTCCCTCACCTCTAACCTCTGACCCCTGCGCGGAGAGTGGACGTGCGCGAGATCATCAAGCCTCTCGATCCAACCGCCTCTGACCTCTGCGTGGAAAGCGGACGTGCGCTAGATCACCAAGCTTGATCCGACGAGCAAACGTCCCACGTCGGCCTGCAGCGACGCCGCTCGATGTGGACTCGCCGCGGCTGACACAGAGATGGCGTCGTTTCGGAGACGAAGGTGAGGCGATGTTTGTGGTGTGGAGATGTTGACGGTTGTTGGCGAAGTGGTGAGGATGGCGTAGTTTGGAGAGAGGCAGGTGTGGTTGTGGTGGTCGAAGGCGGCTGGTCCAAAATAACGATAGTAAAGAATAACGGCTAACTCAAAGATCACAGCCCGGTTAACATGAATAATTCCCTTTAAACAATGGTGGGGAAATCTATCTGAATACGGACTTATCGGCCTAACTGATCTCGGGACCTTTATGGTGTTCTGTCAATTTCCACAGCCATAAGAATATGTATATACTGTCATACACCAACATTCACGGATCATAAAATGCGACCTGCTTCTACATTCGCAGCCCTGTGATTCACGTATTCGCAGTTTTTTGCGGGCATATTCGTGGATTTCAGGGGATTTTTTTTATTTTTCCCTTATGGATCACGAACACCCTGAAGCCTCGCCTACTTTTCTCCATTGAAACAATGCCCCGACATTCGCTGAATTTTTCAGGAGTGTATCCCACGCGAGTTTTGTGGTCCGACAGGATATATATATATATATATATATATATATATATATATATATATATATATATATATATATATATATATATATATATATATATATATATATATATATATATATATATATATATATATATATATATATATATATATATATATATATATATATATATATATATATATATATATATATATATATATATATATATATATAACCCTGTATCTCAACACAATTGTGATTTTGAGTTTTGACCCAAATGACCCTGCTTTTATTCATTCTGAGTTTGGTGGGATGTTTCATAAATTTCTCAAGACAATAATTATTTTAATTTTCGATCCACATGAAGTGATTTTATCTGCACTTTCTCACCTGCAGATTTGCTTTAATGGGTGCAATGTGAGAATGGAGTCTTATATTTGTTCACTTCACGAGTGTTTGTATAAAGCGTCAATATTAGTTTACCTCAGGAGTGTTTGTATTTTGTTATATTAATGGTATAGTCTCAGTTTGTGATTGGAATGATTCTGTATGGAATGAAAATATAGAGAGATTGAGTTTAAAGCAGAATGAGGAAATTATGTGAGGGTTTCCACCTGTGACATTCACAGGTTCTGCATTGCAGTTTTGCCATTGTGACATCATAGAAATATTACCTACCTACCTTCTGTTGGGTTCAATTCCTTCATGAACCAGCAGTCCAGCTCCCTCCCTTGCATAGCACAGGTAACTCGCTAGCATATCGACAGGACGCACATCCATTCGAGATCAGCTTGGGGCATTTCGTCATGCTCCATACTTTTTGACCTACATCTCCACCCGTGCAGCTCCGGAGCATGCTCCCATACCTGACCTGACCTGGCACTTGACTTCTGGTCTTTCGGTTGGCATTGGTGGAAACAATAATCTGTGGCAGACAGGCTTTTTATTATTATTATTTTTTCTCAGATTCTGTGGTTTTACCAGGCGAGACATAATCTGCCGCTGATACTCACCATTTCAGCCAGGGTTTTAAAAATAATTTATTTATATTTTCATATACATACGCCTTCTGAGGGTTCTGAGTTTTTTTTTTCCCGGTGGATCGGATTTGATGTCCATCGTCATGTGAAATTTCAGCTTTCGACATGCACCCTGAAGGTCCCGAACATTAATATCAGTGAGTCAATCAGCGAGTCAGTAAATGGTTAGAATGAACTTTCCATATTGGATATATATATATATATATATATATATGGACCCCTGGTGTTGGCGCCTGGTGGACCCCTGGTGTTGGCGCAGTGGTTAGGGCAGCGGCTTGGGATCCAAGAGGTCCTGAGTTCAAGCCCCGTTGGGCCACTGAATTAATACACCAGGGGGTTGACTCAGCCTGTCATCCTTCCGAGGTCGGCGAAATGAGTACCAGTATACTGGGCCGGTGTATACCCCGGTTAAAATAGGTGTACCATATCCCTGTGTGTCGTAAGAGGCGACCAGGGTTGCGTCAGTAAGGGCATCCGGCGTAAAACATGTGCCAAATCACTATGCGGATCATGCGGATGATCCGCTGTGGCGACCCCGAATGGGAGCAGCCGAAAGAAGAAGATATATATATATATATATATGTATGTATGTATGTATATATGTATGTATATATGTATGTATGTATGTATATATATGTATGTATGTATGTATATATATGTATGTATATATATGTATGTATGTATATATATATATATATATATATATGTATATATATGTATGTATATATATGTATATATATATATGTATATATATATATATATATATATATATATATATATATATATATATATATATATGTATATATATATATATATGTATGTATATATATGTATGTATATATATGTATATATATGTATGTATATATATGTATATATATACATACATATATATATATATATATATGTATATATATATATATATATACATATATATATATATATACATATATATATATATATATGTATATATATATATATATATGTATATATATATATATATATATATATATATATATATATGTATATGTGTATATGTATATGTATATATATATATATATATACATATATATACATACATATACATATATACATATACATATATACATATATACATATATACATATATACATATATATATATATATATATATATATATATATATATATATATATATATATATATATATATAACACACACACACACACACACACACACACACACACACACACACACACACATATACATGCGGTGTATGCTTACACGTTGTAAGCATTAACAAACCATGCTTCCCCATTGTCTTGGGTCACTCAGCTGCATTTGTATTTTTCATATATTTACATTTTCATTTACAGACACTTTCCGATGGTTCTGTGATTTTTTTTCTGATGTATCGGCTTCGATGACTGTTGGCACACAAAATTACTGTACTTTCCCATTGTCTCTGGTTGCTCACCTGCATTTTTTTCATTTATTTATATTTTCATTTATGGATGTTGCCGATGATTCTGTGATTTTTTTTTTCTGGAGTACTTGCTTCGATGTCCATTGGCATACCCAATTTCAGCTTTCGACGTCACCGAGAAGGTTCCGATCTTTAATATCAGCCAGTGAGTCAGTGGTTGGAAATATATAAGTAGGGTGAATATATTGATTCTGGCTCACTTTTCCCCATGAAAGTGAATGGGGGATTTTCAGCGATTCATATTTTTTTCCCCTGAAAAGTAAACCCCCTTTTTATCCGAAGGTATATTTATTTGTCTCCCCTTTTAACCTAGGGGCACTCTTCAAATAACCAGTGCAATAAGATAAAGATTTGTTCAAGTAGTGAAGTAGTAATGTGATTTGTTAAAGGTGATTTGAAAGAAATATCTGAAACATGTAAGCCTAGGGGCACTCTTTTTCAAATAACCAATGCATATTGTTTAGCTCACTCATTGAACCTATAAAGATTTGTTCATTCTCAAATTCCTTCAATAGTTTAATTTTCTTTGCACAATAATCCCCATATAAAATATTTAAAAATAAAACATTTGACTTTATATTTTTCAAGATACCCCTTTTGTGTCATTAGAAATGATAAACATCTCTTAATGCTCTTGTTTGACCACTTCCCGAGCCACATATAATTTTGAGATTGCAGTAAATTATTTTTCCATTGTTCAATTGATAACCATCAAAGTTTTCAGTCCATTCAAGGATATTTTTTTTCTTTACATCCTCTAACTTACTAGTTTTTAAATTGATTTGCTTATTTGTTTTATTTACCTTTGTTTTAGTTATTTTTTCAATAAGACTTATTTGATATTTTTCACATTCTTTATGTTTTCCATTTATATACCAAGACTGAGATTTTCTCCACTCTTTAGTTTGATTAATACTTGGTTTGACCATTTATATATTGTGAAAAAACGCGGCGGTTGCCCTTCAAAACCCTAACCCATCTTCCCATCGTTAAAACACAATCTATTCTATACACTCTATCATACAATATCCAGATGGAACACAATCTATTCCATTATCTAAAATAAATATCTTATCATCAAAGGCTCCTAATGCCTTTTTATTTACTTCTTCACTATATATACCTTATGTTTTTAACTTCTTATTGTATTCATTTTCCTATATTCTTCTTTCTTATTCATCAAACAATTATAATAATTTCTAAAAGTTATTGATTTTTTTATTACATATTTCTTTATTCCGTTTAACCTCTTATCAATCTGATCACCATACTTATAAGAATATGCCTTTGCTCTCAATCCAATAAACTCACTCATTACTTTTCCACCCAACTCATCCTTAAACTTACCAATAACCTTTTCATTCTTTTTTGAAAATAACTCACTCTTCTTACTAAAATTACTTGTATCATATACTCCAATATTTTTCTTCATATCTTTATAAACATCATCAGTTTTTATATCAAGGATAAAACTATCAGTGTCCATATACAACAATGAAACATTTTCACCATACTCTTTCTTCAAACCATTCTACAAATAATCATACATCAATATCTTTGATAAATCAAGAACTGCTGTTCCAATATAAATTGGTTTATCCATTACAATACTTTCCTTTTCCATATGAATAGCAGAAAAGTTCTCTGGGAAAACCTCTTCTCTCTCAAAACTTGGTTTATTTTTCAATCTCGAAGCTTCTTTCCAAGATGTTGCGAATCTAATGTTTTGCCTGTTTCTAACATTTTCCATAGTCTTTCCAAATACAGCATTATTCATTAATTTATAAAAGTCTCCTTCAAATTTTACTTTTGTATTTGCTCTCATATCTGTATTGAATTGAATATACTTTTTCACCCAAGGACTTTGTTTAAATTTTAAAACTCTATGAATTTTAGCTACTCTCAATCCTTCTCTCAAAAACTGTTTTAAGCTTCTCTGATGCAAAACATATCCCTCTTTATCATAGAATGTTGTTAATAACTTTTCTGTTGATTTACCTTTAATATTAAAACTTTTATGATAATCACTGAACCATTCTTTCTTTGGGGTTTCTTTCTCACATGCAAAAGGAAGGTCTTTATGCTTATTATGAATTTCACTCGGGTACCTCAAATCAACTTCAAAATAATAACCTTCTTCTTCCTCATTAAATTCCTCTTGAGAAGAAATAATAATATTCATCAAAGCCTTTTCATAATCCTTTTCTTCCACCCACTATAATTTACCATAAGGCAGAGATTGAGACATTGCCCATCCATACAAATTATTAGCATCAAAATACATCAAATAATTACTATCTTTTTCACTATCATAATTTGGAAGATATTTATTATTTGCTTTAGCATATCTTTTTGAACATACTTGTGATATTCCACCTCTCTTGGACTTCTCAATCATCAAAAGCAAATCTACATCACTGATTAAATCTATATCTTGTTTTGTCATTTTCAACATTGCACTCCAAGCTAAACCAGGAGCTGTGAAATAGTGGGCAGGATCTAATCCATAACTATTTTTATTATGACAGAGTGATCTAAAAACTTCAAACACATCAGCTAACAATAAAACATGTTTTTCGATACAAATCATGATATTCTCCAAGGTTCTTTATCTTAAATATTTTCCAAATTTCTTGTGCGTGTTTATATTCCTTATCACTTATCTCTTCTTCATTAAGGTTATTATAGAAACTTTCTTTTGAAGGAAGTTGTGTTTCTTTAAATCTCATAAATGAATCCATATAATCATAAGGATAAATTCCCTTACTTGTAAGAATTTTCTCTTTACTTTGAATTTCATTCCTTGTTTGAATTTCCTCTCTAGTTAGAATTCCCTCTTTAATCAGAATTTCATCTTGAATCAGAATTTCCTCTTTAGTTAGAATTTCATGCATTGTTTGAATTTTCTTTATAATTAGAATTTCATCTTCAGTTATAATTTCTTCATTAATTTCCTCAATAATTAGAATTTCCCCCTTACTTTGAATTCTCTCTTTAATCTGAATTTCCTCTTTTGGAAGGAATGAATTAAGATTTGGAAAAGACCGCGTGGAGTTTAGATTTGATGCGAGGTAGGCTAGTGGTGTTCCCATAAACTTGTAAGAACCTAGAAACCTAATACGAGTTAAAGGTTTTGTGAATATCATTTTTTAAATGAAATATACTTTTGACTTGTGTTTGTTAAGGCAGAAATATTCCCTGATGTTTTTGAAAGTTCATTTATAAATAGATGTGTTTCATAGTTGACACTGTTGTGAAGAAAGACTGGAATAAAAGAAGGAAATTTATAATTAAGATTAAAACAGGAATGAGTGGGACCTCTATATTTACCAGTAAGATGACAATGATCCCTAACTTTAGACTCCTCAATTTCCTCCTCACAAATATGACAGATATTGTTCTTTCTGAATTCTAATTTTTCTTCTTCGGTTAATTTCATTGGTTCATGTGTTTCTTTCATTAATTTAGTTCGTCTTATACAATCCTTTTCTAATCGTTTTACAAACTCTTTTGAAGCTTTTTTTCCACTATAATGTTCAAGTTTATGAAACTTTTCTCCAACAGATGATTTGATATAATAACAGAAACCACAATGAATATGTTTTTTATATGTATTTGTATGTGATTCTTTTGGATAAGGAGAAGCAGTATTTATCTTTTTTAGGATACATTCAAAATCAGCATATATCACAAATGGGTGCATGATAGATTTATTATAATCTTCAAAAGAAATCTTTTCACCAGGTTTAGGCATTGTAAGTACAGCTGATTTATGATTACTACAATATTTTGAATGTGGTTCTTATCGTTCTTTTGTATGAAATGAATTAAGACCGCTTACAAGGATATATTTTGTTTGCTTTTCTGAATACCTGAGAAGAGATTAATCTTGATAAATTATTGATGTATGTATAATGTGAATTCTTTTCAACACTAAAATGTAAAAGATCAATGTGCGTTTGTTCATTTTTATTGTTGTTTGAAATTTTTTAATATTTGAACTTTGTTTGTATCCGTTAATCCATCTACATTAATAGAAAGATTATTCTTTTTCTCAAAGTTAGGAATACCTGTTAGTGGCATTGGGAATTTAAAATCTTTAATGTCCAAGGTATTCTCATATTTCATATATTGTTTTATTCTTTCTGAATTACAATTTGGTGGATGTAAGTGAGCAAGAACAGACCAGAGAAAACATTTATTATCATTGTTCTTAATATTAACAACTGCCTTCTTTCGTTTTATTTATTTTGGTAATTCAATATAAGAAGAAGCTTTAAGAGGGTTTGATTTTAGAATGTGTATCTAAAAAGATGATTTTTTGAATATTAAATCCACTTCCTACCACTGTATTATCAACATCCTCCTCTTGTCTTGATAGTTCTTCATAAACCCCACTATTCAAAAAATCTGAAATGATGTTATAAAATGAATATCTGCTCTCATATAAGGAGTTTGTTCTTTATCTTGTCTTTTCATATTCATTTTCACTCCCACACAAAACTTTAAAGTTTTCATTTATTTTAAAGTATTTTTAATAACTTTTTCAATATCAGGTTTCACTATTTCAATTGATTCAGCTATTGATGATGGACCGGGTTCTCCAAATTGAAAAATCTTATTTTTATATGCCCTTTAAATGCCCCATCAGTGTTTTCAATATAACAGTCTCCCTTCACTTTAAACTCATTTTTCTTGTGTTTTTGTGATTGAAGGTGATTCTTATAACTACTCTTCAAAACATCCTTTGAGCAGATATCACAATGTTTTCTTTCCAACTCAAGAGGAGATATTTGATGAAATAGATTAAATGTGTGTTTGTTGGTTCGAAGGTGTTTTCTATAATGTTTATATTCATGATTACAAACATCACAGTACGTTGTATTCACCATATTTATATAATAAAACTTTGCTGAAACTAAAATTTTCTTGATGAAAATTTCGTTAAATTTATGGGTGAATCTGTGCTTAAAACCATTTTATCCTCCAACTTTTTTCACTTAATTAATACAATGTTTCAAGACACAAAAGACAAGTTTCAATCAATCTCTTCATTTGTTAAAGATACTGAGAAATATGTCAAGGATGTAAAATTGAACAAAGATAAATATAACAACTTTTGGATGAAACAATTATGGTGGATAAGATGAGTTCTTCAATTTCCTTCAGTGGAAGGGCTTTTATTATACCTGAAAACATCAATAAGAGTATCTCTAACAAAAGTTTCTCCTCTACTTCTGGTAATATATTCAAAACTAGTAAAAGCAATGAAACAAGAAAGAGTATCAAAAAAAAAAACCTTATGGATGAAGCTTTAGAAAGAAAAGATAAGACCATCTGTAATATGCAAGGAGAAATTTGTATTTTTTTCAACAACCCTAAATATGTAAATCCTGATGAAATAAAGGATGTTAATATATCAGGTGAAATGACATTTCGTTCAATAGTCGTTAAGGATCATTTTAAAATTACCTTTAATATAAAAAATGTTGTCGTTGAATCTGGTAATGAAAAAAGTATATAGATATCAATGGTAATGTTGTTTCGACTTATTAAATATGAGTCAAATATTCAACTGAAGATTTTGAAGATTATGAAAGTATAGATGATTCCGAAGATGAATTTTAGTTTAAGTAAAGTTTTACTTTATAAATATGCTAGACTTCCCTGATTCTCCATATGACAAATTTGAGAATTGTCCTGCGTGTGATAGTGGGATTAAACAGAGTCAAAAGCCTATAAACAATGTATATTCTGTGATTATCTTCTAATTAATGATAATAAAAAATATAAAAAGGAAAATAATTATTTTAAATTTACACCAAAAATGAATTACTTTACAAGATTGATTCGAGAAATGAATATAAAATATGAGGGTGATAACACACCTTTCCTTACAAGGATAGAAACTGAACGTATTGTCGAAATGTTCAAAGGATTGTTGTTATATATTATTCACGATTGTCATTTTCAGGGAAATATCAACACAAGATATTGTGTGAATAAAATAATGGATTATCTTTAAATTAAACCCGAACTTAGGATAAAATATAGAGTTTCTAAAAAAAGCCAATAATAAGTTAAATAACCTGTTTTCCAAATATATAAATGAATGATTTTTTACCCATTTGGGAAAATAAGATAAAATTGAACAATCATAAAAATCTTCCAAATTCATCAAGATGTCTCATAGTGGATGCGGAAAAACCTGCTTACTTTTGAAGATGCTCCTGACTCAACTTTTTAGATTATGATAATTTAATAATTTTCACAAAGTCGAGTTTTCAACCAGAGTATCAACTTCTCTCACAAGGTTTCGATACTGGTCTTCAAAAAGAAGATATAATCGGTTTATTTAAACTTCAAAAATAACCTTAATGATTATAACATTGAAGATATAATACAACTATTTTGTGATACACAGAGATGTAAAAAGAAATCAAAACCGATAACTTGTATTCTTAGTGATAATACGGATGATATACCGTCTCCCCGAGATTTGGATAAATAAAAAAAGAACCTCGTTATCTTTGATGATTGTGTTAATGAGAGAAACCAAACAGTAATGGACAGCTACTACACAAGAGGGAGACATTCTTCTTGTAATTGTATTTATATTAGTCAATCGTACTTTCAACTTCCTCATCGTTCCATAAGAAACAATGCTAATACTTTTATTGTATTCAAGTTAAATTCAATAGATATAAATAATTTTTGGAGAGATAACACTGAACAACAAATTTCAAAAATTTTTTTTTACTGGAGATGTGTAAAGTGATTAAGACTAATTTGGGTACGCTGATTTCAAAAATCATAACCGTTTTGCTGTATCACGTCAGGATTTTCAGGAACAGAAATATTCCCATTGCCTAGAAGTCAGGATTTCAATGAAATTTACATATGTCTTTAACATGTCTATTTCGTACAATTGTTGTTAACTTGTGTTATATTTCTTTCTTTCAGATAAAGATGAGTAGGCGTTCCTGTACCAATCATCCTGACAACTTCTGTTATGTCTGTGGTCGGTATACCAAAAAAGATCAACAGCGAAGTATATCTACAGCAGTGAAAATGAAGGCTGCCTACTTTCACTACTTCGGGTGTAAGGTGGGGGACCAAGAACAGAGCTGGGCACCACACATCTGCTGCACAAGCTGTCACACAACCTTGACTCAGTGGTTGGTGGGCAAGCGCGCGAGCATGCCATTTGCGGTGCCCATGATATGGCGTGAGCCGCAGAATCATCATGATGATTGTTATTTCTGCTGCACAAGCATCGCCGGCTTCAACAAGAAGAATAAAGGTCACATCAAGTACACTGACTGCGTCTCTGCTCGTAAACCTGTGCCTCATGATGACGAGAACCCCGTTCCAACACCTCCAGCTGATCAGAACATAGCTGTAAGCAGTGGTGAAGAGGATGGTGATGATGAACCTTTTGAACCCGACACTCAAGAATCACACCTTCTGAACCAGGGAGACTTAAATGATCTTGTAAGAGATCTCTTGCTGTCAAAGGCGAAGGCAGAGCTGCTTGGATCAAGGCTGCAGCAGTGGAATCTACTTGAACCTAACACCAAGATTTCCTTGTTCAGAGCACATCACAGAGACATGGCTGAGTTCTTTGAGATGGAAGGCACGATGACATTCTGCAGTGACATCAACGGTCTGTTGAAAGAACTTGGGTGTGATCACGATCCTGCAGACTGGCGCCTCTTCATCGACTCGGGGAAGAACAGCTTGAAGGCTGTTTTGCTCCACAATGGCAACGAGAAACCATCAGTCCCACTGGCTCACGCGTTCGGCATGACAGAGACCTATGAGACTATGCGGCAGCTGCTTGATTCCATCAAGTACAATGACTTCAACTGGCACATCTGCGGAGACTTGAAAGTGGTGGCGCTGTTGTGAGGGCTGCAGTCAGGCTACACGAAATACATGTGCTTCCTTTGTCTCTGGAATAGCAGAGACGACAAGAATCACTGGACGAAGAAAGATTGGGAAGAGCAAAAAGAGCATGTACCTGGTCGACACAACGTGAAGCATGTCGCCCTTGTCGACCCAGCCAAGGTTTTCCTTCCACCACTCCACATAAAGCTCGGCTTGATGAAAAGTTTTGTACAGGCAATGGATCTGAATGGGTGTGGGTTTTTATACCTCAAGGAAAAGTTTGGCAACACCTTGTCGGAGGCCAAGATCAAGGCTGGTGTCTTTGTTGGACCGCAAATCTGACAGATTATGAAGGACGAAACTTTTCCGACAACTCTAAACCCCAAAGAGCTGGCAGCGTGGAGGAGCTTCAAAGCTGTGACGGACAACTTCTTGGGGAACGAGCGCGCGGACAACTATGAAGAAATAGTGCAGCAGCTGCTGGAGTCCTTCAGGAAACTTGGCTCCAGGATGTCCCTGAAAATCCATTTCCTACACCAGCACCTGAACTTCTTCCCTGACAACTTGGGAGCAGTCTCGGACGAGCACGGCGAGCGATTCCACCAAGAGATTTCACTCATGGAGACGCGTTACCAAGGGCGGCACAACCCGAACATGATGGGCGATTTCTGCTGGTTCCTGCATCGTGAAATTGACACAGAGCAGCACAAACGCAAAGCCAAATGCCTAAAGCATTTTTAATTACATTCTAGTGGAGTTTTTCTGTAATTTCTATAATTTTGAAGCATTCATGATGAAATAAATGAATAAATGAATTTTTGTAAATTTCATTGAAATCCTGACTTCTAGGCAATGGGAATATTTCTGTTACTGAAAATCCTGACGTGATACAGCAAAACGGTTATGATTTTTGAAATCAGCGTACCCAAATTAGTCTAAATCACTTTACACATCTCCAGTAAAAAATTTTTGTTGTTCAGTGTAATTGTTCTACATTATGCAGTAAAAAAGAATTTGTAGATTACATGAAGCACACAACTGAAAAATATAAATATATTGTTGTGAAACAAGATGAGATATTAAATGATATTTTCCAATAAATAAATGGATGCAAAAGAAAGAGCAATAAGATTTGAGGAACATCAAGAGTTGGTTTCAAAAGTTGTAAAACAACAGGAAGACATAAAGAAGAAATGCAGATAGAAGCTAATGGGTGAAGAAGCATTTGAAAGAAAACAAGAGAAATTTTTTCAACCACTTTTAAAAACTTCCAAAAAAAAAAATTGTCGATGTTTCCACAGTTCCCACAGTAGAATATACTCCTAAAAACCTTCAAATGTTAAAAGATTTTGATCAAATGACGAAGGAAGAATTTGAGCATAGAGAAGAATTACAATATGATGATGAAGGATTATTTCAACAACTGGAAGAGATGAATCGCCCCCCTGCTTATATTGTGAATGCTCTTCAAAACAATGAATATTCAGCGGAATCAAAACCAAAGCAGGACTCATCCCAACAGAACAACCAGCAATATTTCATCTTGTTTAAGAAAAGGTATTGATATTTAATGATTAATTAAGGTTCTCGGGGTCTGCTCAACCGCTTGTTAAACTAACTCCAAGATTAATGTTTCTTCTCACAAAAGATGGAAGACAAGCTTCAACTGTGAGGAATGAATCAAAGTATTTTGATAAACCATTGGATATGAAAAATAATGATGATAGAGTATATATTGATCTGCTGAACTCTTTTTATTATAAGGTTAGTCTTTCTGGTAAACGTGGCACGAATGAGAAGGAGAAACACATTATTCAGGCTTTAAAGTAGGCTTGGTTCAACAAGCTTTTGGACACCATGAAGTTGTGGGAAAGAGTAGTGGAAGCTAGGTTGAGAAGAGAGGTGACGATGTGTGAGCAGCAATATGGGTTTATGCCAGAAAGAGCACCACTGATGTGATGTTTGCTTTGAGAATGTTGATGGAGAAGTATAGGCAAGGCCAGTCGGAGTTAAATTGTGTGTTTGTAGATTTAGAGAAAGCTTATGATAGGGTGCCAAGAGAGGAGTTGTGGCATTGTATGAGGAAGTCGGGAGTGGTGGAGAAGTATGTGAGGATTGTGCAGGATATGTATGAGGACAGTGTGACAGCGGTGAGGTGTGTGATTCGAATGACGGACCGGTTTAAGGTAAAAGTGGAATTGCACCAAGGATCGACACTGAGCCCTTTCCTCTTTGCAATGGTGATGGACAGGTTTACGGACGAGATCAGACTGGAGTCTCCATGGACTATGATGTTCGTGGATGACATCATGATCTGTTGGGAGAGTAGGGAGCAGGCTGAGGCGAGCCTTGAGAGGTGGAGGTACGCACTGGAGAGAAGGGGAATGATAGTCAGTAGGAGTAAGACGGAGTACATGTGTGTAAATGATAGGGAGCGTGGTGGTATAGTGCGGTTGCAAGGAGTTGAGGTGGGGAAGGTGGATGGGTTTAAATACTTGGGATCAACTGTACAAGTAACGGAAAGTGTGGGAGAGAAGTGAAAAAGAGAGTGCAGGCAGGATGGAGTAGGTGGAGAAGAGTTGCAGGAGTGATTTGTGACAGAAGGGAAGCTGCAAGAGTGAAGGGGAAAGTGTATAAGATGGTAGTGAGACCAGGTATGTTGTATGGTTTGGAGGCGGTGGTGCTGACAAAAAGACAGGAAGCGGAGCTGGAGGTGGCAGAGTTAAAGATGCTGCGATTCTCGTTGGGAAGGACGAGGATGGACAGGATAAGGAATGAATATATTAGAGGGACTGCGCAGGTTGGACGGTTTGGAGACAAAGTGAGAGGCGAGATTGCGATGGCTTGGACATGTGCACAGGAGGGAAGCGGAGTATATCGGGAGAAGGATGCTGAAGATGGAGCCGCCAGGCAGGAGGAGAAGAGGAAGGCCAAAGAAGAGGTTCATGGATGCGGTGAGGGTGTACATGCGGGTGGTTGGTGTGTCAATGGAAGATGTGGAGTATAGAGCGAAATGGAGACGGTTGATCCGCTGTGGCGACCCCTAACGGAAGCAGCCGAAAGAAGAAGAAGTAGGCTTGGCTCAGGTGTTAGTTTTCTTCCAAATGACCCATCACAATTCGTTAATAGACTGTTATTGATGTTAGGTAGTATGAAAGCTGGAAATAACAATTGTTTTAATGAAGCATCAGCCATTTTAGATCAGTTGATGAACATGAAAATAATTAACAAATCTCAATATAAAGATATTTTATCTCATATTAAATAAGATGAGAAGCACAATCCTGAGTTTTAATTTCACAACAAGCGACCACACATCTTCATTCCCCATACCCATTACAACTTGACACAACAAAAGAATATGAGGCATCTTTATTGTCCATGGAAACTTTAAATACCTTATTTAATATAAGTGATACAAATGACAAGTTTAGTGATAATCCGGGAAGTGGATACAAAACGATAACAGTCTCACGCAGAGAATATGAGATTTCTCAAATATCTTCCGAAATTGCTCGTCTTCTGAAAGAACAGGGTGATGAACCAAAAAATATTGTTTTTGACATTCAAAAACATACTTCAAAATCAACGATTAAACTTAAAAATACTACAAGGTTGATTTCACAATTGATAATTCATTTCGAGAGTTATTGGGTTTCTCCTCAAAAAAGATTGAAACTAATGGGACGTTTTACAGTGATAATCTCATTCAAATATCCTCAGGAATAAATTCGGTATTAATTCACTGTGATTTGATTGATGGTGCTTATAATGATGGAATAAAAACAAATACAATATTTTCATTCAGCACATACTCAACCCCAATTGGTTATAAATTAAATATGGAACCCAAAAATCTGGTTTATCTCCCAGTGTCAGGAAAAACCATACACAGAGTAAATTTTAGGATAACCGACCAAAATAATCGTATGATTTATTTTAATGGAGAAGTTATATCCATCAGAATTCACCCACGTGAAGTTTTCCAATAAAAAAATACGATCGTTATTGTGAGGAAACACGAGTTGGGAAAATATAAAATAATTACAGGGGATGGGATGTTCCTTTCCCCATACTACAAGGGTGAAGGTATTATCTTGGTAGATGATACTATAAACCGAAGAGACAAAGGGGTGTAGGACATCAGTTTAGAGGAGATGGTATAATTGATACTCTAATGGGTATCCGTTCAACTATTCTGAAACATCAAGACCGAATTGGTTCAACTGCTTCTGCTGTGGGAAATGTAGCAGGTGCTTTAAAGAGCATAAAAGATGCCCAAAAGGAATCTCATAAATTCCAAGAAATAAAAGAAATTAGGAAAGGCAAAACTCAGTTGTCTCCATAAGAATGACAGAAAATAATTCAAATACTTGGGTCAGGGTTTCAAAAGTTTTAACATCTTTTTTCCTAAATAAATACAAGTCTGGAAGCAATTGATAGTATCTATGATTTGGATGATACCATTGTCATCTCAGACTCCACTAAAAAAGAAGATTACTTCAAGGTCAATGCAATAACTGCAACAGACTGGAATGCAAATGGCACAAAAAGTTTTGAAATAAATAATCAACAAACCTATTTGAATCTATTCGAAAGTTTCTTGTTGTGTAAATTTAAATTCACTAAGGCTGGGAATAACACAAACGCTACACTCGTCAATGATTTCTTCTGGAAAATGTTTGATAGTGTTCGTTTGTACATTGGAACACAATAAGTTGAAGCGGTTGATTGTGTCTCTGCTATATCTGAAATGATGCAATTTACACTTTATACATTCAGTGATAGAATGGGAAAGGGGCTGTCGAAGGTTTTATTCCTGATATGTCAACGGGAACAACCACAGACGCTGGATATACTCAAAGGAAAGGAATGTACACTGATGATACAAAAGCAGTTAATAGTTTTACTGTGGCAGTTCCTCTTAAAGGTATATTTGGATTTTGTGATCAAGATAAAGTTCTGTGTGGTCTTAAAATTAGATTTCAACTACAAAGGAATGACAATGAAAATAGATTACTTTTGGTGTTGGGAGTGCTTTTTTTGGTGATCAGAATAAATTTGTAATTGATGAAATGAGTTGGTATATTAATGAATATACTCCCAATCTTAAAACAGAAGAGATGTTGGATAGAAGACTCAACGAAATCACTGTGTATCATACCTCAACAGAAGATGTCAACATGCTAAACTAAACCAAACCACTTACATGTCGAATTTGGGTGTTCTCGAAGGAATGCCACAATATCTGTTGATCATTTTTTTAAAACCAGATGGCGATACTGCTACTGATAAGAATAATGCATTGAGTGATAATGCTAAGGTGAAACAACTTCGTGTTTCTCTAGATGGAACATTTTATCCATGAGATAGATTGGAAATTACTTGGGAAAAAAATGATTATGCTGCAGCATACAAGTCTTACCAAAAGGTGTGTGAAAGTAATGGAGATAAAGAACCTATTTTGGATATGACAGCATTTAAAAGTTTGTATACAATCTATGCGTTTGACCTGAGTGCTCAAAAGGAAACTATAAAGTCTCATTGAGTGGATACTTCCCTATACATTGAAAGAGGAGAGAGTGAGGAAGTTGATGCATATTGTTTGCTTTTGGAAGAAACAGAATTACAGATTAATACAGATAATGGTGTTAGGATTAGTCTCACATAATTTTTTTGTTAAATAAATGAGTGGCAAAGTTCGAACTGCGGTATATGTTAATCAAATAAATCTTCATAAACTATCATCTCGTGTTCAAAATCAAAAACCTTGTATGATTAACGTTAATACAATTCAGAGAAAAGGAGCAGTAAGAATTGATGTTTTGCTCACAAGAGAACAGGTTAAAATCTTGAATGATACGGCTCACTTGAAATTAAAATGACAAAAATAATGTTGAAGAAATATTCAATAAGAGAGATGAGTGGAGGATTTCTCCCATTTCTAATTCCTTTATTTGCTGGTTTAAGTGCGGTTGGAGCATTGAGGGGTGGTATTTCAACAGCGGTGAAAACTGCCAATGAAAGGAAGGCTCAACTCCGGGCTCAAAAAGAATTGGAAAGACATAACAAAGAGTTGGAGAAACAAATTAGTGGAAGTGGTGTAATTGTAGATTTTGCTGAAAAACTTGAAGGTCTGCCTGATAAAGCGAGATTGTTAGTTGGAGATATGCTTTCTTCTATAGCACAAGCAGGTGTAAAATTAACTAAAAGGGGCATGGATTATATCTTTCAAATAAATAACTGAGCACTGATGAGTGGTTTAAAGAAGTTGGAAAGAATACAACATCAAATTTACAACTTGTCAAATATTGTAAGAAATTAAAAATTCATAATGTGGTTGTTTGTATGAGAGATGAATTAACAAATGTGCCGAAACATACAAAGAATATTATTATGAACGAAGAAGATAATAATGGAAACAGTTCTCATTGGATTTGTATTTTTAATAGTCAAGACAAATATTATTTTGATAGTTTTGGTCTTCCACCACCTGTTGAAGTCATAAAATTCTTCCAGAATGGTGTTTATGAAACATTTCAAGTCCAAGAATTAAATTCCAAGTGTTGTGGTCAATTATGTCTCGATGTGTTATTTCAACTCAACAAAAATAAAAAAAATTATGACATTATTTTTAATCTAATATAAATGACTTATGTTGGTAAAGATGGTTCTATCTTTGGTGTATCCCAAGAACTGGATATTGATTTATCAATTTTTACACAAAGGCACAGGCTGAACGACATAAATATAGTATAACAAAATAATAATATGAAAAATGCTTATAAATTAAAAAAATTATCCAAGCCCGACTGACACGAATGACTTGGTGAGATTAAGCGATTTATCACAATATATATCCTTAAATAAACCGGCCGTGTATTCCAAAGATACAGAAGTGTTGATTTTATCTCCAGGTCATACACAGTTCACAGTTCGAATTAAAATAAATTTTTATAAAGAAGGGTGTATCATTTACATGAGAATAGAACAATGGGGTATGATATGAATGATTTAGTGTATAATTGGTCATTTAAAATTGACCTAGAAGACCTGGAACAATTAAATCAGTCTCGTAAGGAAGCATATTATCCACTTGGTATAGAGAATGAGTTTTGTGAAAGCACGATTAGTAAACAACAAATAAAATAATTTAATAAGGGTAAATATAATAATGGTTTTGCCCTAGTTTATATCATGAAATCAGAAAAAAACAGGATTATATATAATAAGTAATGAAATACAAAATGATTTAACTATGGGAAGATGGGGAGGTGTTTCGTGTCAAAATATTATTCTCACATATATTTCTAATACATAAATGACAGCAAGAAGACTTCAAGAAAATTATCATTTCTGTGTCCAAGCATACCTTCAAGAAAAGGGCATTCGGTATTTTAATAAACTTGTTCTACAACATAAGAATGAGGTATTTTCAATAAAAGATTGGCATTATGCTGATGTTGATAAACCAACAACTTTGGATTTAATTAAAATGTTAAATAATGAAAAAATTATAAAGTTAAGAAAACGTAAGGCTCTTTTAGAAATGCAAAATAAATTTTATTGGTTTCCTGTTGTAAAAAAAATATTTTGGATACAGGAATAACAAGAAATCCCGATGAATATATGTATGATATTCTATGGGGTTTAAGCGATTCAAGGATAGTAAGGGACGAGGAAGGAGTTGAAGAAGAGAGAAAAGAGGAGGAAAAGGAGAAGAGAGAGAAGGAGGAGAGGGAGAAGAGAGAAGGAGGAGAGGGAGAAGAGAGAGGAGGAGAGGGAGAAGAGAGAGAGGGAGGAAAGAGAGAAGGAGGAGAGGGAGAAGAGGGAGAAGAGAGAGAAGGAGGAAAGAGAGAAGAGAGAGAAGGAGGAGAGGGAGGAAAGGGAGGAAAGAGCGAGAATGAATAAATATTAAAATATGGAAACCAATGAGATTAAATAATAATTGGGGGTATTACAGAAAATAACTCAACCCACCGAGTGGGAAAACAAAGTATTGTCAAGTCTATTAGCAATATTTTCGACAAGAGTGTTTTCAAGGACAAGATATCGAGTTTAATTAAAGTTTTTCATTTTTTTTCTTAAATAAATGGAGGAGAGAGTGAAGGCATTTCAAGGATTCTTTATGTTTTAAAAATTAAGATTCAAATGTGCATGTTGGAAAGTAAAAAGGTTTTCGCACTCTGTAGGAATTTTTCTCATAAATAAATGAGTTATTGTCTCAAATGTAAAAAGAAAACTAATACTGAAAATATTTCATATTTTAAAAGTAAAAATAACAGGGTTATACAAAAAGGTATATGTTCAGTGTGTGGTTCAAAAAAAAATCAATTTATCTCCAAACACAAACTCGGAGGAGATATACAAAAGTTTTTATCAGGAAGTAAATTTACAACTACTGGAATACCAGGGGAATGACATCTACCAGGGTATTCTTTCTGTGGTCCAGGCACAAACTTGGATAAAAGATTAGATGAGGCAGGCAATCCTAAATCATGGAGTAAGCCCATCAATAGGGTTGATGAAGTGTGCATGAGGCACGATATTGATTATGGGAATACTACAACGTTGGAAGAAAAGCATGAAGCCGATAGAGAAATGTTGTATAATTTATCTCTGATACAAAATCCAACCTAGAGAGAAAAAGTTGATAGGTTCATCGTGAAGAAGATGATTACTGCTAAATTTAAACTTGGGCTTGGAAATTCAAAAAAACTTATAGGCTCTAATGATGTCATTAAGACTGAATAGCAATTGGCTAATGAATTACATAAACTAATATTCACAAAGTTTCGAAGCAGGAAGGTTTATTCCAAGGAAGTTGATTATATCTGGTCTGTTGATTTGATTGAACTCAACAATGATAATGGGTACAAGTATGCTTTAACCGTTATTTATTTGAGGAGTAGATACGCATGGGTTGTCCCTTTAAAAAACCAAACAGGTAATACTCTTATGATAGCCTTTCAACAGATATTTAATAAAAGTAAGAGAAAACCTAAAAAATTGTGGACTGATGAGGGTGGAGAGTTTTCTAACAAGACATTTATGAATTTACGAAGAAATAACAGCATTACATTATACAGTACCTTTAATGAAGGAAAGGCTGTTGTTTTTGAATGTCTTAATCGTACCTTTAAAGAGAGACTATAAAATATTCACACAACTCTGTTCACAACAATGGTTATTCATGATATTGTGGATAAGTATAATGACACGATTCACACGTCAACGAATATGAAACCATCAGAAACATTTACAAAATTAAAATATGAAAAAGAGATTAATGTCAGAAAACCTAAGTTCAAAGTTGGTGATATTGTAAGAATATATAGATGGAAATCTCATTTTGAAAAGCGTTATACTAAACGATGGACGAACGAACTTTTTAAAATTGTTGATGTAATAGATACGGTTCCTTGGACTTGAAAAGATATATGATTTAGAAGGGGAAGAGATTTTAGGTTCATTTTATTCACAGGAATTACAAAAGACAAAACTAAGCAGATAATACCCATGGGAGCAATGGGTTGGCGGTTCACTCCCTCCTACTATACACCATTATGGACACTCGAGGGCCAAGTCCGAGGTGTATAGCAATATATAATGTGTGCCAAGGGGGGACGTTCTTAGATCTGTGAACCCAAAACACAGAATCCTCAACTGAATATTCAAGGCTTAACTTTTGTTTGTTGGTGTGTGTGTGTGTGTGTATGTGTGTGTGTGTGTGTGTCCCATCCCTCACATTCAAAATCTCAACCCCAACCATCACATTCAAAATCTCAACCCCAACCCTCACATTCAAAATCTCAACCCCAACCTTCATTCAAAATCTGAAGCCCAACCCTCACATTCAAAATCTCAACCCCAACCCTCATTCAAAATCTCAAGCCCAACCCTCATTCAAAATCTCAACCCCAACTCTCATTCAAAATCTCAACCCCAACCCTCATTCAAAATCTCAACCCCAACCCTCACATTCAAAATCTCAACCCTCGCCCAACACAATGTCTTTTTTTTCAATACGTATTTCAACAACATATATATTTTTTATGTTTTTTTTTTTTCTCTTCTTCCAATTCTGTCTATTAAGACTTTCAGGTTTGATGAAGTAGAAAGGTAGAGTAAGAACCTTCCTGCACTTTCTTCCCAGAACTAAGAATATATATATATATATATATATATATATATATATATATATATATATATATATATATATATATATATATATATATATATATAAAAAAACTTACAGAAACAAGTGAATAAAAATTAAAAGTTTTAGAACACCCCTATTTTTCCATATTTTACTGAAATTTAAGCAGTTTAATGTTTCAATGTATTCTGAAATTAAAGTATAGAACAAATAACAATTGCAGATAAAAAATAAATCATGGAATCGTTTTGTTGAACAAAATTTAATATAAATTTTTGACTCATCAAAGTAGCCACCTTTTGCAGATATAACAGCCAAACATACTCGTGGCATTCTTTCTACAATGGAAATCAAATATTGTTTGGAAAGTTCTTCCCAACACTGTTGCAGAAGTTCCCACAAATGTGTTGCACTTGTAGGTTGCTTTGCTTTCACCCTTCTGTCCAGTTCATCCCAAAACCAGCTCAATGGGGTGTAGGTCTGGAGACTGTGCTGGCCATTCCATGATTTGAAGCCTACAGTCTTGTTCTTTTCTTCGAAGGTAGTTCTGACATAGCCTGGAGGTATGTTTTGGGCCGTTATCTTGCTGTGGGATGAACCCCTGACCAACTAGGCGTAGACCAGAGGGTATTGCATGGCGCTGCAAAATTCTGTGGTAGCCCTTTTGGTTCAGGTGCCAGTCACTTTGTGCAAGTTGCTGACTCTGGATCCAGCAAAAGAGCGCCAGATCATCATGCTTCCTCCTCCATGTTTGACAGTTGGTGTCACACTGAGGAACCATCCTTTTGCCTACTCGACGGCATGCAAAAACCCTGCGTGATGAACTGAAGATTTCAAATTTTGATTCATCGGTCCAGAAGACCTTCTTCCAGTTTTCAGTCGTCCACTGGTGGTGCTTCATGGCCCAGGCAAGCCTCTTTCTCTTATTTTGCCATCTTAGCAATGGCTTTCTTACTGCCACTCGACCTGTCAAACCTGCAGCTCGAAGTCTTCTCTTCACAGTTGAAACTGAGACTTCCTTACTTCGACCAGTGTTAAGCTATGCTTGAAGCTGCTGTCCTTTGAGCCATCTATCATCAAGCTGTTGACTCTCAGAAACTTGTCTTCTGATTGTGTTGTGGCTTTGGGTCTGCCAGACCTCTTCCTGTCAGAGTTTCCTCCAGTTTCTAAGTGCCTTTTGATGGTGGAGGAAACTGTACTCACTGAAACCTTGGCTTACTTTGCTATTTCTCTGAAGGAAAGACCTACACTTTAAGGGTTTTATGGTCTGTCTGTCTTCCTTTGTTGATTGTCTTTTTCTCACCATTATGATAGCAATATATCACTTCCTGCAGTGCAATATTGTCCAAATAATGCTTCAGAAGTTGTCGCACCACAGTCTGTTCCAACACTACTTTTATGCAGACAGAGGGTTTGTAACTAATCAATAAAAGTTGGGACACCTGCAGGAATTATTTGTATCAACTTTCAAGGCTTAATTTACTTCCATTGCTGCAGAACAGCTGCAGTTGCCAACCCATTACTTGTTCCCTGAAAAGGGCCTTTTTTAACAACTCTGAAATTTAGATTATTTTTCAGTGTTTGGTCACCTAAACTCTTTTTTTTTAACCTCTGGCAGTTTAGCGCTTCACTTTGTACCATTTCAGGTAATTCACTGGACTTGAACTGCTTAAATTTCAGTAAAAACTAGAAAAATGGGGTGTTTAAAACTTTTGACCTGTCGTGTTCTCTCTCTATATATCTATCTATCTATACATTACTAAAACTCTCATCTTATATGTATGTATGTATGTATGTATGTATATTCCCGAAATACAGCCAAAACATTACACGATAACACAAAAATTTTTGGGCCACCTTACTCAACATTCTCCTGTGGTGTGCAGAATCAAGTTTCTTTCAAATGGGGAAATGAAAAAAATATTTAAAAAATCAATTCCCAATTCAGTCAAGTCCTCTTTGGGAGAATTTGATCAATGCAAACAACCTGAGCGGTATAGTTCGCCGGAGCTATCTTTTTTTCTTATTTTTTTTGAAATGATTTTTTTTCTCAACCGCTGTCACTATATATATATATATATATATATATATATATATATATATATATATATATATATATATATATATATATATACATATATATATATATATATATATATATATATATATATATATATATATATATATATATATATATATATATATATATATATCTTGAAACTGCTTCCGTATTTTACGGAAATCTGTATTTTTGTAATGAGCAATACAGAGGTTTCTGTATGTTCATCATAATTGAGGTGCTATTCCGATATGCTAATTCGTTTCTCAACCCATTTCATCTGGATGGGGTGTGATGCTCATGCAATAATGCATCATGACCATGACTTTGTGAATTAGTCTCATGGTAGTTTTTATTATGAGCTATTTTTGTAGAAGTTAGCTGTGTGAAAAATCTAGCAAGTGCGTGACTGTGATTGTATGTTTGACAGGTTGGAGACCGTGTGTGAATATCGGTGTTGTGTTTCTGCCTTTCATCGCCAGCAGTTTCGTCTGTACTGGTTATCACATTAGAATGGAACTTCTATTCATTTACATCATGAGTGTTTGCTAACATTTTATTTTGTTAAATTAATGGTGTCGTCTTAATTTGTGATTGGAATGATGATGTTTGGAAAGAAAATATAGAGATTACGTTTAAAGAAGACTGAGGAAATTGTAAAAGGGGTTGGGAAAAGAAAAAGGGGTGGTTTCCCTCATCGGAATGGAAGGCTGTGACATTCATTCATCCCACGTGAGTGACTTATAATAGCTGTCGAAGACCGCTTGAGTCATCACCGAGATGGACTTACTATTTATCCTTCGGTGGAATTCTTTTTCAATCATCTCACAAAAGGTCGAGGAGAACTTACGTGCCATTGAGATCTGTAGCGGTATCATTTTGCCTTTCATGTTATAATATGTAAATATTCTCGAGCTCGGGTTGATCAGGGGTTTTCCGGAAGCAGGTGCAACTGGAAGAGAGTCGAGCGGGTTGTTCGGTTGCGGGTGGAATAAAGGATCGACTCGGATTCCGAACGCCTCGGACGTCTTTTCCTTCCATGCCAAAGATCGACGTGTTTGGCGTTTTGGGTGAAAACGACCACCATTATTGGTGTCTATCAGATGTATTTCACTCTACAGAGATCTTCTGTGCCTGGTGTTGTGGTGAAAAGGACAACCCTTATCAATTTTTCACCTGATATTGGCACCTTTGTGTGGCTCATGTTTTAAGAGCTTTTCTTTGCCTTTATCATACCTTGCAAGTCTCGCATTGTCGCACGAGGGTTGGTGAAGCCTGTCTGAAGAATCTGGAGTCAATTTGTCTTTGGATCTTTCATCAACATTCCTGCCTTCAGCCCTGCCGGGTTCCAGGGGCTATTCAGCTAAATACCTCGGCAACTTCCCAATCCCTTGCGGCATTTGAACTCCTTTCATATGTATTCCCATCACTTGTATGTTATTCACGACTGTGACCGCTGACCAACACTGATGCAGTGCCCCTGATACTCATTTTGCTAACCTCGGAAGGATGATGGGCTGAGTCAACCCGCCTGGTGTTAATTCAAAAGTAGGAGAGGGGATCAAACCCAAGACTCTAAGATCTTAAGCCAGCCACCCAAACCGTTAAGCCAACACAAGGCTCCAACAATGAATGTTGAGGTGAAAGAAAAAAAATGATTCCCCAAGTATCACTTTCATTTGCAAAATTTTTTTGTTCCAATTTAGACAGGATCACCCCCAAAATGCAATTTTTTGCCATCAATTCTTCAAAATTTTCCAGGTCAGCATACCCCCAGACTCCCCTAGGAAAGTCTTGTTTTTCCTTTTTTCAAAAGTTCTGCAGTTTCACCCATGTAGATATACTGTATATATATAATATATATGTATATATGTATATTGTTGCGGGCCGGGGACTGGTGGCGAGAACGACCGCAAGGTGGGGGAAGTTACGTCGTCTCCCACCAGACTCCCGGAATTGTAGGCCGTCGCTCACGGATAATTCCGTGATGTGGCGGGTCGCTGAACCGATCGTGGACGTCAATACCTCCACCGCATACTGTAGGGTCTTTTTGTCGAGAACCAATTTACGTAATTAAGTACGTGGTGTCGTCTACCGGGGAACCACGCCCTTGGCACGTCTTGCTCGAACTGGGTCACTCTACCGACTGTGGTAGAGTTCCAAATACAGACTACCAACTCCGGTTCGGGTGCAGTCGAGCGGAACTGCCAAAGCCGTGCCGGCTCGGAAGAGCAGATTAACGGGAACCAAAAACCTGCTAAAACTCAGATCCGAACCATGCTGGACCAATGAAGGAAAATACGAAAACGAACTGGGAACATTTCTGCAATAATTTATTTATAATAAACGAGGAAATTTATGTGGCACAGAAACATGTTTATTAGGGTGTTATGCAGGGGAAAGAAAGAAGATGTAGTGCGACAATTTGCAGCAACTTACAAAGCAGACACAGAGCAGACTTACACGGGAATTATACAGAGAAGATTTACAGTGAGCAAAAACACTTATACAGTTTCTACTTATTAGACTGGCGCCACATACTCAGACACACACTCGGACAAAATAAACCCAGTTGAAGGCAAAGGACTTTTGCAGCCAGGGAGGGAGGTGGGCTGAGGTCTCGGTTCTTTCGAGTGCCTGAGTCTCAGGGAAAGGAATGCTCTGTGGTGCGGCACCTGCTAACAGTCGTGCAGTCAGGTCCACAGCCGCCCGTGTGGAGTTCGGGTCTGTGGATAGCTCGAGTGGGCCGGGACCAGTAGTCGGGCCATCGGGGCGAGACGTGAGCAGAGTCAAGCAGCTGGAACCCCTTCGTTTTCCAACCAACTCTGGCCTCCAAGCACAGAACGAATGACCCCCAAATAACTCAAGACTAAGCATGGTGTCGTGGTTTATAGACCTCCCTCAGCGGGAGGTGCCTTGGTGAAGCTGATGTCACTGTCCGCCTTGATTGTATGGGGCCTTCATGGGTCCGCCATTTTTGGCAGGGTTTCGGCCATACCGGGAAGCCCGCCCACTCCACACATGTGGACTCATCAAGAAAGAGTTGGAGCGTTTGGAGAAGCTGAATAGGAACTGCGGACGTGAAGTTTCGGTTTCGGGAAAACGAGCCTTCAGAGACAACAGGTGGAACGTGGTACGTTGTTGCCAGCGAACCGAAGGCTGCAAGCGCTCGGGTACCATGGATCGCAATGGAGGATGGGATATAAAGATTTATTACCCCAACTAAAAAGCATCACAACGCACCCCTTCGATTCCCACTACACACAATGAGAGGTTCTGTCTACACATATACTTAACGGCATAACTGACTTTTGTGACATCTCTATGTTTGAATGCATATGGTTTCCAGATCCATAACTATATATATATATATATATATATATATATATATATATATATATATATATATATATATATATATATATATATATATATATATATATATACATACCAGTCAAAATGCAAGTTAGAACTATAGTATGTGAGAGTAGTACTCTCATATACTATAGTTGGTAACAGGTCCTACTGCAGTAGTCTGCAGTGAATTACGACAAGAAAAGAATGCCTGGGACACATATATTCAACCAAAGAAGCACACTGACTCTCTGGCATGACATTGATGTCATGTATATAAATTATGCCATCTTCCCACTCCCCCTCTCTGTCCTCTACATATCTATACAGCAATAGCTGATGTGGAACTTCCTTCCTGGTACCCACTACAGTAATTAAGACTGATGTATATCAGACCGTTTATGTATGTATACACACTGTATATATAATCATACTCAATTACTGTCTGTGGGACAAGAAATAGTCCTGGGAGCAACCAGGAACAATTTAAATTAAAAAAAACAGTTGCATTGGTTCCATATATTCAGCATGAGCTCAGCAGAGCTACACCCCCTACATCTCTGTAGTATTGTACTGCAGCCAAAAGTGGTAAGGTAATTTAATCCTCAATTTAAAGACCAGTCCTCTCTGCCAGACTCATTGAACATGCTCGTGGGGGTCACAGAACATTGGATGTTGCTGCCAGTTGCTGACAAACATGCGGTCATCCGGCATGCCCTTGACTGTTTGGTGTCCAACCGCTGACCTCGCGGTTATGCCATGGGTCATGCTGATTGGCTGTTTGCTTGCAAATAAACACCAAATAACGACAGATGGCATTGTGGAAAATTCAAAAATGTAAGAAGAGGGGAAAAGTGTGGTTTATAAATTGATATTTTGATCGGAAAGACAAGAGCTACTGAACATTTGCTATGACACCTTTTATCTATCACAAGAAATTCCAACACATGTTGACGTAAACTAAGAAAACACCTATTATCATCCATTATACCCTTTAAGCCATTTCAGTGATATATGTGTATTTATTATCTTGCTAAAACGAAGTTTTTGCAAGATATGTTAAGGCCCAGTCACACCTTGACTTTTTCATCAGTGATGGGAACGTATTAAAATTTATGTAAAACGCTGGCTTACGTTGAACTTTTGATGTTTTTTTTTTAAGGATTCGGACGTATTCATAGCGACTTGGTCTTATGTATAACGCATTAGTAACTGACACAGAACGTTTCGTTGTGTTATAGATAACTTATACCAACGAATGCTGAACCTGTTGTCGGCCTAAACAACCTATGCCCAACGATAGTCCAACTTAGGCATAGCGCGTTGCACGCATCGCCGACGATGTCGTGACGTAGCCTATTAAAAGGCTGACGCACAACGATTCGAATCATAACTGCCATAGAAATGGAAGTGTCAACATCGCGGTCACACCTTGGCGATCTTGCCAGCGTATGCCGACCGAAGAAAAATGTGTCTAAAACATTGGGGCACGTCAAATACGGTATGAGTAATTTGGTATACGTGAGTAGAACGCTAAAGTACGCTATCATACGTCATAGTAAGTAGAGTACGTCAAGAAATTTTAAACATGTTCAAAATTTTACGACGTACTCGGCGTATGACACACTTTCCGCATGCGATGGGGATAAGTTGTACACACGATATGCGGACGCTTACACACGTCCACAAAGGCTACTTATAAGCTACTCATAAGTCGAAACACGTCGCCGTAATGTCTTTTTTAAGCGAAACTTATTTCTAACTTATGTTTGACGTGCTTTGAACCAATTCTTTGCGTAGTCCCAACACACATCGACGTATGTAGACGTATTCCAATGACGTCTTCCGGTCGACAAAAAAAATAAATGAACGTGTTTCTAGCTTACAACTGCCATATAAAGACGTGTTCCCAGCGGTTTTGGGAATTGGTATATAAAAATGGTGTTCATAAAAGGGGAACCCAACAGTGTTTTCGAGTCCTTTTTGAATCGATGTTCATGTCAGCAGTAACAGTATCAGTATCAGTATCAGTATCAGTATTAGTATTAGTATTAGTAGTAGTTTGTTCATGTTGGCAGTAGTAGGTGAGTGTGAGGTGGAGGGTGTGGGTTATGATGGATCGTCCTTGCATCCGCGTGTCCACGGGTAGGAGACATCTTTGCACCATTGTTCGAAGTTCTTCGCGGCTAATTATTTATGGGGCTTTTTCAACAATGAGCTATGGCTTGTTTATACGATTTAGGTCTATTCATAACGGGTTGGACAAATGCACAATGAACTAATAATGTGCATAGAGCGCTTCAATAACTTATAGATACTGTATACCAACGAATAATTATCATGTAGCCGGCGTTCACAAACTATGCCCAACGATAGCCTAACTTATCCATATCGTGCGGCAGTTTATCTTTGCCGGTGACGTGGGGTTTGCTATTCATAGGCTGCCACTCAACGATTTAAATGGCTGCATCTCCACTATTGAAAGTAGACGCTTGTGCTCAACAATTGGATTTTTTTTTACACTCAACGACTTTTAAACGGTACCACTCTGCTATTTTCATTGTTTACAATGAACGATTTAAATTGCTGTCACTCGCCTTTGTTTTTGAGGCTGGGGTTTGGAAATTTGAAGCGTTTCTTCTGAACGTGTTAAAACGCTCAAACTCGACTATTTTAAATAGACGCTGCCGATGGACAATTGGAATCATAGCCAAGCTAGACATCGTAGTGTGAACATCCTCGTCATGCCGAAGAAAAGTTTGAAGAATGCTGCAAATAAGTGTCCTGGCCGTGGCTGTGGACGCTGACGCAAGGACGATCCATTATACCGACGTCTTTCAGCCTATGAGTAACTTAAAAGTAACGTCTGTCGACGTGTGGCAACGATCGCGTAACGTGGCAACAACACGTTAATCATAGGTTAGAAATAAGTTTCGGGTACGCTAAACATTACCTCGGCGTGTCTCAACTTATGATTAACTTACAAGTAACATGTGTTGACGTCTGTCAACGATCGCAGACCGTGCATACAACTTGTGGCCAGCGTAGTGGAACGTGTGAGTCATACGCCGGCATACGTCGTGAAATTTCAAGCATGCAAAAATGTGAGGACAACCGAAAAGTACAACGTTTAAAGCCAGCGTACAACGACGTATGGCAGTGTTTTTCAGCGTGCTCTCAATGTTATCAAAACTTACCCATAACGTATTCAACGTGTGCCAGCGTTTTATAAAAAAATATTCAAAAATCGGCAAACGTTGGCTAAAACGTCAAGGTGTGACTGGGCCTTAAGTCAGCTTCTATGTTTTTTGTTTTGTTTGTTTGTTTGTTTGTTTGTCTGTAATCACGTATACAAAAATTCTGCAGAGCACAGTTATCATCGGAATTTTTGTAACTTCGCATATCAGAGGCCTATAGAGGTCCCTTCCAGTGCACAAAATTTTGAAGGTCAAGGTCAAAGGTCAAGGTCACTTTGGCGCAAATCAGGGGAGTCGACGAAACCCTTATTTTTTGAGTAATTCAGATTTGATCGTCTTCAAACTTCATGGGAATATAGTTCATGGTCTGGTGCTCAGCTGATTAATTTTTGGTGGTGATTGGCCTTGACCTTCATGGTTAGGCGCCTCAGGTCAAACATTTGGCCCCAAGGTCAAATTTTCAAGTTTTAGGAAGCATATCGTGTAGTACCTCAAATTGAACATCTCGATGAGTGCTTTCTAGATTTGTCAAGATTGAGACATTATGACGTCATTTGGTGACGTTATGAGGAAAAAGCATATTTTTTATCTTGCCAAAACGAAGTTTTTGCAAGATATGTGAAGGCCCGGTCACACCTTGACGTTTTAGCCAACGTATGCCGATTTTTGAATTTTTTTTATAAAACGCTGGCACACGTTGAATACGTTATGGATAAGTTTTGATAACATTGAGAGCACGCTGAAAAACACTGCCATACGTCGTTGTACGCTGGCTTTAAACGTTGTACTTTTTGGTTGTCCTCAAATTTTTTCATGCTTGAAATTTCACGACGTGTGACGGCGTATAACTCACACGTTCCGCCACGCTGGCCACAAGTTGTATGCACGGTCTGCGATCGTTGACAGACGTCAACACATGCTACTTGTAAGTTAATCATAAGTTGAGACACGCCGAGGTAATGTTTAGTGTACCCGAAACTTATTTCTAACCTATGATAAACGTGTTGTTGGCACGTTACGCGATCGTTGCCACACATCGACAGACGTTACTTTTAAGTTACTCATAGGCTGAAAGACGTCGGTATAATGGATCGTCCTTGTGTCAGCATCCACGGCCACGGCCAGGCCACTTATTTGCAGCATTCTTCAAACTTTTCTTCGGCATGACGAGGATGTTCACACTTCGATGTCTAGCTTGGCTATGATTCCAATTGTCCATCGGCAGCGTCTATTTAAAATAGTCGAGTTTGAGTGTTTTAACACGTTCAGAAGAAACGCTTCAAATTTCAAAACCTCAGCGTCAAAAAACAAAGGCGAGTGACAGCAATTTAAATCGTTCATTGTAAACAATGAAAATAGCTGAGTGGTACCGTTTAAAAGTCGTTGAGTGTAAAAAAAAATCCAATTGTTGAGCGCAAGCGTCTACTTTCAATAGTGGAGATGCAACCATTTAAATCGTTGAGTGGCAGCCTATGAATAGCAAACCCCACGTCACCGGCAAAGATAAACTGCCGCACGATATGGATAAGTTAGGCTATCGTTGGGCATAGTTTGTGAACGCCGGCTACACGATAATTATTCGTTGGTATACCGTATCTATAAGTTATCGAAGCGCTCTATGCACATTATTAGTTCATTGTGCATTTGTCCAACCCGTTATGATAGACCTTAACCGTAAAAACAAGCTATCGCTCATTGGTGAAAAAGCCCCATAAAAAATTAGCCGCGAAGAACTTCGAACAATGGTGAAAAGATGTCTCCTACCCGTAGACACGCGGACGCAAGGACGATCCATCATAACCCACACCCTCCCCCTCACACTCACCTACTACTGCCAACATGAACAAACTACTACTAATACTAATACTGATACTGATACTGATACTGTTACTGCTGACATGGACATCGACTCAAAAAGGACTCGAAAACACTGTTGGGTTCCCCTTTTATGAACACCATTTTTATATACCAATTCCCAAAACCGCTGGGAACACGTCTTTATATGGCAGTTGTAAGCTAGAAACACGTTAATTTATTTTTTTTGTCGACCGGAAGACGTCATTGGAATACGTCTACATACGTCGATGTGTGTTGGGACTACGTAAAGAATTGGTTCAAAGCACGTCAAACATAAGTTAGAAATAAGTTTCGCGTAAAAAAGACATTACCGCGACGTGTTTCGACTTATGAGTAGCTTATAAGTAGCCTTTGTGGATGTGTGTAAGCGTCCACATATCGTGTGTAAAACTTATCCCCATCGCATGCGGAACGTGTGTCATATGCCGAGTACGTCCAAAATTTATGAACATGTTTAAAATTTCTTGACGTACTCTACTTACTACGACGTATGATAGCGTACTTTAGCGTTCTACTCACGTATACCAAACTTACTCATACCGTATTTGACGTGCCCCAACGTTTTAGACACATTTTTCTTCAGTCGGCATACGCTGGCAAGATCGCCAAGGTGTGACCGCGATGTTGACACTTCCATTTCTACGGCAGTTATGATTCGAATCGTTGTGCGTCAGCCTTTTAATAGGCTACGTCACGACATCGTCGGCGATGCGTAAAACACGCTATGCCTAAGTTAGACTATCGTTGGGCATCGGTTGTGTAGGCCAACAACAGGTTCAGCATTCGTTGGTATAAGTTATCTATAACACAACGAAACGTTCTGTGTCCATTACCAATGTGTTATACATAAGACCAAGTCGCTATGAATACGTCCGAATCTTTAAAAAAAAACATCAAAAGTTCAACGTAAGCCAGCGTTTTACATACATTTTAATACATTGCCATCGCTGGCTAAAACGTCAAGGTGTGACCGGGCCTTTAGTCAGCTTGTATGTTTTTTTTGTTTGTTTTTTTTTGTTTGTTTGTTTGTCTGTAATCACGTATAAAAAATTCTGCAGAGCACAGTTATCATCGGAAATTTTTGTAACTTCGCATATCAGAGGCCTATAGAGGTCCCTTTCAGTGCACAAAATTTTGAAGGTCAAGGTCAAAGGTCAAAGTCACTTTGTCGCAAATCAGGGGAGTCGACAAAACCCTTATTTTTTGAATAATTTTGATCGGATCGTCTTCAAACTTCATGGGAATATAGTTCATGGTTTTGCGCTTAGCTGATTAATTTTTGGTGGCGATTGGCCTTGACCTTCATATGTTTTTTTTTTTTTGGTCTGTAATCACGTATAAATCACTCTGCAGAGCACAGTTATCATTGGAAATTTTTGTAACTTCGCATATCAGAGGCCTATAGGGGTTCCTTTCAGCGCATAAAATTTTGAAGGTCAAGGTCAAAGGTCAAGGTCACTGTCGCAAATCAGGGGAGTCGACAAAACCCTTATTTTTTTGAGTAATTTTGATCGGATCGTCTTCAAACTTCATGGGAATATAGTTCATGGTCTGGCGCTCAGTTGATTAATTTTTGGTGGCGATTGGCCTTGACCTTCATGGTTAGCGCCTCAGGTCAAACATATTTGACCCCAAGGTCAAATTTTCAAGTTTTAGGAACCATATCGTGTAGTACCTCGATGAGTGCTTTCTAGATATGTCAAGCTTGAGACATTATGACGTCATTTGGTGACGTTATGAGGCAAAAGCATATTTTTCATGGTTACTCTGTAGAACGATTCTCATCGGAATCTCTCATAGGCAGATATTCCTCAAGGAGTCGCTCCTGGTGGATAGCAGGTCTGTTCACCTCAGTGTGACCTTCAAGAAGTCACACGTGGTCACCTTTTGGCAAGATACGGGTCACCCTGCGGGTGACATTGGTTTATTTATTTATTTATAGATATATTTATCAAAACACGTGGAGTGTGACGAGCACTTCCCCGATCTCCATTGGACAAAGTCCTACACCAAAGTGTCACCCCCAACCCAGAGTCTTTGGCCTGGTAACTGTATCAAACAGACAAAGATTACATGGTCAACACCAGGTGAACATCAAACAGAGCCACCTATCCAGATTTCAGGCTTGTTTGCCCTTATCAGGGCAGCATACTGATAAATATCTAACCAATGATGACCACATTGGTCGTTTATACATCAGACACACCTCCTGACTTGTGTTGAGCATCGCCACCGATTATGTCTCACGCGGTAAAACCACATAATCCTCAAAGAGCAACCGTCTGTCTGCCACCCAGATGATTGTTCCCGCTAATGGTGTAGGACTATGTCCAATGGAGATTGTGGGAGTGCTTGTCACACTCCACATGTTTCGATTTACCTGCCAATCACATCACGTGCCTTCTGGTTGAATGGTTTGCATACAAAAGGTGTCCTATCACGTTTTTGTTAAAACTGCATGGGAATTGTAATCGTTGTGATGTCAACACAAGTATAATCCTGTTTATATGGTCTAAAATCATGTGTTTCATAATCATACATTTATACACTGAAATGTTGGCATCAGTTTAGAAGCTGACCAAATTATTCATGTATAACTAGTTCTCTTGTAATGCAAGATGACTTGTTTAAGTGCAGAGACATTTGTGATCCTGCTCCATTCAAACACTGTACTTAGATATTTGAAGGTCATTTAAACATAAAGTTTGGAATAACTGGAATTCAGTGCAGAGCCCTATCTCAGGCTGTAAAAGGTCAGTACAAACAATGCCTTAGGTTGTAAAGAGCCTGTGTGCAAAATCCAAGTTAGATTGTTGTGTGGACTAAAGGTGGTAAGAAATGCATAAGGGAGGCATTTTAACTCAAGCCTTGTTTCAACTCAGCATTTTAACTGTGGCCCTGTTTTCCAGTTGGTATTAACAAAGGCAAGATCCTGTTGGAAAGGGTAAATATCTCACAATGAAATATGGCCTTCAAGTAATGTGAGTAAAGGGCTTCACAACAAGAGAAATGGGTTTTTGCTGTCAGCATGGTTCAGTGATCTTCACTAATTTTTAGAAGGGGGCCACTTTTGCCGATGAGACAACAGTTTGAGGGCTGCCACCGCCTGCAAGACTCTAAAATGCCTGCTATTAGGCCTCACCTCCACGTCCTCTTTTTGTTGTTGTTGTGGTTACTTTGCTGCAAGCATAATTGTTTGCATGCTGCCATCTACTGTTATAGTTATGTTACTTTTATGAATAACATTGGAACACTCATTTGAGCCCATTGAGTGAACTTGATCGCATTTATGGCAGATTTATGGCAGATAGAGTGTTTTCACATTTGTGTATTATCGGCCTTGCGTACGTCAGGGGCCGCACTTTTGGCCACCAGGGGCTGCCAGTGTCTTGTGGACCGTGCAACGAAGAACAGGGGCATGGTTGATAGAATATGTAAATATCTGATATCACTGGTGCACCCAAGCTGTGTCTTTTCCAGAAAAAGAAAGAATCTTGTGACTATTCAGTGAGCTGGGGAAGAATCTGTGTGACCCAACTCGGACTCCTTGGGCACAAGTATTTTTCAGTAAAGCCTATTCAACCAAAAGTGGAGTTTTGTTTTTCCTTCAACAAACCCAAACATGTAAAAAGCAAAGATGACGTCATCAGGAGGAACCTGGATAGTATTTGGGTTTCAGCTGCTACCCCTCTACCTTGAAACCCATCCGGGTGCAGCCAAGTGAGCCTTATTTAAAAAAGAAAAATCAAAAATAAACCAGAGCCAAAAAAAAAAATTCTGCCTGCCAGACAATGTATCCAATCAGGTTGAAATTTAAAGCATATATTCACCATCACCACTAGTTCATAATTGTGAAGTTTCACTTCGATCGATGAAGCAGTTCAAGAGAAAGAATTAAAAAAATATATTTTCGCTCAAACCAATGTGGCTGTCAGACCATGTGACATCAATTATTTGTGAATACCCTGGTATCCGCAATGCTTGAGGAACATTTTTTTTGAAGTTTCCCCTCGATCTGTCCAGCTGTTCTGGAGAAGAAGATTTTACATGTTTTAAGGTAAATCCAATATGACTGCCAAACCATGTGACCTATGACATCATATGTGTGAACGTTTTGTTCCTCATGGATAGGCGGTCATTCCTGTAAAGTTTTGCCTCGATCTGTTCAGCCATTGCAGAGATTACAAAAAGTACAAAATACAATATGGCTGACGAATCACGTGACTGATGACATGATTTTTTTTTTCTGTGAACCAATTTATCCTTCGATGACATTAAAAATTTTTCGTACTGATCGGATGTCGTGCTCTACGTATGCAATCTGACATCATCACGAAGGCACCTATGACGTCATAAAAAAATCACACTTATTCCCCATGTGGAGTGCTTGCCATTTGCCAAGTTTCAAGTTTTTTTCCTTGGTGTGGTTTCAGAGATACAGAGGTCCAAAGTTTTTCTGTTTTTCCAACAATACTGCCACACCATGTGACCTATGACATCATAATTATAATTATAACATTCTACCTGAGTTGTCGCTCCTATGGTGAAAATGTAGTCTTCATCCGACAAGCGGTTGTGGAGAAAAACACTAAAGTTCTGTGCGGACAAACAAACAAATAGACAAACAAACGGATCTAAATGCAATACCCTCTCCTCTGGCGAGGGTAATAACAGCAGCTATCATGTGAGTAAGAGTCACTTCAGTAAAAGTCCAGCTACATGTTGATAGTTTATCGTCTGGCTGTGAGAATGATGCGCAAGAATAAGAATTTAATACTCTGTATTTTTATATACATTGTACTTGTTGTAACCACGAACTGACTTCTGACTGTGATGTCATAATACAGTTCAGCAAATGTATCTACATCAGCGAAATTGCTTTTACCTGAATCGTTAAATTATTTTTGAAAAGGGATTCATTAAAAGCCATTTTAATGAGAAATTTACAAGTGAATAAATTATTCGAAATTATTGCTAAATAAATGTTATAATTTTACACACAATAGCAGTTTAAAGAATACATTTTCGAGGCTCATAAAAGAGCTAACACAAAACGTACAGCAAGGGGGGGGGCATGAGACAAGAGGGGTGGGAGAGGGAAGGACGAAACAGTGGGGATGAGAGACATGAGGAGATCTCTGGAAGGGAGAGAGAGGGATGGGGCGGTGAACATGGGGTATACAGGATTGACACGACAGGGACTTTCAGTAGCTTGCACGACAGGGAACTTTCAGGAAGGAAATCAGGGAATTTGAAGGAGGTGGGTTGCTGGTGGTCCTTGAGCACCCTGCGCAAATATATGGGGGCATATCTCAGACAGAGTAAAAGAGTGGGGGGGGGGGCGAGGCTGGATAGGAGATGGTAGAAGACAGAAAGAACACATTTTCTGACCTTAAATTCAACTTAATTGGCTTTGTGGGACTTCCCAGGCTGTTTTATTTTATACTTTGCTCATGAACATCAAGTGAATTCAATTGGTTTGCATTTACTCCATGTAATAGGCTTACTGCAGTTTGTGTGTTAAAGCTTAACTGTTTATCACAGCCAATGATGAGATGATAGTTATGAATGAAAATACAGTATTGCTTGGACAATTTAACGCGTTTCATTTATTATTTTTAAAACACCAATACAGGACTGAAGCCAAATGATCTTACCTTGCATTAATCACTTTATTATAATATTTCTGAGTGTTGTTTTGAAATATGGAAGTAAATGATTTTTGGAGATATTTGTTTTAATCCCCGTTTTTGTCTTATTCAATGTACATTTTGTGCACATGAATTCCGATGATATATTTAAATAAACTGATGAAAATGTTTCCTCATATTATTTTAAACGGTGATATTAATCATCAGCAGCCGACCTATGCCATTCTATCAGACCACCTTCAAGGTATTATCTGCAAATGACTGTAAAGTTCATACCTTTAGGCACTCTTTGAATGCATTACAAATTACACATTTTAACTACGATATTCTCGAATTTTTCAATTTGTTTCAATTTTTTCATAATCACACACTTTCTTCACCATTCAGGGTCCTGCATTCAGGAGTCCTGTAAATGCCTTGTCCATTGTCAAGCAAAAATAGTCACGCAAGATACTTAACCTCCAAAGAACCAACTGGGAGGTAGTGAATGGCAAGTGAATGGCATGAGTAGTTGAACCTCTGGTGAAAATTTCCTCTCAATCCGGCAAGCAGTTGCGGAGAAAAACACGAAAGTTCTGTGCGGACAAACGGTTCCAAACACAATGCCCTCTTCTTCGGCGAGGGTAATAATGGCTTCTTGATGTGACAAAATGCATGACTAAATGAGATGATGATGTAAAATTACTATGATGACTGAGAGCTTGTAAAATATATATGTAATTAACAAATTATTTTCATCTCTCAATTGGGGCACATAAACACTGGGATAACAGAGGCTCCTTCTGGCTCAGGTGTACTATGTTGATCTTGTGGATAATGTATGTGTTCACCTGGCTTTTCCAATTCCCTCTGCCTGACCTAATGACGAGCGCAGAGGTTTTATCACTGTGATTCACTGCTCACGCAATCACTGTGACCGAATAATGGTCATTGTTTTGTAATTTCTGCTTCACAGTGGGCTTTGTATTTTATTTGGACACTCCAGTGATATATAGGATGCTCTTCAACTAAAGATGACCCCCTTCCTCCTTTCCAGTGAAATACATCAGTTGTTTTGGGGATAGTCGATAAAGGTGGGGAGAAGATGCCCTTGGCAGGGAATGTGGAGCAATATTCTCCTCCCCTGCCCCCCACCTGCACAACATCCTCGGTCCTGGTTAAATGATCAGAATCCTGATCATATGCATCAGAGGATTCTCTGGCGGAAGGTACAGTGAGCAATATGGGACTTTCAAAATGACATAATAGTGCTCTCTCTCCATTGAGTGCAGCCTTTGGCTGCTGGTTGCATCATTGGTTAGGACGCGACTATGCCGCTGATGCAGTGTCCCCCTACCAGTGCACTGGTACTCATTTTTCCGACCTCGGAAGGATGACAGGCTGAGTCAACCTCCTGGTGCATTAATTCAGCGGTCCAACAGGGCTTGAACTCAGGACCCCAAGATCCCAAGCCACCACCTGAACCACAACGTCAACACCAGGCTTATAATAGTGCGAAATGAGGCCCTTTGCACATGTGCTGTGTGCGTTTACACCACTGAGCTGTACATATAACTGGAGCCCACCTGCAGCACACCTTCGCAGGGCAAGCAGCCTCCATGTTGGAATACCCTTTTCTCGCTAGAACGCAAAAGGTACAGCCATAGCTGAGTGTGATAAGTGCTGGACTTCATTGGGTTCCATTGACAGATTGATTCACATTTGTTTCCACATTTCCACTTTTGTTTGTTTTCCTTCGGAGCCTTGTAATAGAGCTATGAAGGTGACTGACAAAACTGAGAGTCTGATTATAGTTAGTCAGAAGTGTCAAGTTGTGTTGGTCTATGAGAATAATTGAGTTTCAGATCCTAAATAAAATGGAATTAAGATGGAGGGGGTGTTTAGGGGGTGGGAGGGGGTGGTGTAAAACTACAAATTGATAATCATCCAGAAACAATTGCCACTTTGGCTGTTTTTTTTTTTTAAAGCAAGATGAAAGAAAGAAGAAAAAGCAATAAGAAGAACACACACAAATCACTTTACTGGTGACTATAACAATATTCGTTCACATGATAAATTTATTCACATCAGCATAAATGTAAACCAAATAAGCAACTCTGATCAGGCAAATAGTACAGAGTTGAAACTTCCCTGCGGAGAGCCAAACAATAAAATAATAATAATATCGTTAAACATTTCAAAATCTTATTTAATATAAAATAAATTTCCCATATTTGTGAAAAGTGATGATTTTGGTCATTTTCAACTCATGGGAATGCCTGTGATTGCAGCCAAAAGCACAACAGAACACCATCTGTTTGACTGAAACAAGTGCAGCTGACCATCCCCTGGGGTATTCCAAGATGGTGGTAATGACTAAGCACTGGTGCCACTCCTCCCAGCCTACTTATAACCACAGCGGCATGCGCTCAAGTTATATACACAACTCAGTGTTTTACCCTGATTCGGTTCTGCTTGCCTGGCATATTTAACTTGCCGTTACGAGCGTGAAATCTGTAATTCAAATCCTCTAAACATTATTTTCAGCATTTAGATGAAAGAGTGGCAATTTTGAAATGGATAATCATAATTGTTCTTTTCCTGAATACAAATCAGACTCACGGAAATATAGGATATGAGAAATATCCGTGGATGATAGGAGTCGGGTTCCCATAATTTCCTGTTAATGCAAATAGCTAGCGGCAGCTGTGGTTATATAACACACACACACACACACACACACACACACACACACACATACATACATACATACACACACACACACACACACACACACACACACACACACACACACACACACACACACACACACACACACACACACACACACACACACACACCTCCTTTCACCAATAGATGCAAAAATCTAGTAGAATTTCTCTTGTGGCCTCTGAAGTCCAAAGAAAGAAAAAAAATGTATATATATATATATATATATATATATATATATATATATATATATATATATATATATATATATATATATATATATATATAAACCAGCACTCACAGCCAATACAACTCGAACTCCCACTCCTTCCCCTCCCCCTCCCCCTCCCCACACCCTCAGTCTTCCCAAACATTATTAGTAGTAAATATTATAATTTTAAACTTACCCTGTACATTGACAAGCCCCATATATGACCTTCCCATCCGTGTTAAGCACGAAGCTATCAGTAGAACGCGCCACCTACGAACCTTCGGCCTTTCATGGGTCCATATCGTTGGGAGTTTTAACAGTACGGGATACAATATATCAACTTTTTGGACGGGTTGATCAGGAAGTTCTTCCAATCTTTCATTGTGCAGAGGCACACCCCTTTCTCATAGGTATGTTTGCAAGTACTTTCCAAAGTTTTTTTTTCAGTGTTTTCATTCCACAATCCTTATCTGGCAGGCATGAAATATGGCCAGGCTGCCCTGATTGATTTCATTACTTGGGGTTTCTGCGCATGCGCCAAGAAATCTGGGGCAGATTACGTCATTTCTAAAGTGCTGTATTTCAAATGATTTTTTTCCAGTACATTGAAACGGCTGAAAAGGATGAATATAAATAGGGTTGTTAGGATCATACCTGACCTTTAATTCATGTTGCATCTTGGCACACATTACCCTCAGATTGTGGGGAACAAATTGTGACATCGATGTGCAGAGTGGAAACAATGGCTCTACATGCAATGATGAACCATCTTAAAAGTGACGTCTTCACATATGAGAAACATGTTGATGGCATGACAATTTCATTGATGTTTATATCACAAAATCCACTTTGCTACCAAAGCATTGTTTGCACATTCTTCGCACTGCTCATGATAAACTCAGTAGACGCATTAGCCCAGTTCGGGATCCCCAGAATAGTCAAATCATGCCTTTCTATTCACTATGAAAGAGCGAAGGTGGACATCAAACTCATCTGTGGACAGGAGCGCACTCTGCGGGATTGTAGGGAACTACACAAGCTCTTCCAGCATTAGAGCCACCTTTGATGCCACCAGTATTGCAGCAGGAAATCTTTTGCTGAAAAAGTTATTCCTAATTAATTAATCAGTTGGCTTACTAAATAAGCACCTGCTATTCTGCTCATCAGGGCAGTTTTGTTTCTGTAAAATTTTGTTTAAAATGGTTTTTGGGAAAATTATCTTATTTAACAGCCACAATTATTCACATATTATTGTGGGGTTAGCTGGGGGAAGCTTGCATCAAGTCTGTCACAATCTGGCTGGCCAGGCCTGACGTTTGACAAAGGCTGGGGTAGGAATTTGGAGTTTGGCCAGGGTACCAGCGATTGCTCAACTACTCTTCGCGAATGACACCTTGGTATCTTTAACATCCATCAACTTACAGTCAGGATGTCCAGTTTATCGTCCATCCGAGAGACGACACACACGTTGATTCTAATCACCCTGCCTGTGAAACACCTGGATGACAGTTTATAGCTGGGTTGGGATTTAAACCCAGGTTAGACAGCTGAGAGACGAGTGTGCATATCTCTTGGTCTAGGCCATCCTGCCAGTATTTGTGTAAATGATACTTAAATTTAATTGACATGTTTTAAAATAGAGATTGAAGCTGATAAATGGTAAATTTAATATACATATAATGCGAGATGAATTTCATGACTTTATTGTCATACGTGTTCAAAATTACAATTTAGAACAATGTATTTCCAATAGTTTAATGTCGACCAAAATTTGTCTTAATAATGTGTTGGTCCAGTTGGACAAGCAAATTGTTTTCGGGAAATTAACAGTACGGTAGGACAAGACGCCCTGACATCAAAGGTAGAGCAGTATTTTCTGGTACGTACTGCATGTACATATGTATGTCTGTCATGGCTACTACTTCTATAATCACCCCAATAATCCCACCTTCCAGCGGGGTCGGCTGCAAGAGAAGTTTTGGCCAAGGATATTCGTGCACCATGTGGTCAGGCGTCATGGTTAGACTGAAGCTGATTTGAGCAGAAATTTGGAATTTGGCAGGGATCTGGTGATGGCTTTCCTATTCTTCATGGAAAGACACCATGGGATCTTTAATGTCTTTTCCCAGAATACTGAACATTTTTTCAATTGAAATTCCATGCTATAGCATCAGCCAAGGAGCCCTTTGGTTCAGGACATTGAACATTTAACCAGGACTGAGGATGTTATACGTGAAGGAGGGGGGCAGGAGTCATCTTGCCAGAGCTTTCCTGAAAGGGCCATCTTACCCCCTTCTTACATTCAATTTACATTTGTGGGACTTCAGAAGCTTTGTTGTTATTTTTAATTATTAGTGATCTGTCAGTGTTAGATAAAAGAAAGACAAATTGATAGTTATTGAAAATCAATGAGAAATATGTCAACAATCACATCATTATCTGCTCTCTGTCACACAGCTACACCATTTCAAACTCATGTCAGTTCCGCATGAAGGACTTGCAAAAACAACACTGGGCCAGCAGATGGCAGAGACAGTGCAGCTTTATGGTCACAAATGTTCTTCTTCTTTATCAACCACAATTATTCCCAGGTTATTGTGGGATTGGGCCAGCAGTGTGTGTGTGTGTGTGTGTGTGTGTGTGTGTGTGTGTGTGTGTGTGTGTGTGTGTGTGTGTGTGTGTGTGTGTGTGTGTGTGTGTGTGTGTGTGTGTGTGTGTGTGTGTGTGTGTGTGTGTATATGTACATTTTATTCTGCAAACAGCTAGAAGAGAAGGTTAGAGCGCAACACCAATGCCGACATGATTTTTGCAGACCTCCAACAGCCATATAATGATGTAAATTTAAATCGAGCCACTGGACTCTTTACCAGATGGATGAAGATAACACAATCCCTCGGCCTATATAATGGACTGAAGGCACAAATTACTGTCATCGGCAGTGTAACCCCAGGAATTGAAGTCAAGAATGGTTCTTCCAGGGTTATACCTTTGACCAAACACTGATCTTTAACCTCCATTTTGATTGAGTGATTGAGAGCTAGCAAGAACACTGCCAACTCTTTGGGGTAGATATGTTACACAAATGAAGTGACGAACTGGTGTGTGAAAGGACGAGAGGACGTTCAACATCAACAGCGAATAAACGTCTGTTAGCTTATGATGCAGTTGCAGTGTCCTCTTCTTCCCCCCCCCTCCTCATTCTTATTCTCCACCTCCTTCTCCACAATGACCTCCTCCCCCTCCCTCCTTCTCCTCCTCCTGCTCCTAATCCTGCCCATCCTCATCCAGCTGCTCCTTCCCCAAAGACAGAGAGGGTATGTAGAAAGCATAGCACGTACTTAAAAGACAATATAATGGGGCAGACTGGTGTTGGCTTAATGGTTAGGGAGGCTGGCTTCAGATCTTTGGGTCCTGAGTTTGAGACCCTGTCGTCTGTTGAATTAACACCAGGTGGGGTTGACTCAGCCTGTCAACCTTATGAGGTCGAGGAAATGAGTACCAGTGTACTGGTAATAGAGGGAACTACATCAGTGGTAGTTGTGCCCCCAGAAAATGATGCAACCATCAGCCACAGGCTGCACACGATAGCTACCAAAAGTGGGGTGAATGTTGAACAAGCACAAGTATGAAGCATCTTGTAGCTGGTGAGGGTGATGAGGATTTACAGCAATTCTACATCATAGCACAAGGGTATTTACCTTCTTTACATAACTTCCAGAGTGCTTTGGTGACAGGGGCAAGTAGGCTGGGCCAGTTGATCCCTTAGCTAAAGCCATATGGCTGGTTGGAAGCAAAGGATGTCCATCAGTGAGTGGACACAATTTTTAAAAAGTAAATGACAGGGCACCGGCACTTCCACGGATGGGACTTAAGTCTGTGTGGCCACATCGAGCAGTTGGAATGTGTGCCAGAAAGAATAAACACTGCACCTTCTCAAATGAGGGAGAAAATCTCAACTCGACTCTGAGAAAAAAAACAACTATTTACTGAACCAAAAAGTTGAAGAGGTGCCACCTGTCCCAAAAACAACATCAATGAAGTTGTAGACAAACAGATGTGAAAGTGAGCTTCAACAAAGGAGAAGGAGACTACATTCTATTGCAAAGCATACTCCATGCTTGAGGTATGGGGGATGGAAAAGTGAAACGTGGAAGAACAGTGACATCAGTTTTGGTGGCAACGCATGACAGTGTTGTCAGAACCAACACAGATGTTGTTATAAACAGTTGTCAGACTTCACACAGCAGTCAGACTTGACACAGTAAGTTGTCAGAATCGACACCGTTTTCAGTTTCGGATTGTTGGAGGCTGTCCAGGGTTCAGTGATGTGAAAATAGCAATGCATCACAACTTGGTCCACAAAACGTGACCTTATAAGGAACAAATGTGGATGCTTTGAGCCTTGGGAGGACTTTGTTCCACCTTCTGAAACCTGCATATGGAGATTATAACCAAGGGAATCCATCAAGGCAGTCACTAACTTTACATAATTGGGGGCCATCATTGAAGTGCATAGATATGAAGGATACAGAAGATAGGATTACCCTCTGCCTTAAGAGTGTTTGAAGTCCTTTGCAGACCTACATTGAAGGAGAACAACCCTTCCTTGAATATGAAGAGACTAGTTTACTGTGCATTAGTGCTTGGTGTACTGCTCTGTGGAGCTAAAACATGGGCCTACAAGAGAGACACTTTCAGAAACATTGACATTTCACAATATGTTCCTCGAAGCATCAAATGCATCAGTAAGGTTCAAAGGTGGACAGAACATGCTCGAAGTTTGCAGGTGAGAAAGCTGCTTGCGATGAAAGGGTCACGAGAGGAAGGTATTGCAGCCAGGAGACTTCTGGTTAGGCAATCTTTCGATTACATCCCCAAAAAGCTTTTGTTTGGATGGTTCGCACAATGCTGCCGAGCACGTGTAATCAAGCTGAGATGGAAAGACAAAGTGAGACAAACTGAAGATGTTCAGAACTGATGAAGGCATCTGGTTCTGTATTGCTCGAAACAAGGCCTCCGGAGAGCAAAATGTAAAGAATGGCGAGGCACCTTCCGCAAGAAGAGAGTGGAGATGGATATGGCTAATAATGATGTGACTCTAGAACGGTCAACATCAATAACTGCCAATGGCATATACATCTGTGACATATACCAGAAGACTTTTTGAGGAAGGCAAAGACATTGTCAAACACAAGTACTGGATAAAACAACAATGTGGTGGAGTGCACCCAAATAATGGGCTTGTCCAATCAAACCTTATTGGTGCAGTAGTGAAGAGTTTATTACCTAAGCCAGTTTAGAAGCATGACTATTATTGTGTACAGAGCATTTTACTGCTGGCTGAGTTGTGACTGAATTGGAGTTTTTTTTTGTTTGTTTTTTTTGCATTAAAAAGTCAAGGCTCATGGAGGAGCTGGAATATAAACTGGATCAGGAGGTAACAGAGCAAAGGCAGCAGTAGAAATATCGGGGGTAAACACACCAAGAGCAGGGATGAGCGACAAGATAGAGAGAGATGGGGGGATCTTGAGGGCTCAGGGAGAACACATGGGATGGACAAACTCTTAAGAAGGAAAAACTGTAAACTTGGAAAGAGGTGGGCTAATGGGAGGGTTGATGGGGATAGAAAAGATCATGGTATTAGATGTGGGATGATTTGAGATGGTGGTGAACAGGTGTCTTGAAGACCTGGAGGGAAGAATGAGGTTGAAGAGAACGTGGATGTTGGGTTTATATGCGGGAAAAAAGAGGAATGAAAGAATGGAGGTATGCAGCGATTCTGTATTTTTGGGAGTTTCACCAGAGTGAAGTTGCTGTCATACCACATCTACCCTGCAGAAACATGGAGGGAGGGGGAGATGGGGGAAAGAGCATGAAGAGAGCAGAGGGTGCAAGACCAGAAAGAAGGCAGTAGAACACAAATACACCACCGACCTGTCTGTGACGTGAAAGTGATAGGCCCAGTGACCCAGATTTATTGTCGGAGATTCCAATGATCTTGAAGGCCTTGGTTTCCATGGCATAAGGCTGAGCAAAGTGTGAGGGAAGGGTGCAAGCCCAGGTGGGAGAGCAATACTCCACCAAACGGCTGGTGAAGTCTTGTCGGTATAAGAGTTCAGGTTTGCCAAGGAAGGACTTTGTACGATGGAGGATGCCCAGGCATATGATGGAATTGCCAGAATTTCCTGAGAGAGAGAGAGAGAGAGACAGAGAGAGAGAGAGAGAGAGAGAGAGAGAGAGAGAGAGAGAGAGAGAGAGAGAGAGAGAGAGAGAGAGAGAGAGAGACAGAGAGAGAGAGACAGAGAGAGAGAGAGAGAGAGAGAGAGAGAGAGAGAGAGAGAGAGAGAGAGAGAGAGAGAGAGAGAGAGAGAGAGAGAGAGAGAGAGAGAGAGAGAGAGAGAGAGAGATTTGTCAGGATTGAAAGACGTATTCCAAGTGTTTAGCCAATGTTGGGATATAAAATGAGCCGACCGAGTCAGCAGGGCATATGCTTCTGGATGAGTATGTGAATGCTGATAAACCACAGCAAGACCAGACCGGGATTGTGGAACATTAGCCATTCTCATAAAAAATAATGGAGTATTTGTGGGCAAATAAGAGCTACGAGGAGGAGGGGGTGGGCCCACAAGTGAGCAGCTGGTAGCTTTGAGCCATTCAGTTGGTCGATGGATCTTGACTTCCTCTTTGTGGCCGCCAGGTCTGACAACAAATAACACAGAAACATGATAAGCAGATCAGGAGTGGATTGAGCCTGCAGAGAGGATGAGGTGTGGCAGTGAAGTAGTAAGTCTCACGCCACTTCACACTGATGTTAGGAAGCAAGAAAGTGGATTTGTGACTAAGCCCGTCTCAAGGTTAAGGACTTCAAGGACAGCAGGCAGGTTTGGAAATTAGAGCGGAATGTGTGGGTGACAGTGGTGATGCCATTTGCATGGTTTTTATACTGAAAGTGTTTCGAGTGGAAATGTCCTTCCAGGACAGATTTGTCTCGCACAGGGATTGTATTCAGTGGCTGGCAATTACAGTGTCTATAGAAAGTCTACACCTCCTTTCAAAATTTTTCCCTTTTGTTGCCCCATAGCCTGGAATTAAATTGCATTAAATCAGTCTTTTTCAACCTTAATTTACACACCGTAACCCCCAATATCGAAGTGAAAAACAAATTGTACAAATTTCAGAAAAATAATTAAAAATACAAAACTAGAATGTCTTCGTTGGATAAATGTACACGCCCCTTATAATATCAATTGTAAAGTAGCTCAGGTGTAACCAATCACCTTAAAAAATCACACACCGGGTTAATTGGCCTCCTCCTGTGTTAAATTGTAATGTTTCTGATTATTTCAGAATACAATCAGCTGTTCCAGTAGGTTTCCTCTGCTTGGTAGTGCATTTCACAGCAAGGACTCAATCATGAGCACCAAGGAGCTTTGAAAAGACCTCTGGGATGTAGATGTGGAAAGGCACAGATCAGGAAATGGGTTTAAAAATATTTCAAAGCCCTTGAGTATCCCTTGGAGCACAGTCAAGACAATCATTAAAAAGTGGAAGCCATATGGTACCACTAAGTAGCTGCTGAGATCAGGTCATCTCTCCAAATTGGAAGGCCAATGAAGGAGGAAACTGATTAGAGAGGCCACCAAGAGGCCAATGGCAACTTTGAAAGAGCTGCATGCCTTTATGGCAAAGACTGGTCACTGTGTGCATGTGACAACAATATCCCCAAAAATCCACAAGTCTGGCCTGAATGGTAGGGTGGCAAGAAGGAAGCCATTACTTAAAAAGCCCACCTTGAGTCCCGATTGATCTGTGCAAAATAACACCCTGGAGATTCTGAAGGCATCTGGGAAAACAGTTTTGTGGTCTAAGAAAACCTTTTGGCCGAAATGCAAAAACGTTACATTTGGCGCAAACCCACGCAGCACATCATCCAAAGAACACCACCCCAACTATGAAGCATAATGGCAGCATAATGTTATGGGGATGTTTCTCATCAGCAGGGACTGGGGCAATTGCCAGGCAAGAAGGGAAAATGGGTGGAACAAAATACAGAAAAATCCTCGAGGAAAACTTGCTACCTTCTGCAAGAAAGCTGTAATTGCGACAGAAGTTCAACTTTCAACATGACAACGACTCGAAGCATACAGCCAAAGCTACACTGAAGTGGCTCAGGAACAAAAACCTAAATGACCTTGTGTGGCCCAGTCAGAGCCCCGACCTAAATCCAATCAAAAATCTGTGGCATAACTTGAACATTACTGTCCATCAGCGCTCCCCACACAACTTGACTGAACTTGAACAGTTTTGTTCAGAAGAATGGGCAAAAATTTCCCAATCAAGGTGTGCAAAGTTGGTGGAGACCTATCGCAACAGACTCACAGCTGTAATTGCTGTCAAAGGTGCCTCCACCAAGTATGAACTCAGAGGGGGGTGGACATTATCCAACCAAGTTATTCTGGTTTTGTATTTTTAATTAATTTTCTGAAATTTGGAGAATTTGTTTTTCACTTGGAAGTTGTGAGTTACAATGTGTATATAAAGGTGGAAAAAGTCTGATTTAATGCAATTTAATTCCAGGCTAAAAGGCAACAAATGGTGAAAATTTTGAAAGGGGGGTGTAGACTTTTTATAGGTACTGTATGTGGGAGAATACTCTCAGAAATACTTTTCCATTTATTGTAAATTAATCTAAGCCTCATAGTCGAGCTTGTCGATGAGTCACTTAGTTTAGAGGATGAAGACATTTGCAGACATCAGTCTATTTTTACATGAACGAGTCGAGCTGACGGAGCCGTCACTTCATTGATAGGTTATCAAAAGACAGCATGTTGTGCTTCACAAGGACATTCCATGTCCATCTAGGAGGATGTAAAACGAAGTAAAACGTTGGATAAAGGATCTTCTAAAACACGTTATTGTTGTTATTATGGCTGTGTTTATTTGTGTGCTCCTTCCATGTACTTTTAAATATTTCTCTCTTGATTTGAGAAATATTACTTTGCATAATGAGAACGACACTTGCTAGAGCCCATAGTCTCGCGTTGCATGCTCATTCTGAACAGAAATGTCGTCGTTAACTCAATGCTACTATTATGGCCCACATACCCATATCAACCATACACCTGATTATGTCATATATATATATATATATATATATATATATATATATATATATATATATATATATATATATATATATATACATATATATATATATATATATATATATATATATATATATATATATTACTTTGTTGTCTATTGATTGATTAATAGGAAATTTAATGACCACTTTTGTGCACATCAAGGCTATATTGCATCATTGAAGAGGTATATGAAAAAAAAAATTCAAACTATATTCCCCCTGACTAGTCAGTCGATCATCCTGTATGTATGAAGTTTTGCAAAAATCTATCAAGTGGTTCGGGAGAAGAATTTTTTTACGTTTTTATTTCCAATCCAATAAGGCCCCCAGACCACGTGACTGATAACATCATAAATTGAATTCTTCAATTACATCGGGTCATCGATAAAATGCTGTATATGAAGTTTCAGATTGTTCAGATAAGGATTTTGATTCAATCAATTGTGGCTGAAATACCACTTCACCAATGATGTCATCATTATCACCATATATACCCAATGGGGAGATGATTACATATGCCAAGTTTCAATTTTTTATCCTTTAGCGGTTTTGGGGGGGGGGGAGGCGTCCAAATTTTTATCCCTTAATACAATATGGCTGCCATACCATGTGAGTTATGATGTCATAGTTATCATTAAAATATTCTCCATGGGAATTCCCTCCTATGTTTAAAGTTCTGCATCAATTGGACAAACAGTTGCAGAGAAAACCATTTTAAAAGAAAATATGTAGACGGTGTGCATACGTGTGCATATGAGCGCGCGCGCACGCACGCACGCACGCACACGCGCGCACACACACACACACACACACACACACACACACACACACACACACACACACACACACACACACACACACACACACACACACACCCGTCTATTTTTAGTAAGTAATGATCAGTTTAAGTCGTATCACTTTACATCTTATCGTTTTAACGTCGTCGTTGGCAGATAGGGGACATTATTATCAGTTTAAGTCATCGATCAATTTAAGTCGTTGGCAAATAATAGATGATGAGAATATGGAGTAAATAATAAATAATTAATTCTAGAGAAAAGCCATTATCAGCCCCACCGCAGTGGGTCAAGTGCAAGATGAACCGGTTATTCATTTATTTATTTGCCATTGAGCTTCAGTGTGTCTGTTGAAGCCATAACTGCTTTATCATTTGAGCTTTTGTCATCAAATATTCAACAGACCTTTATTTTGAGAATATGGAGTAATGAGAACACTTATTTATCTTCTCCTCTTCCCTTTATAAGGGATGAGATCCAATGGCACCAAGCTTCTGATATGCCTTTTTTTTAGTACAATGTTGAGGCTCGTATAAGAGCTAACACACAACGCATAGCAGAGGGAGCAGGAGAGAGTATAGTGGGAGGGGGAAGCACAAAACAGTGAGGAACAGAGACATTAGGAGATCTGTGGAAGGGTGAGGGATGGGGCAGGGTACACGGGGTAAACAAGATGGACACTACAGGGACTTTCAGGTCCTTACACTACAGGGACTTTCAGGAAGGAAAGCAGAGAATTTGAAGGTAGGCTATGGTTTGGGGTGGATTAACAGGGGTAGAAAGGATCATGGTTATGGATTGGGGAAGGTAAGAGATGGTTGTGAACAGCTGTTTTGAAGACCTGGAGGGAAGAGTGGGATTGAAGAGAGTTTGGGAGTTTGTTCCAGAGGTGGGAAAAAAGAGGAATGAAAGAGTGAAGGTGAGCAGTAATTCTTGATTTGGTAGTTTTACCAGAAGGGGGTTGCTGGCAGACCTTGAGCGTCCTGCGGAAATATGGGGGGGCGGAGATATCGCAGACAGAGCAGGGTTGGGGGGGGAGGCTGGAGAGGAGATGGAAGAAGACAGAAAGACCACCGACCTGCCTGTGGTGAGAGAGTGAGACTTGATTACGATACTCCTCCACTTCCCTCTGTCCTAACTTAACTCTCACAGCTCTCCAACCACCCCCACCTTACTGATATCCCTCCTCACACAATCCTCCAATTTCATCCATGGACTAACACTTTTCCTCCTACCTTGCTCCTCCAATCAATCTGCTCTCTTTGCCATTCGCACTTCCTGCATCTCCACCAAGCAGGCATTTAACCAATCTCCCCGTCAAGCTCCTCATCTGCACACCATTATCCTTACTCTGTTAATCCATCCTTCTATAGTATAGAATCTATACACTTCATTCACTCCCAAAATCCTCCTGACCCAGTTGTTCTCGTAAACCTGCAGCGTCTATCGTTGTCTCACTGTCAGTGCCACCATCTCCAGGCCATAAAGTTAAGCCTGCGTTACACATGACACCAGAACCTTCCCTTTCAATTTTCTTGATATCTTTCTGTCTTCCATTATTCTCTCCAACCTCCTCCACACATTCGCGCCCACCTGAATCTTCCTCCGCACTTCTGCCTCGAACTTACCATCCCCGGTCACTGTTCCCCCCAGGTACTCAAACCTATTTCCTTGTTTGATTTCTTTCCCCCTCTAACATGATATTCATTTCCTTTTTCTGCTGCCCAACCCATATCATCTCAGTCTTCTCCATACTCATCTTCAGCCCATGTTTCTCAACTGCCCTCTTTCACTCTCGCAGGACTTCCTGCATCTCCCACCTACTCTCCACCACAACAGCCAGATTGTACACATACAACCAGAGTATCCCTCATGTTTACATTCCTGCTTACCAGCTATCTCACCATAACAAACATGAGTGGGCTGAGAGCTTCCCTACCTCAAAGCGATGTTTATACTGAACTCCTCAGACATTCGAGGACCAACCAAATCCCTTCCCTTCATTCTCTTGTAAATCCCTTTCACCAACATAACTTCTGCTTCCAGCACTTCCATCCATCTCAGTGTCACCACCACCATCTCTCTCGGGACAGAGTCGTAGACCTTCTCCAGGTCCAAAATTCGCAATGCTATTTCACCATGCATCTCCAACCTCTTCTCCAGCAGATTTCTCATCATTAACATCCTATCCGTCATCCCTCACCATTGAAAACCCATTCTGCTCTTCTCTGATCTCCATCCCCACCCTCTTCATTTTCCTCCTTTCCAGAATCTTCTCCAGCACCTTCATTACATGACTTAGGAGTATAATGCCCCTGTACTTCTCCAGATCTTCAACATCGCCCTTCTCCTTCCATAATCGGCACAATTAGCCCTGACATCCAATCCTCCGGAATTGAACCCTCTCTCTTACATACATTCAACTGCCCTTCGTCCTACTGACTCTGACCTTTCCTGCTGCAATTATTATCTCTGTACACACCTCATCAATACCTAATGCTCTTCCTTTCTTCATCCTCTTCAATAATGTCAGCACCTCTTCAATTGTGATCTCCACCAGCTCCATTTTTCCCTCCACATAATGTGGTAGCTCCAGCTCTCTGTCGCTTCCTTCCTGGTTCAACAGCTCCTTGAAATACACTTCCCACACCATAAATACTGCCCCCCTCTCTGTGACTAGCCTTCCACCACCATCCTTCATCACAGAACCACCCCCCTCCCCACCTTGCTCCCTAACTCTCACATGCACATTAAAGTCCCTCGCAATGTATAGTATCTCCTCCAGCTCAACCATTCCAATCATCCTCTCCAGTTCATCCCTGAATTCCTGTTTGTCCGCCCCCACCCTTCCCGTTTGCGGCCCATATACCGACGTAACACAAACCATTTGCCTCTGTACCACCACCCATGCTATAACTATTGTCCCTCTCATCTTTCCATTCTGACAATCTGCTTGCTGATATCTTCCGATACTGATATCTGCTGATAACTTCTGTATTCTTCCCATGCTATTATTCCTTCCATTCCCCACCCTCCTTCTGTACTTCTTCGATCACTGATCCCACATTCAAACGACCGAGCCGGACCTTGCTTCTGAACCGCTGCCCGCCTGGAAGAGCCAGTGATATCTTGATAACTATACCTGCTTAAAAAAGGTATACTCTGTGTTTTGCAAGAAGATGATGGATGTTTGCGTGATGTGCACTTAAAAGGGGTACATTCCAAATAGTAGTTGGTTCGTGTATCAAGCCTTATAGGGGTCTAATCTCTCAAGCATGTAAAAAGGGTCTAAAAAGGTCCAAGTGGTCCAAATCTTAAGCTCCAAATGGTCGAGGGTCCAAACGGTCTAATCTTTCTCAAGGGTGTCGGAGTGAATGTTAGATTTTGTAAATTACAGACAGACAGACGGGCAGACAGGGGTGAAGACATAACCTCCTACCACCTCTGGTGGCAGAGGGAAAGACAGAAACCGTATGACGACAACGACAATGACGATGATGATGATGATGAAACTAGACAAGCCCTCAATTTTTTATCAACTCGCGCTCTCAACTGCCGGGTCTGTGTGTGCTATGGAGCGGTATGCGATGTAGAGAGGTAGTGGCCAAATATAATTAATTATGTTCAGGCCATACGACATTCAGTTAAGCAATGTTCTGAAAAAAAAGCACAGAATCTATTAATATTTAATCCCTCACTTAAACTTTTCACACTTAATGTATTAAATCAATTGCAAGGAAAACTGCTTCATAATCCTTTAAGTACTGCAAATAATTATTTTTTTAATAATTCGACCAAGAGACTGGGCAGAGGGAGAGGGGGATAATCCAGATTCTGTCCCCCTTTCTCCAACAAGTGGGTGTGGCACATGTTCCCTGCCACCCCCCCGCCCCCCCACCGACCGATGCCCAAAGTGGGATATACAATTTATGATGTCTCTTGCTTCTGATGTGATCGTCTGAGCTAACTCTTTTGCTGGGATGGCAGCACAGAGTCCTAGGAAAGTAATTCACATTGCATGGGCTGATTTGATATTCGCCTTGCCAAGGAGGAAAGCCACACTAGCTCGTCCTTCATTAAGCGGAGCTACCACCACCCATGTCATAACATAACATGCCATCAATTTAACTGCGGCTACGCATCAATTGCTGGAATCAGAAAATAAGTGCACTCATAGTTTGGGATGGAACCAAAACCGGGAGGCGAGTATCACTGTTGTAGGTTGATTTTCCACACACAAATGAGACTGTCATGCCAACAGGTCTACTAGGATAGGCATTCCTCTGGTAGATGGACATCTCATCCCATGTCCGTTGTTAATTTCTAACATTAACTTTCTTTGGATTAATTTCCCCTCGATAGTGACTGACGGGTGAACGTATGCCTATTGTATCACAGACATATTTTTATCAGGCATGGATCCATGATGTTAGGTTCGGGTGGTGGGGGGGGAGGAATGCAAAAATTAACATTGCACTGAAAAATATAATTTCACTGAGCAAAGCGAGGGGAAATTTTTTTCTGGGACTACTCCCACAAAAAGAAATTTCTCAAGACTCTTCTAAATATAGACAAAAAAAATGCTCTCATACACGTGAAAAGGAGTACTCCAATGAAAAAGCTTTTGCTCAAAACTCAACATTTATTTTAATTATCATCTCATCATAGCAATCAAATTGAATGAAAAGCAGACATTGCATATAATGAAACAAATGACGTATTGAACAAGGTTTGACATGAAGTGACGTTCGATCAGAATTAGTGTTTTTCCATAAGCTGAACATTTGCCTTCATCATCTCGATGATGTGAATCACTCATTGCAAGGCTTTCTTCTCCAACATATTTCATGCCTGTTGTATACCTTGGAGAATTCCCCACAATCAAAAAGCATGTTCTTGAGTGTTGAAAACACAGACTGAGTGCCAAATTCAACAGAAAAATGAGCAATCAGAGATTGCAGACCCTCTCCAGGACTTGCTTTTTGTGGTGTTTGTCTAGTTTTGTGGAGTGTATTTTGTGTGGTGTTTGTGCACTGGTGTGTTACATAATTAATAACAGACAAAACTAGAACTTCCACTTTATAACTGCTGGCAGTGATAACCAGGTACCAAGACGTCCTGTTTTGATACAACCCCACTTTGATTGGACACCTGACCCTGACCAATGACGTTTATTATTATTCAATTGAATTTAGAATGGAATTAAAATAAATTCAATTCAAATCAAATGGAAGACCAAATAGGTATAGTACTGCATTGGAGTCATCTGAAGGATCCCTAATGAGCAAAAAACAAAGATGAAGACATCAGGAGGAACGAGGATAGGATTCACATTTCAGCTGCTACGAGTCTACCAGTAAACCCATCCAGTCACAGCTAACTGAGACTTAATCAAGAAACAAAAACAAAGAGAAACTGATTCAAAAAAGTTAAATAATTCTAGCTGTCAGACCATGTGACCGATCAGGTTGAAATTTAAAAAAATATATATATATATATATATATATATATATATATATATATATATATATATATATATATATATATATATTCCCCATCACCATGAGATCATAAATATGAAGTTTCATATTGATCGATGAAGCGGTTCAAGAGAAGAATTTTTTTTAATTTTTGCTCAATCCAATATGGCTGCCAAACAATGTGACCTATCAAAATTTGTGAACACCCTGGTATCACCAAGGTTTGGAGAACATGTGTGTGAAGTTTCCCCTCGATCTGTCCAGCCATTTCAGAGAAGATTTTTGAAGGTTAAAAAAAACAAAAAAGTGGCTTCTGAGGTACGTGACCGATGACGTCATCAATTTTTTTCTGTGGACCAATTTAACCCGAGATGACCCGCAAAATTTTTGATACTGATCGGATCTAGTGTTCTATGTATGCAATTATGACGTCATAAGGAAGACATATATGACATCAATAATTACTCACCCTTATTCCTCATGTGGAGTACTTGCATTGTGCCAAGTTTCAATCATTTACTTCTGTGGTTTGGGAAATACAGAGGTCAATTTTTTTCGTTTTTTCCAACATGGCTGCTACACCAAGTCAACTATGACGTTATAATTATCATTAAAACATTTAACATGCATTGTCGCTCCTATGTTGAAAAATTTGCGTCGCAGCGGTTGCAGAAATCTGACAAGCGGTTGCAGAAAAAAAACACTAAAGTTCTGTGCAGACAAACAAATAGACAAACAAGAAAACGATGTCATGCAGAGCACAATACTTGCAAAATCCACCCCTCACCCTCTTCAAAGGTTGCCATGGATACATCAAATTGTCCATTTCATTAAGATTAAAATTGACAATCTTAATCAAAGCTCAGGTCAATCGGATGAAAATTGATGATTTTTCAGATTGAAATTAATGATTTTAGAAGCTTGACCATGAGTTGACTTTTGACATTTTGACCTCAAAAATAGTTGGTTTCCAAATTTCGTGATGCACTATGCAATTGCTGTTTCGTTTTCAGGTTAATCAGATGAAAATTGACGATTTTTCAGATTGAAATTGATGATTTTAGAAGCTTGACCTTGAGTTGAGCTTTGACCTTTTGATCTCAAAAACAATTGGTTTCCAAATTCTGTGATGCAATCTCTGTTTAATTTTCAAGTCAATCAGATGAAAATTGACGACTTTTCAGATAAACATTGATTTTAGAAGTTCAACTTTTGACATTTTGACCTTAAATAATTGGTTTCCCAATTCAGTGATACAATATGTAAATCCTGTTCAACTTTCAAGTCAATCAGATGAAAAATGACGATTTTTGAAATTCGATTTGAAGATGACCTTTCACCTCAAAACCAATAGTCTTCCCAGTTGAGACTACCTCGACAACTTGGTAAAGTTTCATGACGATTGGGTAAGAATTGTGACCTGTAGGCAATTGACAAACAGACAAACACACAGAATAACAAAATCGACTGCCCAATATACTTGAAAAAGGTTCGATTTTGTAAGTAACAAACAAACAAACCAGAAGATGATGCCATGCAGAGCGCGATACTTGCAAAATCCAGAAAACAAATTTGACCTCAAAAATAATTGAAGGTTGAATTAAATGACCAAATATGCAACTCCTCTTCAAATTTCAAGTGAATTGGATGAAAATTGTCAATTTCAGAAATTCGGCCTATGTTGACTTTTTGGGTGATGTGAACCTCCAAAGTACTCAGTGGTTGAATTCAGTGACCTGAAATATATATCCTCTCCAAATTTCAAGTCAATCGGATGAAAATAGAGGATTTTAGAAATACCACCTAAGTTGTTGCCCTTTGGCCTATATTGACCTTTTTCTCCATATTGACCTCAAAAATAATTGGCTGGTTGAATTCATTGATATGAAATATATATCCTCATCAAATTTCAAGTCAATCAGATTAAAATTGAGGATTTTAGAAATACCACCTTAGTTGTTGACCTTTGGCCTATGTTGACCTTTTGACCTCTTGACCTCAAACACAAATGGCTTCTTCCTTCTGACAAAGTACCATTTTGTGAATGTTCGTGAAGATTGGTTTAAAATTGTGACCTGTAGGCGATCAAAACAGACAGACAAACAGACAGACAGAGTAACAAAATCGACTAACCAATATCCTTGAAAAATCTTTGATTTTGCAAATAACAAACAACCAAGACAAACCGACTCAGATGCAATACCCTCTCCTCTGGCGAGGGTAATTATTAGGACTCAAGATTATTTGATATTTGGGATACTATTCCACTTCTTGGTTCATGATTGGTAAGGATAAAAGAAGCATGACCTCTGATGACAAATGATTCCGGTAATTTGTTAATCATCAAGTCTCCACCGTGGGAACAAACTGAATGGTACAAATCAGTTCTATGTTGAACGCTGTGGTCAACATCACCTGTGTCTGAAGAATATCGGGTGATCCCACATTATGAGGCCACATCTTCGGTTATATACACCTTAATACATAACAAACAAAAAAACCGATTGCTTTGGACAGAAAAGGAGGGTTGAGGAGCGATGCGTGTTGGGTACTGTTAGCAGAGTGTTCATCACCTCCTTGTTGTGGAAGTGGAAGTGAATGTTCCGAGCAACCAGCGAGTCCCTCATTCTATTGACCAGGCTGATGGCTGCAGCCCCTTTGGGAGGGAGGTTAGTCCGCTGTCGAAATAAAAGTCTGTGTGAACGAATTCCTTCACACCATTTCCAAAGGTAAACCAGCCTGTGTTTGCGTTCATCCTCAAACCGAAGGATGCTACAGCAGGTGAAGAGACATTACCGAATAGGTAAACGTTCATCCGGTATTTCATTATTGGATTGTCTGGATCGTTGTTCTGAAACCAGAGGAAATGGAGATAATCCCGATGTTCCTTGTTGATATGAAAGCTGTGGAACATTTGCTCGATTCCTCCCATGACAGCTACTCCTTCACATCTGAACCTCAGCAGGATGCCGAGAAGAGTTTATTTGTTCAGATTCTGGCATTACTACATCATTCAGTGAGACTCCGTTTAACTTATCACTGGAGTTGAACACTCCCCTCAATTGTTGTTACTTCTGATGGTCGACCCCAAAGTGTGGGAGTTCTGTCGTGAGGATGGGGTGTTCCCCATGGACTCCAAGTACAATGTCATCTGTGCTCAGGAAACCGGGCAGTTTCTTCCAATAAGCAATTATGTTCCTGTCCCTTTTCGGAGCTCTAGTATTTTTCTCATGATGGGTTTTGAGGTGGTCAAAGTGTTTGAATACCGCTTGAGTATGTATTTCTTCTCTCTTGCAAGGGATTCTGTCGTTTTCCAGTTGGATGGGCAGTGGAAACTTCCTTTTCCCATCGATTAATTTGACAACCAAGCTGAAACCTCGTCTACCCTTTCTCATCTCCCTGCTTCTACTGCATGTCAACATTTCGTAGTTGAACTGAGGACCCTGGATCTTCAATGCATCAAAGAGTGTTGTGTCCCCCATACATGCGTTGGACTGTTCGCCGAGCACAGAGTATACATGTGTATGAAGTCTATAAGGCTGTCTTACCTGTATACCTTTGTTAGAACTATTTTATCACGAGAACATCAAGATGGGCACTTGGTGAGTTTTGTGCATTTCACAATGGCAGCCTCAGTTAGCTTTTCTTGTTTTTGTCTTCACGTTCTGATCATGTTGTTTGGTTGATTCGCAAGATGTACCATGAATTCACGTTTCATAGTTGGTGCTTTGCAGATTGTGCACTCCACCTGTGTGTCACATTGTCGAGCAAGGGTCGTTCTGACTGCTGGCAACATCCTTAATAAACTGTATGACATAGCTAAATGGTGTAAAGGTTTGGTGACTGTTATTATAGGATGGTACTATCTTCCTCCACTCGTTCAAGATGAAGGCTGGCACCTTCTCCACCATAGGGTTCAGATCACAGGGGGCATTCTTTGTGATGAGGTGCATTAGTTCACCAATGTGTGCCTCCTAGTCGCCACACATATGTCAGCTCATGGAGCTTCTGATTGTCATCTGGCCTGAATCTAGAGAACAATGTTCGTTTCTTTATGATGACAGCTATGATCACCGCCGCATTGCCTAATCTTTCCTCGTTTTCCAGGCTCCTTGGTAAGCAGCCTTGCTAAGTGTCTTTTACATATCGAAGCCAAAATCTGTCAACTAGGACCTTGAATTCGCCCCTGGTGTACTGAGACAGGAACATCAGTTTCTCATTGTTCCTGACTACAAATCGCAAGCTGACGACAAGTAACATGGATTTAAAGGCTCGCTGCCAAGGGAGCCATGTGACTTAGTGCTATGAACCAGAATAGCACTAAGTTCCTTGACTTTGCAAGAAGTCATGGACTTAGGGTGGCTGGTTCATGGTGTCGTCCACCAGACGGCGGTCTCCTTGGGTTAACCTGAGGCGGTCCCTTCGGGTGGGTGCCTGGAATGTCCTATCCCTAAGAGAGGATGATCACCTGTCTCTGTTATCATCTGAGCTCAAGCGTTTGGACATCGGGATTGCAGCTCTCTCTGAGGTTCGGAGACCGGATTGCGGCGAGATAATGGTGGGTGGTTACACCTACTATTGGTCTGGTCGCTCTGATGGTTACCATACCCAAGGAGTTGCTGTAGCTGTGTCCAATAAGCTGACCCCAATGATAATTGAGGTAACACCGGTCAACGAGCGTATTATGAGATTAAGGATTCGTCACTCCTTAGGTGTCATTTCCCTGGTCTCTATTTATGCTCCGACTGAGGCGAGTGATCTTACCGTGAAGGATGCATTCTACGCCACACTCGAGTCTGTGGTTGATCAGTGCCCCAGACGAGATACACTTCTAGTCTTGGGGGATTTCAATGCATCGACTGGAACTGATAGGGATGGTTATGAGGTGTGTGTTGGTCCCCATGGGTCAGGAACTATGAACTAGAATAGCACTAAGTTCCTTGACTTTGCAAGAAGTCATGGACTTAGGGTGGCTGGTTCATGGTTTCAGCGCCCGCAAGCTCATCGCTGGACTTGGTATTCCAACGCTGGCGGTGTGGCAAAGGAGATTGACCATGTCCTCATTGACGGTCGTTGGAGGATGATCCAGAACTGCAGGGTCTACCGGAGTGCTCAGTTCCTCAATACTGACCACAGGCTTGTTGTAGCAACTCTAAAGCTGCACCTTAAATCCTGGAGAATGGTACCATCCCAGCCTAGGCTGGATGTTGCCAAGCTCAGGGATGAGAGAGTAGCTGAGGAGTTTGCGAACAGGCTGAGTGGACACTTGGGGGTCTGGGTGCTTTGGGGGTCCTGAAGAGTTGTGGAGCGCCTTCAAGACCACCGTCCTTGATGTTGCCGGTGGATGCCTTGGAGTTCACCGCAGGGCAAAGAAGAATTTTGTCTCTCAAGGGACACTGGATACCATTGACCAGAGTCGCAGGGCCAGGCTGAATGGCAGAGCTGAGCTGTTCAGGGAGCTGAGGCGTAAAACTGTACGTGCACTGAGGGTGGACAAGGAGGCCTATGTGCGAGGAATCTGTGAGGGGTAGAGCATCACCTGTGGACAGGTGATTCTCGTCCCGCTTACAGGGGAATTCGCGCATTACGTTCATCCAAGCCCATCCCTCGGAGCACTGCAGTTCGAGCAGAGAGTGGTAGGCTCTTGACAGAGGAGTCTGAAGTGAAGGCCCGCTGGGCCGGTTACTTTGAGCGGTTGTACCAGGCTGATCCCCCAGCTGTCGAGTTGGACGTCAAGGGTGTTACAATCCCTGTTGCTGACCCTCGGAATCAACTGTGGTCCACCATCGCTTGTGGAAACACGAGCTGCGGTGAACCAGTTGAAACGGGGCAAAGCTCCAGGGATCTGTGGCATCCATGCTGAACTTCTCAAGGCTGGTGGAAATGCTGCACTCGCGTCGTTGCATGCAGTTTTGTGCTCTGCCTGGAACACAGGCATCATCCCAACTGACTGGAAGAGGGGCCTTGTTGTCCCTCTCTGGAAAGGGAAGGGTGATCGCCAAGACTGCAACAACTACCGAGGGGTGACGCTGCTCTCAGTGCCGGGCAAGGTCTTTGCTCGGATAATTCTTGATAGGGTTCGCCACCATCTGCTTGAGCACCAGCGTCCAGAGCAGTCAGGCTTTACGCCAAAGAGGTCAACGATTGACCGTATCCTTGCTCTTCGTGTCCTCACTGAACGCAGACGAGAGTTTCGGCAGGGGCTGCTTGCAGCCTATGTTGATCTCTGTAAAGCGTTCGATTCAGTGAATCGGGATGTCCTCTGGAGGATTCTTGGTCTTCGTGGGGTGCCACCGAAACTGATCGATCTGATGTCTGAACTCTACTCTGGTACTGAGAGTGCTGTGAAGTGTGGTGGTACCGCCTCTGACTTATTTCCAGTTGTTACTGGAGTTCGTCAGGGATGTGTACTTGCCCCCACACTTTTCAGCACTTGTATGGACTGGATTTTTGGGAGGATGTCGGAGAGATCAAGTTGCGGTGCATCGTTTGGCAATGTCAAGATCTCGGACCTTGATTTTGCAGATGATGCAGTCATCTTTGCGGAGACTTTAGACATCCTCTTGGGGGCCCTCTGAGGTGCTGAATGAGGAGTCGGAGCCGTTGGGATTACGGATTTCTTGGGTCAAAACAAAGATCCAGGCTTTCGGTGACATCTTGGATGCTGCTGTCCTGTCTGTGTCTGTTTGTGGTGAGGATGTTGAGGTCGTGGATAGATTCACTTACCTTGGCAGTGATATTCATGTCTCCGCAGGTTGTGAGCCGGAGGTCAAAGACGTCTGGGTCGGGCCTGGGGAGTCATGGATTCACTGGATCATGGGGTGTGGCGCTGCCGGTACCTGTGCGGGAGGACGAAAGTCCGAGTCTTCAGGTCCTTGGTACTTCCAGTCTTGCTCTATGGGTGCGAGACTTGGACTTTGACCAAGGATCTGAGACGGAGACTTAATTCCTTTGGTACCAGGTCTCTTCGGAGAATCCTTGGCTATCGCTGGTCGGATTTTGTGTCCAACGAGCGGTTGCTGAGAGAGACTCGGATGAGATTTGTTACCTGCATAGTCCGTGAGCGTCAGCTGCGGCTGTATGGACATGTGGCTCGTTTTCCTGACGCTGATCCTGCTCACCAGATTCTCTCAGCGAGGGAGTCTCATGAGTGGAGGAGGCCAGTGGGCCGACCACGTGCCTCATGGTTGCAGCAGGTTGACCATCATCTCAAGGAGATGGGGATGGGCCTGGCATCTGCCTGGGGGATGGCCAGACGGAGGCCCCTGGAGTACCGGCGGAAAGTGGACGCAGCGACGCGCTGTTCTGGCACATGCTCCCATACCTGACCTGACCTGCCAAGGGAGGGACATGATTGGATCACCTCTCTATCTATATCTCAGGTTCTTGTATCGGCAGACATTGTCATGTCAAGATCTTGATGTACTAATCATGGTAGTAGGGGTAGCTGGGATCTGCCAAAGGGGAGGCTGAGACTTGGCTTGCGGAAGTCACATTCTGTTTGGTGTGGGGTTGTGGAAGAGTGTAAGAAGGAATGAGATTTATTGGTCTTCTATCTTCACTGGATGTGATGAGTGGTACGAAGGACGCTACGCTGGGGTTTAGCTACTCTGGACTTATTGGGTAAGGTGGGTATGGATTGGTTGCTGTCATGGTGATGTTAAAAAGGGAGGTGTAAAAGCAGCACTTGCTGAGACTGCACTATCATTTGGAGGAATGCAGGTGATCCACTGTGCATTGAGAAACCACTTCACATCCTCTTTGTTCTCCAGAGGGACCCGGTCTAGGTCTTGCTCTTGTTCTGTTATCTTTAGTTCTTCCATCTCAACTTTGCTGACCACCTCCAGTTTGACTTGATTTTCTGCAAACTCTTTCTGTAAATTCAGCTGTTTCAGCTTGTTTTTTCTGTTCAGGCTTCTCTCATGTCAGTCTCCCAGTCTCTTCTTCGGTTAAGGCTAGTTTCACTTTGAGAGTCGCTTCATGCTTTTAAAGTTCTATTTTCTCAGCTCTGTTAGATAAGCTGAATTTAGACCAGTCACTTTTCCTGGATCCTTTTGTATCATTTGAGTCTCCAGATTTAATTGACTTACCTTCTGTTATCATCCAGAAACCCTAACTGACCCCTCTCAGGTGCTGCAGCTTCCAGCTCATGCAATCAACGTTGAGGGATGCGGCAGGCTCTGCACAACCCATCACACAGGTCAGATAGCTGTCTCATCTTTCCCCCAGATTGTATCTCTTTTGTTGAGTGCATACTCGGGTCCAAGTTATTTCGCAAAGTCGAATGTGTACATACCTGATCTTTGCCATGGGCGCCGATGCCGGTAGTGGATAATTGGGGGAAATCTAACTGTTTATTTGCTTCATTGTACAGACCTGTCTCTTTTGTGAACTTTTAAAATAAAAGTATTAAATGTCTTGGTCTCTGGCTGATCCTATTTGGTCTGTTGGTTTCACCTGGTGGCTCTGAGCTTCCTTGTTAAAGGTAGAAATTGGTAATGGTCTTGTATCGCTAGATATCATGTGGCTTGGTTGTTTGGCCAAAGATTAAGATCTGCCATGTAATTGCCTTCAGCATGGCATGCGCCTGGCTCAAGAAATTCAATCTATGTACAGCAACGTGGCTCTTGATGTGGGATCTGGCAATAAATCTCTGAGGCAGGTAGGTGACTGTCGTGGTCACTCAGCATGACTCACCGGATTCTAAGCAGGTTGGTCTGGTGACCATAACGATATGTTACATCACATTATGTGATTGCATACAGTGGCAAAACTTAATCCAAATGGCATAAGAAATGTATCATAAAAAAGATGATGTAAATATGAGGAAGTAGTTGCTCACTTTAACTTCCTGTTATGGCAGGAGAATGGACCATCATGACTTGAATGACGAACATGCTGAGGTCATGGAAACCATTGAAGTTTTGTAACCAGGAAAATGTGTCACAAAAACAGCTTTTGTGACTCGGTGATAGAAGTGTAATCAGGTGTGTGTTCAATAAGACATGGATGATGGATCTTCAAGCCAGTGATTCTTTAAGTCCTAAGTCACAAAGCTTTGGTAATATCTAAGCACCTGATCACAAGCCCCGAATCACCGTGAATAACTACTTTACAAACCATGAAGATGGATCCCTAACTCCCACCTACTGGTCAATGGAGTTGACATATCTCAGACTTACTAAGATTCTGCAGAATGTCTTTATGTGATGCGTCAGTGGACGTTGAGGGTTATACTTTTCTCCTTGGGGAAACCATGCCTTTAGTGACAGCTGAAATCTGTCAGCTTCCTTAAGAATGCCAGGTTATTTTCTCCAAGCCACAATTACAACGGCAGAGTGTAACACACTCATTATCAATGACAGCTTCACATTTTATTTGAGCTGGCAAAGAGAAAATAAGCAGTGAGACTGAACGAGAGCATGTGTGGCTTTGGGAGTACGATGCTCGTAGAAAGGCGAGAAATCTCCTGGGAAGTTTCCAATGTTTTTTTTTTTTTCAGAAGAAATTATTAAAATGGAATGAAGGAGAAATAAGAAATAATAAGTCAAATCAAATCATTTTTGCCTGCTAGGTTGGAATTGCATTGCCTTAAAAAAAATCCTGTATGGTGGTGTAGCTGACAGCAAGCCTGCCTCACATTGCTTCTATTGATTTATTATTCTACTTAGAGAAGATGTCATTTCGGTTGCTCTGAGGTTCACAACTCGCTAAAGTGATCGAGTGCCTTGGACCATTTATACATTGATACTGTTACCTGAAATAACTTGGTATGACGGTGGTCAACATAAGGTCATCTGCTCTGTTTCACTAGTTGAGATTTTAACCATTCCGACGTGATTCAGGAATGTTGTCTCATGTTTTATTATTCTTACATTTTAAAATAATATTATTGCCAATAAGTTGGCAAATGCTTTCAAAGTTTATCAAGAGACATATTCTTCTTTTTGCAAATGGCAGTTTGGTTACAAGGTAGCTATCATTTGGTTGGGGTGTGACTATGCCACGAATGTTGTGCCCCGATACCAGTACACTGGAACTCACTTCATTGACCTCAGATGGATGACAGGCTGAGTTAACCCCACCAGGTGTTAATTCGGTGGCTAACGGAACTCCAACTCAGGACCCTAAGATCCCAAAACCAGCCACCCAAACTGCTAAGCCAACACCAGGCTTGAAGAGATACATAATTTTACATCACACACAAGGAAGAAATAACATTACCAGACAAGAACAGAAACACAATCTACATACTGTGCATACAAATGACAAGGATTTGGAGCTCTTCCCCCACCCTCACTGCTGAACAAGTCCTTGAGATTTCCATTCCAAGAGCTTAATCAAAATGTCCTCTCGACTGCCCACTATTTTGTCTTGTTGACCCAAATTATTTTTTCTCAATCACATATTACCCTCAGCCTTTTTAATGATGTCATATTTAGATTACCAAAAATAAAATAAATCGCCTTAATACAGTTGAATTACAATGAATGGTTAATGAGGTATGAGTGAAGTTGTTGTTCTGTCTCTGTGTCTTATTTCTGTATCTCTGTCTCTCTGTCTCTATGTCTCTATGTTTCTCTGTGTCTGTCTGTCTGTGTCTGTCTGTCTCTATGTCTATGTCTATGTCTATGTCTATGTCTCTGTCTCTCTCTCTCTCCCCTGAAGGGAGTACTCAGTTTTTACTCCGTTTGTTTGTTTTGTTTCTTGCTTTCTTGTTTGTCCAGGTGATATCTCAGCCATCCTTTGAGTGAGGAAGCTGATATTTGGGCATGACAGTGAACAAGTGATTTGGCTATAAATGGTATTTTTGATTTATTGATGAATCAATTAATAGATTAATCATTCATTTTTCAATGAATTACTTAATTTTTAAAAAAGTTGCAGATTCGGGTGAAAAAGTGGTGGTTTTCAGTATACTATTTGCCAATTGATTAAGAAATTAATTATTTTACAAATACTATTTGCTTATTTTAATTATGCAATTAATCAATTATTGTAAACCACTCCCTCCCAATTCCGTCTCCACGTGCTGCACAGCAGATTCGCCAGGCGCCTTTGCATGCTGGAGAATTTGTTATTTATTTATTTGGCATGGGGGCGGTGTACTTTGAATGTATCTCCACTTGTTTTTATTTTATTTGTATACAAGGTCAAGGCTCATGGAAGAGCGAGTACACTGGGCAGATCAGAATGCAACAGAACAAAACAAAACAGTCGAGAGAAGGGAGAAACACCATCAGCAGGGTTGAAGAAGAAAATAGAGGGAGACTTGGACAAATAATTCCGAGTGTGGAGATAAATGAGGGGTAAGGGAGGATGGATACAGAAGGAAACACTCAGTAATGGCAAAATGGAAATTTGGAAGGAGGTGTGATTGGGGTTGGGGGTGGGGTGGGGGTGTTAACGGGGGTAGAAAAGATAATGGTTTTGGATGGGGCGACCATCTGAGATTGCACATCTGAACATCTGTCTTGCAGACTTGGAGGGAAGAATGAGATGGTTGAGAATGTGGAAGTCGGTTGTATAGGAGGGAAAAATATGAATGAATGAAATTAATATTTATTTGTTCCTTTTTTCTCTACCCACCCCTCCTCTCACTCATTTCCTTCTCTCTGTGTCTCTCTACCGATATGTCTGCCTCTCAATATTTCTCTCGCAAAGAGACATGAAACAAAGTACCATTTCTTAGATTTACTGCACTAACCAGAACTTATGACATCTACTTCTGCGACTAGTTTGTTATCTTATTCACAATTGTTTCATTTTAAATTTGATAAAACTGCCTCTACTACTCAATGCACTGTCAACTTGAGCAAACACTGCTTTCTTGGATGCTGGAGTACAACTGCTTCTAATGCCACTGTACCTTCAAGTTGGTCAAAACATCTTTCATACATATGAAACTAGCAGCGGTACCCGCACCTTGTGCAGAAGGAATTTAGAATTCCAACGGTATACAATATAATGGGGTTACTACCGATGGGACCGAATCAATTGATGGACAGACAGACAAACAGAAAATACATATATTTCATACAGTGCCGAAATAAGACTACACCGTCTACACCGCCTTTCAAAATTTTCACCTTTTGTTGCCTTATAGCCTGGATTTAAATTGCATTAAATCAGACTTTTCCACCTTCATTTATATATCGTAACCCACAACTTTCAAGTGAAAAACTTTGAAATTTCATAAAATTTATTAAAAATGCAAAACTAGAATATCTTGGTTAAGGCGCTGTCACACCTTGACGATTTAGCCAGAAATGGCAACGTATAAAAATGTATGTAAAACGTTGGCGTACACTGAAATTTTGATGTTTTTTTTTTTAGGTTTTGGACGTATGCATAACATATTAGTAACGGGCACAGAACGTTTCGTTGTGTTATAGATAACTGAAACCAACGAATGCTTAGCCTGTTGTCGGCGTTCACAACCTATGCTCAATGATAGTTTAACTTAGGCATAGCGCGCTGCACGTATCGCCGACGAACTCGTGGCGTAGCCTGTTAAAAACCTGCCGCACGCCGACTTAAATCATAACCGCCTGAAAATTGGAAGTGTCAACCACGCAGTCACACCTTAACGATTTAGCCAGCGTATGCCGACCTATGAAAAATGTGTCTAAAACGTTGGCACACGTCGAATACGGTATGGATAAGTTGTGTATAGGTTAAGTGCACGCTGAAAAACGATGAAGTACGCTGTCATATTTCGTGGTACGTTTAGTACGTCGTGAAATTTCAAGCATGCTGAAAATTTTACAAAGTACTCGCCGTATGGCTGACACGTTCCGCTACGCTGGGAATAAGTTGTTGGCACGATATGCAATCGTTGACACACGTCGACACAAGTTCCTTGAAAGTTACTCATAAGTCGAAACACGTTGAGGCTCATGTTTAGCATACCCGAAACTTATTTTCTCCGTCAAGGCACATTTTCTTTTTTTCTCCTTGGCTCCGTGAAGGCACGTGATGAAATATCTGAAGTTTTTGTTGTTGTTTATTTTTGTCGATCACGAATTTTAAAATATATTCGGACATTTGCTTTTAAGTTTCGACGTCGACTTGACAATATCCTCAAACAGAAAATATTCACAGAGGAGGAACTAAGAATAAGACATGAGCAAACTGAAGAGGCAATCGGACGTGACGTCACAGCATGTGACGAAATATCGGAAGTTATTGTTGTTTTTTTTTTAAACGCTGCCAATACGTCATTATACGGCAGCTGTAAATTAGAAACACATTCAGTAAGTTCTGTGGTCGTCCGGAAGACGTCAATCAAATAGGTCTACATACGTCAATATGCGTTGGAGGTACGTTACACATAGGTTCAAAGCACGTTACTCATAGGTTAGAAATAAGTTTTGGGTACGCTAAGCATTCCCTCGACGTGTTTCGACTTATGAGTAACTTATAAGTAACGTGTGTCAACGTGTGTCAACGATCGCATAATGTACCTCGACGTGAGTAGGGTGGATATACTGGTTCTGGCTCACTTTTCCCCATGTAAATGAATGGGGGATTTTCAGCGATTCCTATTTTTTTTCCCTAAAAATAAACCCCCTTTTTATCCCAAGGTATATTTATTTGTCTCCCCTTTTAACCTGGAGGTTGAACCTCATTGAATTGAACACCTGGGGGTTGAACAGCTCACTCATTGAACCTATAAAGATTTGTTCATTCTCAAATTCCTTCAATAGTTTAATTTTCTTTGCACAATAATCCCCATCTAAAATATTGACAAACAAAACATTTGAATCTTTATATTTTTTAAGATACCCCTTTTGTGCCATTACGAAATGATAAACTTCTCTTAATGATCTCATCTAGCCACCGCCCGAGTTGCAAATCATTTTTGTGTATAAACCACGCCATAAAAAAGTTTTGTTTCAAATGTTTTCAGTTCATGCCGTGAAAATGAGGAAGTGTTTTTTTGACAGGGTCGTGCTGTGAAAAGAAAAACAGGAACTATTCTGTGAGACAAGGTCTCGTGTTTATATTTTATCTCGGAACACGAACTGAAAACATGTTTAATCAAAACCATTTTAGGGCATTTTCAGTATGTTTTGAAAATGATTCATACAATTTGAGAATATAATCACCCAGTTATTTTCCAAGCTGCTCACCCGAAGTGTCATTTCCTGTGGCTACACCCAATGATTAGGTAATTTCCTCATGTTGTCTTATAAGTGATTCGCCAGACAAAGTTTCTGCCAGACGGGATTTTCATTTTTACAACTGAGACATGAGCGATCTTTCTTCCGCGAACAAAACAGCTCAACACAAAGTTGGTAAGTTGGTTCCTCTTTGAACGATGAAGCAATTGATTATAAATGAAATCGTGATAATTCTGATATATATTTTTTTTCTTGTCAGGTCCTTGGAAGAAGAGCAGTTTACATATCACGACGAGGTGCATGAAATTAATGCTCTTATTGAAGAGGTCAATCATCTTAGAAGAGAATTGAAAAACATTTTTAAAGACTGACACGACATCTTATCACGGCCCAGAGACATGGACTCGCTCTCTTCCGATGAACAAAACAGCTCAACACAAAGTTGGTAAGCCTATGTATTGGTTCCTCTTTGAACGATGAAGCAATTGATTATAAAGTAAATCGTGATAATGCGAAAATATATATTTTTTCCTGACAGGTCCTTGGAAGAAGTGGAGTTTACATATCACGATGAAGTGCATCAAATGAATGCTCTTATTGAAGAGATCAATGATTTTAGAAGAGAATTGAAAAACATTTATAATGACTGGTACGAAGTCTTATCACGGCCTCTGATCTCGAATGAATTAAACCAATGGTGAGACACGTGTGTGTGTGTGTGTATATATATGTGTGTCTGTGTGTGTGTGTGTGTGTGTGTGTGTGTGTGTGTGTGTGTATATATATGTGTGTCTATGTGTGTGTATGTGTGTGTGTGTATATATATATATATATATATATATATATATATATATATATATATATATATATATATATATATGTGTGTCTGTGTGTGTGTGTATATATATATATATATATATATATATATATATATATATATATATATATATATATATATATATATGTGTGTGTGTGTGTGTGTGTGTGTGTGTGTGTGTGTGTGTGTGTGCGTGTGTGTGTGCGTGTGTGTGTGTCTGTTTGTCTGTCTCTTTGTATCTCTCTCTGTCTGTCTTTCTACCTACCTCTCTCTGTCTGTCTCTCCATCTATACCCTTGACTTATTATTATTTTTTTTTTTTCAGCTCGATCACACAACATAAGCAATCTGGTACAACACATGATTTTCTGGAGGTAAATGTTTCTGAATTATTATTTAGTCATTTTTTTTATTAATATCACTCTCTCTTTAGAATGTCGTCTTATGTTGGTTGCATCATTAGTTTGGACGCGGTTTTGCCAGTACACTGGAATTCATTTTATTGGCCTTGAAAGGATGACAGGCTCCTGGTGTGTTAATTCAGTGGTCAACGAGGCTGGTGTGTTAATTCAGTGGTCAACGAGGCTTGAACTTAGAACCAACACCAGGTTTACTCATATTACCATGTAATTATCTTTATAAAACCTAATTATTATCCACTTTTTGTTTCAAAACAGAATACGGTGTCTGAGTTTCGAAATCACAAGACATCTGAAGAAGATTGCTGGGAAAGATTATACATTCTCGCAAATGAATATTTAATATTTTCAATTTTAATAAATTATATTTGTTTTGTTTGCAATTACTTGATTTTAAATTTCAAAAAAAGGATTAAGACATGAAGGGGGGTAGATGCGCTCCCCCAATGACCCATCACCCCCTCATCCCATCCCTCCCCTCCCCATGTGTGTGTGTGGGGAAGGGTGGGGGTGGGATGAGGGAGGTGGTGGGTCAAAGGTGGGGGCGCACAGGGGGATGAGGGGGTGGGGCTTGTGTGGGCGGGGCTTGTGTGGGTGGGGCTTGTGTGGGTGGGGCTTGTGTGGGTGGGGCTTGTGTGGGTGGGGTGTGTGTGGGCAGGGTTTATGTGGGTGGAGCTTGTGTGGGCAGGGTTTATGTGGGCAGGGTTTATGTGGGCGGGGTGAATGTGGATGAGGTTTATGTGGGCGGGGCTTGTGTGGATAAATGGATGGGTGGAGAGATGGTTGGATGGGTGGAGCTTGTGTGGATGGGTGGATAATTTTTTAATTAAATAAACATGTTGTGTGTGGGGAACTAATTAACTAATCACTAATTATGTGAATATGATGAATATGGGTGGAGCTTGTGAGGGGTTTGTGTGTGTGGAGCTTGTGAGGGGTTTGTGTGGGCAGGGTTTGTGTGGGGTTTGTGTGGGGTGGGGTTTATGTGTGTGTGGGGTTTGTGTGGGGTTTGTGTGGGGTTCCTATGGGTGGGTTTTATGTGGGTGGAGTCAAAAAGGGGCGGAGTCAAAAAATTTCAATTTATCTTTGTCTTTTGTAATTCCTGTGAATAAAATGAACCTAAAATCTCTTCCCCTTCCAAATCATATATTTTATAAGTCCAAGGAACCGTATCTATTACATCAACAATTTTAAAAAGCTCGTTCGTCCATCTTTTAATATAACAATCTTTCAAAATGAGATTTCCACCTATATATTCTTACGATATCACCAACTTTGAACTTAGGTTTTCTGACATTAATCTCTTTTTCATATTTTAATTTTGTAAATGTTTCTGATGGTTTCATATTTGTTGACGTGTGAATCGTGTCATTATACTTATCCACAATATCCTGAATAAAAGATGACCATTGTTGTGAACCGAGTTGTGTGAATTTTTTATATAGTCTCTCTTTTAAGGTACGATTAAAACGTTCAACAACAACTGCCTTCCCTTCATTAAAGGTACTGTATAATGTAATACTGTTATTTTTTAGAGAATTCATAAATGTCTTGTTATAAAACTCTCTACCCTCATCAGTCCACAATTTTTTAGGTTTTCTCTTACTTTTATTAAATATCTGTTGAAAGGCTAACATAAGAGTATAACCTGTTTTGTTTTTTAATGGTACAACCCATACGTATCTACTCCTCAAATCAATAACGGTTAAAGCATACTTGTACCCCTTATCATTATTGAGTTCAATCAAATCAGCAGACCAGATATAATCAACTTCCTTGGAATAAACTTTCCTTCTCTGAAACTTTATGAATATTGGTTTATGTAATTCATCAGCTAATTGCTCTTCAGTCTTAATGATATCATTAGAGCCTATAAGTTTTTTGAATTTCCAAGTCCAAGTTTCAATTTAGCACTGATCATCTTCCTCACAATGAACCGATCAACTTTTTCCCTCAAGGTTGGATTTTGTATCAGAGACAAATTATACAACATTTCTCTATCGGCTTCATGCTTTTCTTCCAACGTTGTGGTATTCCCAGAATCAATATCGTGTCTCATGCACACTTCATCAACTCAATTGATAGGCTTACTCCAGGATTTAGGATTGTCTGCCTCATCTAATCTTTTATCCAAGTTTGTGCCTGGACCACAGAAAGAATACCCTGGAAGATGTAATTCCCCTGGTATTCCAGTAGTTGTAAATTTACTTCCTGATAAAAACTTTTGTATATCTCCTCCTCGTTTGTGTTTGGAGATAAATTGATTTTTTTTTTGAACCACACACCGAACATATACCTTTTTGTATAACCCTGTTATTTTTACTTTTAATATATGAAATATTTTTAGTATTAGTTTTCTTTTTACATTTGAGACAATAACTCATTTATTTATGTGAAAAATTCCTGCAGAGTGCAAAAACCTTTTTAGTTTCCAACATGCACATTTGAATCTTAATTTTTAAAACATAAAGAATCCTTAGAAATGCCTTCACTCTCTCCTCCATTTATTTAAGAAAAAAAATAAAAATGAAAAACTTGAATTAAAATGAATAGCTTGTCGATGTCAATATTCTTGTCGAAAGTATTGCAAATAGACTTGTCAATTCTTTGTTTTCCTCCTCGGTGGGTTGAGTTATTTTCTGGAATACCACCAATCTTTTTTTAATCTCACTGGTTTCCATATTTTGATATTTATTTTGTCTCGCTCTTTCCTCCCTCTCCTCCATCTCTCTTTTCTCTCTTTCCTCCCTCTCTCTCTTCTCTCTCTTCTCCCTTTCATCCCTCTCTCTTCTCTCTTTCCTCCCTCTCTCTTCTCTCTCTTCTCACTTTCATCCCTCTCTTTTCTTTCTTTCCTCCCTCTCTCTCTTCTCCTTTTCCTCCTTCTCTTTCTTCTCCCTCTCCTCCTTCTCTCTCTTCTCCTTTTCCTCCTCTTCCCTCTCTTCTTCAACTCCTTCCTCATCTCTTATTATCCTTGAATCGCTTACACCCCATAGAATATCATACATATATTCATCCGGATTTCTTGTTATTCCTGTATCTAAAATAATTTTTTTTACAACCGGAAACCAATAAAATTTCTTTTGAATTTCTAAAAGAGCCTTACCTTTTCTTAACTTTATAATTTTTTCATTATTTAACATTCTAATAAAATCTAAAGTTGCCGGTTTATCAACATCAGCATAATGCCAATCGTTTATTGAAAATACCTCATTATTATGTTGTAGAACATATTTATTAAAATACCGAATACCCTTTTCTTGAAGGTATGCTTGGACACAGAAATGATAATTTTCTTGAAGCCTTCTTGCTGTCATTTATGTATTAGAAATATATGTTAGAATAATATTATGGCACAAAACACCTCCCCATCTTCCCATAGTTTAATCATTTTGTATTTCCTTACTTATTATATATAATCCTGTTTTTTCTGTTTTCATGAGATAAAGAAGGGCAAAACCATTATTATATTTACCCTTATTAAATTCTTTTATTTGTTGTTTACTAATTGTGGCCCCACAAAACTCATTCTCGATACCAAGTGGATAATATTCTTCCTTACGAGACTGATTTAATTGTTCCAGGTCTTCGAGGTTAATTTTAAATGACAAATTATACCCTAAATCATTCATATCATACCCCCATTGTTCTATTCTCATACAAACGATACGCCCTTCTTTATAAAAATTTATTTTAATTCGAACTGTGAATTCTGTATGACCTGGAGATAATATCAACACTTCTGTATCTTTGGAATGCACGGCCGTTTTATTTAAGGATATATATTGTGATAAATCGCTTAATCTTACCAAGTCATTCGCGTCAGTCGGGCTTGGATAATTTTTTAATTTATAGGCATTTTCCATGTTAATATTTTAGTTATATTATATTTATGTCGTTCAGCCTGTGCCTTTGTGTAATAATTTGATAAATCAATATCCAGTTCTTGAGATACACCAAAGATAGAACCATCTTTACCAACATAAGTCATTTATATTAGATTAAAAATAATATCATAAATTTTTTTATTTTTGTTGAGTTGAAATAACACATATAGACATAATTGACCACAACACTTGGAATTTAATTCTTGGACTTGAAATGTTAGATAAACACCATTCTGTAAGAATTTTATGACTTCATCAGGTGACTTCATATGTATGACTTCATATGACTTCATATTATTTTGATAGCAAAACTATCAAAATAATATTTGTCTTGACTATTAAAAATACAAACCCAATGAGAACCGTTCCGATTATTATCTTCTAAGTTCATAATAATATTCTTTGTATGTTTCGGCACATTTGTTAATTCATCTCTCATACAAATAACCACATTATGAATTTTTAATTTCTTACAATATTTGACAAGTTGTAAATTTGATGTTGTATTCTTTCCAAATTCTTTCAACCACTCATCAATGCTCATTTATTTATTAGAAAGATATAATCCATTACCGCTTTTCGTTAATTTTACACCTGCTTGTGCTATAGAAGAAAGCATATCTCCAACTAACAATCTCGATTTATCAGGCAGACCTTCAAGTTTTTCAGCAAAATCTACAATTACACCACTTCCACTAATTTGTTTCTCCAACTCTTAGTTATGTCTTTCCAATTCTTTTTGAGCCTTCCTTTCGTTGGCAGTTTTTAATGCTGTTGAAATACCACCCGTCAATGCTCCAACCGCACTTAAACCAGCAAATAAAGGAATTAGAAATGGGAGAAATCCTCCACTCGTCTCTCTTATTAAATATTTTTTCAACATTGGTTTTGTCATTTTAATTTTAAGTGAGCCAGTGTCATTCAAGATTTGAACCTGTTCTCTTGTGAGCAAAACATCAATTCTTACTGCTCCTTTTCTCTGAATTGTATTCACGTTAATCGTACAAGGCTTTTGATTTTGAACACAAGATGATAGTTTATGAAGATTGATTTGATTAACATATACCCCAGTTGGTACTTTGCCACTCATTTATTTAACAAAAAATTATGTGAGACTAATCATCACTCCATTATCTGTATTAATCTGCAATTCTGTTTCTTCCAAAAGCAAACAATATGTATCAACTTCTTCACTCTCTCCACTTTCAATGTATAGGGAAGTATCCACTCGATTAGACTTTATAGTTTCCTTTTGAGCGCTCAGGTCAAACGCATTGATTGTATACAAACTTTTAAATGCTGTCATATCCAAAATAGGTTCTTTATTTCCATTACTTTCACACACCTTTTGGTAAGACTTGTATGCTTCAGCAAAATCATTTTTTCCCAAGTAATTTCCAATCTATCTCGTGGATAAAATGTTCCATCTAGAGAAACGCGAAGTTGTTTCACCTTAGCATTATCACTCAATGCATTATTCTTATCAGTCGCAGTATCACCATCTGGCTTTTTAAAAATTATCCACAGATATCGTGGCTTTCCTTCCAGAACACCCAAATTCCACGTGTAAGTAGTTTGGTTGAGTTTAACGTGTTGACATCTTCTTTTGAGGTATGATACACTGAGTGGTTTCTTTGAGTTAAGTCTTCGATTCAATATCTCTTCTGTTTTAAGATTAGGAGTATATTCACTGATATACCAACTCATTTCCTCAATTACAAATTTATTCTGATCACCAAAAGCGCTACCAACACCAAAAAGCAATCGATTTTCATTATCATTCCTTTGTAGTTGAAATCTAATTTTAAGACCATACAGAACTTTATCATGATCACAAAATCCAAATATACCTTTAAGAGGAACTGCCACAGTTACTATTTTCTGCTTTTGTATCATCATTATACGCTCCATTCCTTTGAGTATATCCAGGGTCTGTGTTTGTTCCCATTGACATATCAGGAATAAAACCTTCGACAGAACCCTTTCCCATTCTATCACTGAATGTATAGAGTGTAAATTTCATCATTTCAGATACAGCAGAGACATAATCAACCGCTTCAACTTCTTGTGTTCCAATATACAAACGCACACTATCAAAAATTTTCCAGAAGAAATAATTTACAAGTGTAGCGTTTGTGTTAGTCGCAGCCTTAGTGAATTTAAATTTACACAACAAGAAACTTTCGGATAGATTCAAATAGGTTTGTTGATTATTTATTTCAAAACTTTTTGTACCATTCGTATTCCATTTTGTTCCAGTTATTGCATTTACCTTGAAGTAATCTTCTTTTTTAGTGGAGTTTGAGATAATAATAGTATCATCCAAATCATAGATACTATCAATTGCTTCCATACTTGTATTTATTTAGGAAAAAAGATGTTAAAACTTTTGAAACCCTGATCCAAGTATTCGAATTATTTTCTGTCGTTCTTGGGGGGACAACTGAGTTTTGCCTTTCTTAATTTCTTTTATTGCTTGTAATTTATGAGATTCCTTCTGGGCATCTTTTATGCTCTTTACAGCACCTGCTACATTTCCCACAGCAGAAGCAGTTGAACCAATTAGATCTTTATGTTTAAGAATAGTTGAACCAATACCCATTAGAGTATCAATTATCCCATCTCCTCTAAATTGATGTCCAACACCCCTTTGTCTCTTAGGTTTATAGTATCCTCTACCAAGATACATACCTTCACCCTTGTAGTATGGGGAAAGGAACATCCCATCCCCTGTAATTATTTTATATTTTCCCAACTCGTGTTTCCTCACAATAACCATCGTATTTATTTATTGGAAAACTTCACGTCGGTGAATTCTGATGGATATAACTTCTCCATTAAAAGAAATCACACGATTATCTTGGTCGGTTATCCTAAAATTTACTCTGTGTATGGTTTTTCCTGACACAGGGAGATAAACCAAATTTTTGGGTTCCATATTGAATGTATAACCAATTGGGGTTGAGTATGCGCTGAATGAAAATATTGTATTTGTTTTTTTTCCATCATTATAAGCACCATCAATCAAATCACAGTGAATTAACACAGAATTTATTCCTGAGTATACTTGAATGACATTATCACTGTAAAACGTCCCATTAGTTTCAATCTTTTTTGAGGAGAAACCCAATAACTCTCTAAATGAATTATCAATTGTGAAATCAACCTTGTAGTTATTTTTAACTTTAATCGTTGATTTTGAAGTATGTTTTTGAATGTCTATAACAATATTTTTTGGTTCATCACCCTGTTCTTTCATAAGACGAACAATTTCGGAAGATATTTGAGAAATCTCATATGCTCCGGGTGAGACTGTTATCGTTTTGTATCCACTTCCGGGATTATAACTAAACTTGTCATTTTTATCAGTTATATTAAATAAGGTATTATAAGTTTCCATGGACAATAAAGATGCCTCATATTCTTTTGTTGGGTCAAGTTGTAGTGGGTATGGAAATGAAGATGTGTGGTCACTTGTTGTGAAATTGAAACTAAGGATTGTGCTTCTCATCTTATTTAATATGAGATAAAATGTCTTTATATTGATATTTATTAATTATTTTCATGTTCATCAACTCGTCTAAAATGGCTGATGCTTCATTAAAACAATTGTTATTTCCAGCCTTCGAACTACTGAACAACAATAACAGTCTATTAACTAATTGCGATGGGTCATTTGGAAGAAAACTAACACCTGAACCAAGGATACTTAAAGCCTGAATAATGTGTTTCTCCTTCTCATTCTTCCTACTTTTACCAGAAAGAATAACCTTATAATTTAGAGTGTTCAGCAGATCAATATATACTCTATCATCATTATTTTCCATATCCAATGGTTTAGCAATATACTTTGATTCATCCCCCACAGTTGAACCTTGTCTTCCATCTTTTGTGAGAAGAAACATTAATCTCGGAGTTAGTTTAACAGGGGGTTGAGCAGAACCCAAGAACCTTAATTCATCATTAAATATCAATACCTTTTCTTGAAGAAGATGAAATATTGCTGGTTGTTCTGTTGGAATGAGTCCTGCTTTAGTTTTTGAATCCGCTGAATATTCATTGTTTTGAAGAGCATTCACAATATAATCAGGGGGTTGATTAATCTCTTCCAGTTGTTGAAATAAACCTTCATCATCATATACCTTTAATTCTCCTAAATGTTCTAATTCTTCCTCCGTCATTTGATCAAAATCTTTTAACATTTGAAGTTTTTTAGGAGTATATTCTACTGTGGGAACTGTGGAAACATCTTTCATTTTTTCTTGGGAAGTTTTTAAAAGTGGTTTAAAAAATTTCTCTTGTTTTCTTTCAAATGCTTCTTCGCCCGTTAGTTTCTGTCTGCGTTTCTTATTTATGTCTTCCTGCTGTTTTACAACTTTTGAAACCAACTCTTGATGTTCCTTAAATCTTCTTGCTCTTTCTTTTGCATCCATTTATTTATTGTAAAATATAATTTAATGAATTGTAAAGATCAACAGGGAAATTTTCCTTTTCTTCATCATTCAAGTAGATGTGTTCAAATAAATCCTTTTCTTTAAATATGTCATCAAATTCTTTATTAACATTAATGCGAGTTCTAATTTCTTCTTCACTAATACTTGCATCTCTGCTTTTCATACGTTTGCGTTGAGTTTCTTCATCAACATCAAAACCGAATGATAAAATCTTCACTCTGCTCAGATGTTTAATAATTTGTCTCGTTCCTTCTGGATTAGTTTCTAATATCCCAACACCACCAGATTTTAGTTTCCTTAACTCACTCTTACAATGTGAATATTTTGTTAGTAAATTTTTCAAGTAAATTTACAATATTCTCATTTGTACTACACAAGAACCTTGATTTATGAAAGTTTTTTCCAGAAGCAGATTTACCCACAAGATTTACAATAATAGTTGTCATTTATATATGTAATTGTTTATAAAATAAAAAATATATCCCTTAATATCTCATCTTGTTTCACAACAATATATTTATATTTTTCAGTCGTGTGCTTCATGTAATCCTCAAATTTCTTTTTACTACATAATGTAGAACAATTATCTCTCCAAAAATTATTGACATCTATTTAATTTAACTTGAATAAAATAAAAGTATTAGCATTGTTTCTGATGGAACGACGAGGAAGTTGAAAGTACGATTGACGAAGATAAATACAATTACAAGAAGAATGTCTCCCTCTTGTGTAGTAGCTGTTCATTACCGTTTGGTTTCTCTCATTAACACAATCATCAAAGATAACGAGGTTCTTTTTTGATTTATCCAAATCTTGGGGAGACGGTATATCATCCGTATTATCACTAAGAATACAAGTTATAGGATTTGATTTATTTTTACATCTCTGTGTATCACAAAATAGTTGAATTATATCTTCAATGTTATAATCATTTAGGTTTTTTTGACGTTTAAATAAACCGATTATATCTTCTTTTTGAAGACCAGCATTAAAACCTTGTGAGAGTAGTTGATACTCTGGTTGAAAACTCGACTTTGTGAAAATTATTAAATTATCATAATCTAAAAAGTTGGGAGTGAGGAGCATCTTTAAAAGTAAGCAGGTTTTCCACATCCACTTGAACCAACTATGAGACATATTAATGAATTTGGGAGATTTTTATGGTTGTTAAATTTTATCTTATTTTCCCAAATGGGTAAAAAATCATTCATTTATATATTTGGAAAACAGGTTATTTAATTTATTATTAGCTTTTTTAGAAACTCTATATTTTATCCTAAGTTCAGGTTTAATTTCAAGATAATCCATTATTTTATTTATACAATATCTTGTGTTGATATTTCCCTGAAAATTACATCCATGAATAATATATAACAACAATCCTTTGAATATTTCTCTTATATGTTCAGTTTCTTCCCTTGTAAGGAAAGGTGTGTTATCACCCTCATACTTTACATTCATTTCTCTAATCAATCTTGTAAAGTAATTCATTTTTGGTGCAAATCTAAAAGAATTATTTTCCTTTTTATATTTTTTATTTTCATTAATTAGAAGATAATCACAGAATATACATTGTTTATAGGCTTTTGACTCTGTGTTTAATCCCTGTCTTTCACACGCAGGACAATTCTCAAATTTGTCATATGGAGAATCAGGAAAGTCTAGCATATTTATAAAGTAAAACTTTACTTAAACTGAAATTCATCTATACTTTCTGTTGTATATTGACTCATATTTAATAATATTACCATCAATATCGATATACTTTTTTTCATTATCAGATTCAACGACAACATTTTTTATATTAAAGGTAATTTTAAAATGATCGTTAACTACTATTGAATGAAATGTCATTTCACCTGATATATTAACATCCTTTATTTCATCAGGATTTACATCTTTAGGGTTGTTGAAAAAAAATACAAATTTCTCCTTGCATATTACAGATGGTCTTATCTTTTCTTTCTAAAGCTTCATCCATAAGGTTTTTGTTTTTTGATACTTTTTCTTGTTTCATTGCTTTTTCTAGTTTTGAATATATTACCAGAAGGAGAGGAGAAACTTTTGTTGGAGATACTTTAATTGATGTTCTATCAGGTATACTAAAAGACCTTCCACTGAAGGAAATTGAAGAACTCATATTATTTACCATAATTGTTTTTATCCAATAGTTGTTATATTTATCTTTGTTCAATTTTACATCTTTGACATATTTCTCAGTATCTTTAACAAATGAAGAGATTGATTGAAACTTGTCTTTTGTGTCTTGAAACATTGTATTTATTAAGTGAAAAAGTTGGAGGATAAAATGGTTTTAAGCACAGATTCACCTGTAAAATAAACAAAATTTTCATCAAGAAAATTTTAGTTTAAGCAAAGATTTATTATATAAATATGGTGAATACAACATACTGCGATGTTTGTAATCACAAATATAAACATTATAGAAAACACCTCCGAACAAACAAACACACATTTAATCTGTTTCATAAAATATCTCCTCTTGAGTTGGAAAGAAAACATTGTGATATCTGCTCAAAGGATGTTTTGAAGAGTAGTTATAATAGACATCTTCAATCACAAAAACACAAGAAAAATGAGTTTAAAGTAAAGGGAGACTATTATATTGAAAACACTGATGGGGCATTTAAAGGGCATATAAAAATAAGGATTTTTCAATTTGGAGAACCCGGTCCATCATCAATAGCTGAATCAATTGAAATAGTGAAACCAGATGTTGAAAAATGTATTAAAAAGACATTAAAAGAAATGAAAACTTTAAAGTTTTATATGGGAGTGAAAATGAATATGAAAAGACAAGATGAAGAACATACTCCTTATATGAGAACAGATCTTCATTTTATAACATCATTTCAAGATTTTTTGAATAGTGGGGTTTATGAAGAACTATCAAGACAAGAGGAGGATGTTGATAATACAGTGGTACGAAGTGGATTCAATATTTAAAAAAATCATCTTTTTAGATATACACATTCTAACATCAAACCCTCTTAAAGCTTCTTTTTATATTGAATTACCAAAAGAAATAAAACTAAAGAAGGCAGTTGTTAATATTAAGAACAATGATAATAAATGTTTTCTCTGGTCTGTTCTTGCTCACTTTCATCCACCAAAATGTCATTCAGAAAGAGTAAAACAATATATGAAATATGAGAATACCTTGGACATTAAAGATTTTAAATTCCCAATGCCACTAACAGATATTCCTAAATTTGAGAAAAAGAATAATCTTTCTATCAATGTATATGGATTAACAGATACAAACAAAGTTCAAATATTAAAAATTTCAAACAACTATAAAAATGAAGAAACACACATTGATCTTTTATATTTTAGTGTTGGAAAGAATTCACATTACACATACATCAATAATTTATCAAGATTAATCTCTTCTCAGGTATTCAGAACAGCAAATAAAATATATCCTTGTAAGCGATGTCTTAATTCATTTCATACTTAATTCATTTTCAACAAAAGAACGATTAGAACAACATTCAAAATATTGTAGTAATCATAAATCAGCTGTAATTACAATGCCTAAACCTGGTGAAAAGATTTCTTTTAAAGATTACAATAAATCTATCATGCACCCATTTGTGATATACGCTGATTTTGAGTGTATCCTTAAAAAGATAAATACTGCTTCTCCTAATCCAAAAGAATCATATACAAATAAATATCAAAAACATATTCCTTCTGGTTTCTGTTATTGTATCAAATCATCTGTTGGAGAAAAGTATAACAAATTTGAACATTATCGTGGAAAAAAAGCTTCACAAGAGTTTGTAAAACGATTAGAAAAGGATTGTATAAGACTCACTAAATTAATGAAAGAAACAAATGAACCGATGAAATTAACCAAAGAAGAAAAATTAGAATTTAGAAAGAACAATATCTGTCATATTTGTGAGGGGGAAATTAAGGAGTCTAAAGTTAGGGATCATTGTCATCTTACTGGTAAATATAGAGGTCCTGCTCATTCCTGTTGTAATCTTAATTATAAATTACCTTCATTTATTCCAGTCTTTCTTCACAACAGCGCCAACTATGATACACATCTATTTATAAATGAACTTTCAAAAACACCAGGGAATATTTCTGCCATAACAAACACAAGTCAAAAGTATATTTCATTTACAAAAATGATATTCACAAAACCTTTAACTCGTATTAGGTTTCTAGATTCTTACAAGTTTATGGGAACACCACTAGCCTACCTCGCATCAAATCTAAGCTCCACGGACTCTTTTCCAAATCTTAATTCATTCTTTCCAAAAGAGGAAATTCTCACTAAAGAGGAAATTCAGATTAAAGAGAGAATTAAAAGTAAAGAGGAAATTCTAATTATTGAGGAAATTAATGAAGAAATTCTAACTGAAGATGAAATTCTAATTATAAAGAAAATTCGAACAATGAATGAAATTCTAACTAAAGAGGAAATTCTGATTAAAGATGAAATTCTGATTAAAGAAGGAATTCTCACGAGAGAGGAAATTCAAACAAGGAATGAAATTCAAAGTAAAGAGAAAATTCTTACAAGTAAGGGAATTTATCCTTATGATTATATGGATTCATTTATAAGATTTAAAGAAACACAACTTCCTTCAAAAGAAAGTTTCTATAATAACCTTTATGAAGAAGAGATAAGTGATAAGGAATATAAACACGCACAAGAAATATGGAAAATATTTAAGATAAAGAACCTTGGAGAATATCATGATTTATATCTAAAAACAGATGTTTTATTGTTAGCTGATGTGTTTGAAGCTTTTAGATCACTCTGTCATAATAAAAATTGTTATGGATTAGATCCTGCCCACTATTTCACAGCTCCTGGTTTAACTTGGAGTGCAATGTTGAAAATGACAAAACAAGATATAGATTTAATCAGTGATGTTGATATGCTTTTGATGATTGAGAAGTCCAAGAGATGTGGAATATCACAAGTATGTTCAAAAAGATATGCTAAAGCAAATAATAAATATCTTCCAAATTATGATAGTGAAAAAGATAGTAATTATTTGATGTATTTTGATGCTAATAATTTGTATGGATGGGCAATGTCTCAATCTCTGCCTTATTGTAAATTAGAGTGGGTGGAAGAAAAGGATTATGAAAAGGCTTTGATGAATATTGTTATTTCTTCTCAAGAGGAATTGAATGACGAAGAAGAAGGTTATTATTTTGAAGTTGATTTGAAGTAGCCGAGTGATCTTCATAATAAGCATAAAGACCTTCCTTTTGCATGTGAGAAAGAAACCCCAAAGAAAGAATGGTTAAGTGATTATCATAAAAGTTTTAATATTAAAGGTAAATCAACAGAAAAGTTATTAACAACATTCTATGATAAAGAGGGATATGTTTTGCATCAGAGAAGCTTAAAACACTTTTTGAGAGAAGGATTGAGAGTAGCTAAAATTCATAGAGTTTTAAAATTTAAACAAAGTCCTTGGGTGAAAAAGTATATTCAATTCAATACAGATATGAGAGCAAATACAAAAGTAAAATTTGAAGGGGACTTTTATAAATTAATGAATAATGCTGTATTTGGAAAGACTATGGAAAATGTTAGAAACAGACAAAACATTAGATTCGCAACATCTTGGAAAGAAGCTTCGAGATTGATAAATAAACCAAGTTTTGAGAGAGAAGAGGTTTTTTCAGAGAACTTTTCTGCAATTCATATGAAAAAGGAAAGTATTGTAATGGATAAACCAATTTATATTGGAACAGCAGTTCTTGATTTATCAAAGATATTGATGTGTGATTATTTGTATAATGACTTAAAGAAAGAGTATGGTGAAAATGTTTCATTGTTGTATATGGACACTGATAGTTTTATCCTAGATATAAAAACTGATGATGTTTATGAAGATATGAAGAAAAATATTGGAGTATATGATACAAGTAATTTCAGCAAGAAGAGTGAGTTATTTTCCAAAAAGAATGAAAAGGTTATTGGTAAGTATAAGGATGAGTTGGGTGGAAAAGTAATGAGTGAGTTTATTGGATTGAGAGCAAAGGCATATGCTCATAAGTATGGTGATCAGATTGATAAGAAGTTAAAGGGAATAAAGAAATATGTAATAAAGAAATCAATAACTTTCAGAAATTATTATAATTGTTTGATGAATAAGAAAGAAGAATATAGGAAAATGAATACAATAAGAAGTTATAAACATAACATATATAGTGAAGAAGTAAATAAAAAGGCATTAGGAGCCTTTGATGATAAGAGATTTATTTTAGATAATGGAATAGATTGTGTTCCATATGGATATTGTATGATAGAGTGTATAAAATAGATTGTGTTTTAACGATGGGAAGATGGGTTAGGGTTTTTTTAAGGGCTACCGCCGTGTTTTTTCGCAATATATAAATGGTTAAACCAAGTATTAATAAAACTAAAGAGTGGAGAAAATCTCAGTCTTGGTATATAAATGGAAAACATAATGAATGTGAAAAATATCAAATAAGTCTTATTGAAAAAGTAACTAAAACAAAGGTAAATAAAACAAATAAGCGAATCAATTTAAAAGTAGTAAGTTAGAGGATGTAAAGAAAAAAATGAATATCCTTGAATGGACTGAAAACTTTGATGGTTAGCAATTGAACAATGAAAAAACAATTTACTATAATCTCAAAATGATATGTTGTTCAGGAGGTGGTCAAACAAGAGCATTAAGAGAAGTTTATCATTTCGTAATGGCACAAAAGGGGTATCTTAAAAAATATAAAGATTCAAATGTTTTGTTTTTCAATATTTTAGATGGGTATTATTGTGCAAAGAAAATTAAACTATTGAAGGAATTTGAGAATGAACAAATCTTTATGGGTTCAATGAGTGAGCTGTTCAACCCCCAGGTGTTCAATTCAATGAGGTTCAACCTCCAGGTTAAAAGGGGAGACAAATAAATATACCTTGGAATAAAAAGGGGGTTTATTTTTAGGGAAAAAAATAGGAATCGCTGAAAATCCCCCATTCATTTACATGGGGAAAAGTGAGCCAGAACCAGTATATCCACCCTACTGACGTGTGTCAACAATCGTGTAATGTGCCTACAACACGTTACTCATAGGTTATAAATAAGTTTCGGGTACGCTAATCATTACCTCGACGTGTTTCGACTTATGAGTAACTTACAAGTAACGTGTGTTGACGTGTGTCAACGATCGCATAACGTGCCTACAACTTATGGCCAACGTAGCGGAACGTATGAGTCATACGCTGGCATACGTCGTAAAATTTCAAGCATGATAAAATTTGAGGACAACCGCAAAGTACAACGATGAAAGCCAGCGTACTACGACATATGGCAGTGTTTTTCAGCGTGCTCTTAATGTATCCAAACTTACCCATAACGTATTCGACGTGTGCTGGCATTTTAGCCCAATTTTGCATACGTCAGGCATACGTTGGCTAAATCGTCAAGGTGTGACAGGGCCTTTAAATAAGTGTCCACCCAACTGAGTTTTTACTTTGTGGAAGCATTTTTTTACAGCAATTGCAGCTCTGAGCCTGTTGGGATAGGTCTCTACCAACTTTGCACACATTGATTGGGCAATATTTGCCCATTCTTCTGTATAAAACTGTTCAAGCTCAATCAAGTTGTGTGGGGAGCATTGATGGACAGCAATCTTCAAGTTATGCCACATATTTTTGATTAGATATAGGTCAGGAGTCTAACTGGGCCACTCAAGTACATTTATCTTTTGTTCCTTAGCCCCTCCAATGTAGCTTTGGCTGTATGATTTGGGTTGTTGTCATGTTGAAAGGTGAACTTTCATCTCAATTTCAGCTTTTATGTAGATGGAAGCAAAATTTCCTCTCGGATTTTTCTGTATCTTGCTCCATCCATTTTCCATTCTATCCTGACAAGTGCCCCAGTCCCTCTTGATGTGAAACATCCCCATAACATGATGCTGCCACTACCTTGCTTCACAGTAGAGGTGGTGTCTTTTTGGTGATGTGCTGTGTTGATTTTCCAACAAACATAACGTTTTGCATTTAGGGCAAAATGTTCCATCTTGGTTTCATCATACACAAAACATTTTGCCACATGGCTTCAGAATCTCGAAAGTGTTTTTTTGCATACCTCAAATGGGACTCAAGGTGGGCTTTTTGAGTAATGGCTTCCTTCTTGCCACCCCACTGTACAGGCCAGACTTGTGGAGTCCTTGGGATATTGTTGAGACATGCACACAATGACCAGTCTTTGCCATGAAGGCATGCAGCTCTTTCAAAGTTGCCATTGGCTTCTTGGTGGCCTCTCTGCTCAGTCTCTTCCTTGCTTGGTCATCCAGTTTGGAGGGACTACTTTATCAAGGCAGGGGCTAGATGGTATCATACACCTTCCACTTCTCAATGATTGTCATGACTTTGCTCCCAAGGGATATTGAAGGCCTTTGAAATAATTGTATACCCATTCCCTGATCTGTTCCTTTTGACAACTCCATCCCAGAGGTATTTTGTAAGCTCCATGGGACTCATGGTTGAGTCTTTGCTGTGAAATGCACTAACCAGCAGAGGAAACTTACAGGAACAACTGATTTTATTCTGAAATAATCAGAATCACTTCAATTTAACACAGGTGGAGGCCATTTAACTTGGTGTGTGATTTTTTTTGAAGGTGATTGGTAAGACCTGAGATAATTTACAATTGATATTATAATGGGGGTGCACACTTGCCCAACCAAGATATTCCAGTTTTGTATTTTTAATTAATTTTCTGAAATTTGTAGAATTTGTTTTTCACTTTGAAGCTGTGGGTTATGATTTGCAAACAAAGGCAGTAATAGTCTGATTTAATCTCAGGCAATAAGGCAACATAAGGTGAGAATTTTGAAAGAGGGTGTAGACTTTCTATCAGCACCGTAAAAAAAAAAAAATCAATATATATATATATATATATATATATATATATATATATATATATATATATATATATATATATATATATATATATATATAAATTGATGCCATGGAAGCTTATGTGTGTGTGTGTGTGTGTGTGTGTGTGTGTGTGTGTGTGTGTGTGTATGTATGTATGTATGTATATATATATATATATATATATATATATATATATATATATATATATATATATATATATATATATATATATATATATATATATATCTTCTTCTTCTTCTTCCTCTTTCGGCTTGCTCCCGTTAGGGGTCGCCACAGCGGACCAACTGTCTCCATTTCGCTCTACCCTCCACATCTTCCATTGACACTCCAACCACCCACATGTCCGCCCTCACCGCATCCATGAACCTCTTCTTTGGCCTTCCTCTTCTCCTCCTGCCTGGCGGCTCCATCTTCAACATCCTTCTCCCGATATACTCCGTTTCCCTCCTGTGCACATGTCCAAACCATCTCAATCTCGCCTCTCTCACTTTGTCTCCAAACCGTCCTACCTGCGCTGTCCCTCTAATACACTCATTTCTTATCCTATCCATCCTCGTCACTCCCAACGAGAATCGCAGCATCTTTAACTCTGCCACCTCCAGCTCTGCTTCCTGTCTTTTTGTTAGCGCCACCGCCTCCAAACCATACAACATAGCTGGTCTCACTACCGTCTTGTATACTTTCCCCTTCACTCTTGCAGCTACCCTTCTGTCACAAATCACTCCTGCAACTCTTCTCCACCCACTCCATCCTGCCTGCACTCTCTTTTTCACTTCTCTCCCACACTCTCCGTTACTTTGGACAGTTGATCCCAAGTATTTAAACCAATCCACCTTCCCCACCTCAACTCCTTGCAACTGCACCATACCACCACCCTCCCTCTCATTTACGCACATGTACTCCGTCTTACTCCTACTGACTAACATTCCCCTTCTCTCCAGTGCGTACCTCCACCTCTCAAGGCTCGATTCAGCCTGCTCCCTACTCTCCCTACAGATCATGTCATCCGCGAACATCATGGTCCATGGAGACTCCAGTCTGATCTTGTCCATCAACCTGTCCATCACCATTGCAAACAGGAAAGGGCTCAGAGTCGATCCTTGGTGCAATTCCACTTTAACCTTAAACCGGTCCGTCATTCCTACCGCACACCTCACCGCTGTCACACTGTCCTCATACATATCCTGCACGATCCTCACATACTTCTCCAACACTCCCGACTTCCTCATACAATACCACAACTCCTCTCTTGGCACCCTATCATAAGCTTTCTCTAAATCCACAAACACACAATGTAACTCTTTCTGGCCTTCCCTATACTTCTCCATCAACATTCTCAAAGCAAACATCGCATCAGTGGTGCTCTTTCCTGGCATAAACCCAAATTGCTGCTCACAGATCATCACCTCTCCTCTCAACCGAGCTTCCACTACTCTTTCCCACAACTTCATGGTGTGGCTTAACAACTTTATCCCTCTGTAATTTCCACAGCTCTGCACATCACCCTTATTCTTGAAAATCGGAACCAGTACACTTAATCTCCACTCCTCCGGCATCCTCTCACTTTCCAAGACTTTATTAAACAATCTGGTTAACAACCCCACTGCCATCTCTCCTAAGCACTTCCATGCCTCCACTGGTATACCATCTGGGCCAACCGCCTTTCCACTTTTCATCTTCTTCATAGCAGTCCTCACTTCATCCTTACTGATCCACCCCACTTCCAGATTCCCTATCTCCACCTCTTCCAACCTTCTCTCTCTCTCATTTTCTTCATTCATCAGCTCCTCAAAGTACTCCATAAACCTTCTCAACACACTCTCCTCGCTCGTCAGCACATTCCCATTTGCATCCTTTATCACCCTAACCTGCAGCACATCCTTCCCAGCTCGGTCCCTCTGTCTTGCCAATCGGTATAAATCCTTTTCCCCTTCTTTTGTATCCAACTTCTCATACAGCTCGTCATATGCCTTTTCCTTGGCCTTAGCCACCTCTCTTTTTGATTTTCGACGCCACTCCTTGTACTCCTGCCGACTTTCTTCATCTCTCTGATTATCCCACTTCTTTTTCGCCAACCCCTTCTTCCTTATACTTTCCTGTACTTCCTCATTCCACCACCAAGTCTCCTTATCTTCCTTCCTCTGTCCAGATGTCACACCAAGTACCTTCCTAGCTATCTCCCTCACAACTTCTGCTGTCGTTGCCCAATCATCCCACCCATCTTTACCACCATCCAACGCCTGTCTCACCTCCTCCCTAAATTTCACGCAACAGTCTTCCTCCTTCAGCTTCCACCATCTGGTCCTTGGTTCAGCTCTCACTCTCTTCCTCAACCTCACCTCTAAAGTCATCCTACAGACCACCAATCGATGCTGTCGAGCTACACTCTCCCCTGCCACAACCTTACAGTCACTAATCTCTTTCAGGTTGCATCTCCTACTTAAGATGTAATCCACCTGTGTGCACTTTCCTCCACTCTTGTATGTCACCCTGTGTTCCTCCTTCTTCTTGAAATACGTGTTTACCACTGCCATTTCCATTCTTTTGCAAACTCTACCACCATTTGCCCTTCCACATTTCTCTTGTTGAGACCGTACCTCCCCATCACCTCCTCATCCTCTTTATTCCCTTCCCCAACATGTCCATTGAAATCTGCTCCAATCACCACTCTTTCATCCTTGGATACACTCTCCACCACTTCATCTAACTCACTCCAGAAATCTTCTTTATATTCCATCTCACACCCCATATGTGGGGCATATGCACTGATGACATTCATCATCACCCCTTCAATTTCCAACTTCACACTCATCACTCGGTCAGACACCCTCCTCACCTCCAATACCCTCTTGACATGATCTTCCTTCAGGATTATCCCCACACCATTTCTCCTCCCATCCACACCATGGTAGAACAGTTTGAAACCACCTCCAATGCTCCTCGCCTTACTCCCCATCCACTTGGTCTCTTGTACACACAGTATGTCCACCTTTCTTCTCTCCATCATATCAGCCAACTCTCGCCCTTTGCCAGTCATCGTCCCAACATTCAGAATTCCAACTCTCACCTCCACACTTCTACCCTTCCCCCTCTCCCACTGCCTCCGGACTGGCCTTCCCCGTCTCCTTCTCCTCCTTCGCCCAGCAGTAGCACAATTTCCACTGGTACCCTGCTGACCACCGGTACCGGTGGCGGTCGTTGGTAACCCGGGCCTCGACCGATCCGGTATGGAAATTCGTTTTGTTGTCCGCATAAATAATCCCGACTATATATATATATATATATATATATATATATATATATATATATATATATATATATATATATATATATATATATATATATATATATATATATTTTTTTTTTTATGAAGTGAATTAATTATCATTTTTATGAACTTCCTTTATGACTATATATATATTTATGAAGACCCACCCACATCTCTCACGTGTGAATGAAGGGAATAGCTAATCAGCTCTCACCTTATAAACTAAACCCAGGTGGCTTGGATATATATATATATATATATATATATATATATATATATATATATATATATATATATATATATATATATATATATATATATATATATATATATATATATATATATATATATATATACATACATATATGAGATGAATGCACCAGGCACTGCCCGGGTTCTTTTTGAATGAATTTAATCTTCCATACAAATGTCTGACGTGAGCACAGTATCAGTTCCCTATTGGGCCATGCCATTCATAGGCTATGGGGGTTGGTGAGGGGGAAATACACCCCGTCCCCCCCCCTCCCCGGCCGAGGGGCTTTGCCACATAGCCTATAACCTTCCCGGGGCCCATCCCAACATTTTTTGTTTTAGTGGTTAGCTCCTATCTTTCACCTTTCAGGAGATTAGCGCATGCAGACAAACAAACAAACAGACAAACAAAAACTTAAAATCATATGTTAGATATATTGTATATGGCGTTGGCCCCATGTCAATCGACTGAACTTGAAAAATTAACGTTAAAAAAAATCAGGTGATGACGTCATAATTCGGAAACTGGAAGTCGGAAGTACAATTCTTTTACATCGGGACACTCCTGGGTACATGTTCTGTCAGCATGTGAAGTTTGGTGAGGATCAGTCCAGCACTTTTCGCGTGCATAGGTCACAGAGAAACACACACAAACACAGACAGACACACTTTCAACTATATATATATATATATATATATATATATATATATATATATATATATATATATATATATATATATATATATATATATATATATATATATATATATATATATATATATATATATATTGAATCCTCCCACACTCCTCCAGCCAAAGAAGCTACATAATCCCCCCCACGCCCACCCCACACACTCACCCTCCCTCCCACCTCCTTTCCCCCTACTCCTTCCTCTCTCCCACCCTCTCACTCCCTCTTTCTCTCCCACCCCTCTCCCTCTCTCTCCAAGGTCTTATTTGCTCTCTCTCTTCCCCACTCCCTCCATTCCCTCCCCCTCCTTCTTCCTCTCTCTATCCCACGCTCTCCCTCTCCCATCTCTCTCTCACTCTCACTCTCACTCTCACTCTCACTCTCACTCTCACTCTCACTCTCACTCTCCCTCTCTCTCCCCCCTCTCTCTCTCTTCCCCACTCCCTCCATTCCCTCCCCCTCCTTCTTCCTCTCTCTATCCCACGCAATCCCTCTCCCACCCCTCTCTCTCTCTCCCCCTCTCTCTCTCCCTCTCCCTCTCTCTCCTCCCCCTCTCCCTCTCCCTCTCTCTCCCTCTCCCTCTCCCTCTCTTCCCCACTCCCTCCATTCCCTCCCCCTCCTTCTTCCTATCTCTATCCCACGCTCTCCCTCTCCCACCCCTCTCTATCTCTCTCTCTCCCCCTCCTCTTTTTCTCACCATCTCTGTGTTGTTATTCCCATCAGAGAAATGAGTGATATTTGCTTGTGTTTGATATGTCTCAGTGTGCTCACGAACTGCAACTGCTACTTTGGTTTCAGAATGCAGAGTGTGTGGTTAAAATAATCATGATTGAAGCGTGTAAATTGTGAATAAATCGTTTTCGATTATCAACGCTGTTTCATGAGTCTTGTATCCATAGCATTTGGTTGAAGGGAACGTGTACTCCAAGAGCTTGGAATCCTAACCACAACCAGCTCTGTGACTTGGGGTGTGATTATATCTCTTTGGGGCATGGTCATCCAACTTTGACCTCTGGGTGGTTGCAACCCACAATCACACAATAAAATTGATAAATTATCAAAAGTATAAAAGTTCAGTAATTTACTTAATCTCAAATAGCAAAGATGGGGAAAACATCATATCATTTCATATCTGCCCTTCAAATGGAAGATGCTGAAATACATTCTGGATTCAACCTTGCTGGGGCCTCTCTGCACAAGACAGGTAAAGGTCATTCTGCATTAGTAGATGGAAGACCACACTGAAAATTTTGGTTCAGAATGTAATCTTTTTAACATTGATAGGCAGGGACACACCTGTGAGCATTCTAACCTCTCCGAAGGTGCACCACAAAAAACTGTTTTCTTGTAAAGTGACTGTCTGCTTGTCTTTGTGTTTCTTACACTTCCGCGTGTAAAGTCAAATCATGTCAGCTGTCTTGTATGTAATTTGGCTCATCACAGCCTTACAGTGAAGCATAATTGGCTCATTATCACCACCATAAGGTGCCACCTAGTTGGTTCTTCAATGCAGTTGAATTTACTCCTCCAACATCCAAGACGTCCTATCATTCTGAAGCATTGTTCAAAGACAAATTTAGCCCAACTTTGCTCTCAATTGACTCACCGTGCTTTGGTTGGGTGGAAATGTGACTCAGGTGTCAAGCAAAATATTTAAGTCTGTATGTTCAATATGCTTTATCTCGCACACAATTAACGACCACTGCAATGAAAGTTCTGTTTGCTAAATCAGAGTACGAAGGAAACTCCATGGTGCATGACAGCACAGCATAATTTGGAGTATAAAATATGGGAATTCAAGTTAACGTGCATCAAAAGGTGACTTGTCAACTTAATGAGAAATTACAATTTCGAAATAAAAGTCAACATCATCAAAATATCCATGATTCTGATGCTGTTTTGTTGTAATATATAGAAATTATGTAAAACTCAATAATGACATTTTTAAAAAGTTTTTTTCTTCTATTCTACGTAACAATTGGATTATAAAGCCAAAATCAAGTGATACAAATGTCATGAAAATGCACACAAATCACTTTTAATCCGGATCCTTCCAGAATTTTTACAGCTGTTGAAAGATCAGCATTTATCTGATATTTGTTTTGCTTATTCAAACTCATGTTTTCATTCACATCATTAAAAATATTGCTCGAGTATTGTTACGTTTGTACGGAAGGGGGCAATATTTGGATTAAGGTTGTAGAATATATTCACCATGTTAAGTGTGTTCTTCGACTAAGGGGTCTTTAAGTGCCTTTGAGGGGCAGGGGTTGTTTGATTTAGAGATAGCGAGATTCAGGTGTCTCGACTATTCTCCTCTATAGAACCGTCGACATGTCACATTACCTCCACCAACAGAGAGAGATGACTCATTTGCAGCTGTACATCAGCATGTAGTGGGTGGGGGGTGATGCATTTGTTTGTTGCCAAGTATGGTTTAGGTAGAATCCTGGAGGGGGAGACTCATGCAGGCCTGAGTGTAGGAAGTAATGAGATTGTAATAGGTGAAACACCTGGGAGTAGAGACCCTCACGGCCTGTGATTGGTTAGCCTCGGGATGTGGAAACTGGTAGCGGTGTGGGGTTGGGTATAAAAACCTGGTCCTGACAGGATGTTTCTTCTCTTATTCACTGGTCTGCTGGCTACCTCTGACACATTCTGACTCTTTTACCCACTGGCCCATGCACGCTGACCATCTGGCTCTCTCTGGCTCACTGTTTGACTCACGACCAGCCCCTGATCAGGATGAGACAGCGCCCTGTGTGTTCCCCTCTTCTATGTTTTGCTCCAGATTCATGCCTCGAGCATTAGTTATATGCTCCCTACCAAATGCCTTCCCTTTTGTTGTGCCAGGTAGTGTGTGTGTGTGTGTGTGTGTGTGTGTGTGTGTGTGTGTGTGTGTGTGTGTGTGTGTGTGTATGATGATGATGATTGGAGGGAAGTGGAAGGGGGCAGGGATTGTTGTCTTGTATATTATATTTTAGGATATATGTTTACACTACATCTTATGTAATAAATGATTTATTGATCTATTAAGGAACCTCTTGCCTCGTGTTGCGCCATTTTGTTGCACAAACGATCAGGATAATTTTTAATCCTTGGAGGATTAAATTTCTTTTAATCTTGTATATTAACTTGAGCTGGAATAGCCCCATTCAATCACAGGCAGGTGCTCACCATTCAGCACCAGCTTGTGAGTAACAGTGGTGGTTTGGTCATCTTTAAAGTTTTGGCTTCAGTATAAACTGTAAATTCAGGTAAGGTTGCATCCTTTCAGGAGGTTGCCTTCTTCGTGACAGTACCAAGTTGCTTACAGTACAGTACAGTACTTGTACAGTACCAGTACAAGTGACAGTGTACCAAGTTGTAGCAGAGATACAGAATACAAACATGCGTACATGTAGGCACACGTACATGCATGCACATACATACAAACTGTCACAAGTCAGGACGTGATATGGTTCCAGACGTTGATAACAAAGGAATTTGATATGCCACAATCTCAATTGTCCGCATAACCTTCATGCTGTAACTTAATCATAAACATTGTATGAACCTTTGCCATTGTCATTAAACATTCACTTTATGTGAGCTCTATAGATGTGCATGCAGAATGCAGAACAGACAGCAAATTACAATGAATAGTCCCAAGTGGGCAAAATGCTCGTCTCCCGATGGAGGGCAGGCGTAGTTTGAGTGTATTAGGTGATAAAGTTGATTTTCAGTTTGATTTGATTGAAAACTTTGGGCCAGTGGTGCTGAAAGACCTGATAACACGATTGTATTCGTGCAGTGAAAACAATGTAGATGAAAAGCGTTCCATTAGTTTTTGTTTAGTGAAAGGAGTCTACAGTGGTCTAAAGGGACTAAGAGGTCACAAGAGTGTAAGGGACTAAAGAAGTCTAAAGTGTTGAAAGGTTCTAAAAAGGACTAAAATGGTCAAAAATTACTAAAAAAAGTCTAAAGGGATCTAAAGGGTCTGAAAAGTACATTTCAATTGTAGTTAGGGTCTAAACGGTTTCAGGGGTTCAAAGGGTCAAAGGGATCTAAAGGGGTTCTCAGGTAGAAAAAGTGAAAGGGTCTAAAATGTTGAGTGTCGAAAGGGTCTTAAAAGGTCCAAAGGATTCTCACGAGTCTAAATGTCAAAAGGGTATGCAGGTGTAAGGAGTTTTAAGGGTCATAAGGAGTCCAAATGTCTGTGAGTTCTAAGGGGTCTAAAAGGTGCGTTCAAAAAGTAATTAGGGTCTAATGGGTCTGTAGAGTCAAAAATGGTCTAAATGTATCTAAAGGATGTAAATGTCTAACGGGTCTGAAATGGTCTGGTTTGGTATGTAGGCACACGTACACATAGGTATGTGGTATGGGTATGTAGTACACATAGGGTCCAAAGGATTAAGAGGTCAAAGCAGTCTCGAGGACCGAAAGTGTTGAATATGTCCAAAGTGGTGTTTCTGGTCTTAAGGGGTATTATGGGGTCTAAAGGGCAAAAAGTGTCGTAATGGTCTTAAAAGGACGAAAAGGCTAAAATAATTAAAATAAACTAAAATAAGGACTGAAAGGACATGTCCTCTCTCTGCCACCTCAGCTCTCTGTGCACCCCTCCCGTTTCGTTCCTGTTCTTCAAAGCAAGAAGATATTAGTGATATTAAAAGGTTAATATTTAATCAGGAATTTGAACAAAGAGGTTTACATTAAACAACGAGAGGGGAGCACTCGGTGGAGTGCAAAACCTCCGCCGCCAATACTGCTGGGTCACTTAAGTGAACCTGATATCCTATTCATTGTAGGTCAAAACGGATCAGACTCTAGTGAACCACGATTGAATAAACTAAACAAGATCGATGCGCATGTAGAAATGCCCAAAAAATAAAATCGAAATTTTTTTGAAAATAAAAGTTGCAAAATTAGTTTTTTTTTCCTCTAACAATTTTTTTTTTTTGGGGGGGGGTTTGGAAATCACTTAAAACATGTAGAAATGCAAAAACAAAAATTCAAATATTTTTTAAAAATGGCCGCCATAGCGGCCATATTGGACTTGCAACAATTCCAAAATCTAATGGCATGATCCATGGACCATACCTAATCCCCCCACCAAGTTTCGTCGAAATCCGTCCAGGAGTTTTTCCATAATACTGTTCACAAACAAACAAACAAACAAGCAGTCATAGACTAGTACTTACGAAATCGTCAACTTGACCTCTGACCTTGTCTAATAAAAGCTGTCTCTTGAGAAGGTAGCGACGCAAACCAGAAGTTTCTACGATGATTCTGTACCAAACCATCAAAAATCGAATGTATTGAATGTTTGACCTCACTATGACCTTGACCTTTGACCGATTTTGACCAAAATCGAATCAGCGCTAGCGACCACCCTCCTGAATCACGTGGTGTAATTTGAACTTGGTAGCTTCTTCCGTTCTCGAGTTATCTGTACCAAACCATCAAAAATCGAATATTTGACTTCACTGTGACCTTGACCTTTGACCGATTTTGACCAAAATCGAATCAGCACCAGCGATCACCCTCCTGAATCACGTGGTGTAATTTGACATTGGCAGCTTCTTCGGTTCTCGAGTTATCGTGCCTACAAACAAACACACAAATAAACTAGAGGGAGAGCACTCAGGAGAGTGCAAAACCTCCGCCGCCAATACTGCTGGGTCACTCAAGTGAAACTTATATCTTATTCATTAAATATGATGTCAACAGTGCTGAAAGAGTTATAGTTCTTTTCTGCAACATTTTTTTTGGAAATCACTCAAAACATGTAGAAATGCAAAAAAAAAAATTTTTTTCTCTAACAACTTTTTTTTGAGGGGGGGGACCAAGTCGAAAATTTAATGGCATGATCCTTGGACCATACTTCACCCTCCCCCCAACCAAGTTTAGTCGAAATCCGTCGAGGAGTTTTTCCGGAATACTGTTCACAAAAAAACAAACAAACAAATAAACAAACAAACAGAAAGGGGTGAAAACAGTAACCTCCATCCATCTTCGAAGATGGCGGAGGAAAAAGAGGGGGAGCACTCGGGAGAGTGCAAAACCTCCGCCGCCAATACTGCTGGGTCACTAAAATGAACCTTATATCTTTTTCATTAAATATGATGTCAACAGTGCTGACAGTTATAGTTCTTTTCTCCAACATTTTTTTTTTTGGGGGGGGGGGTTGGAAATCACTTAAAACATGTAGAAATGCAAAAAATAATTTTCTCTATTTTTGGGGGAGTGGTAAAAAAATTTGGGGGGGGGAGTGGTTGGAAATCACTTAAAAGATATAGAAATGCAAAAAAAAAAAAAATTTCTCGAACAATTTTTGGGGGGGGGGGGGACCAAGTCCAAAATTTAATGGCATGATCCTTGGACCATACCTTACCCCCCCCACCAAGTTTCGTGAAATCCGTCGAGGAGTTTTTCCGTAATACTGTTCACAAACAAACAAACAAACAAACTCGAGGGGGAGCACTCGGTTGAGTGCAAAACCTCCGCCGCCGATACTGCTGGGTCACTCAAGTGAACCTTATATCTTACTCATTAAATATGATGTCAACAGTGCTGACAGTTATAGTTCTTTTCTCAAACATTTTTTAGGGGGGGGGGTGATTGGAAATCACTTAAAACATGAAGAAATGCAAAAAAAAGAAATCGAAATTTTGTTGAAAAAAAGTTCCAAAAAATTTTGTTTTTCTCCAACAATTTTTTGGGGGAGGGGGTTGTAAATCACTTAAAACATGTAAAAATGCAAAAAAAAAATTCTCCAACAATTTTTTTGGGGGGGTTGAAAATCACTTAAAACATGTAGAAATGCAAAAAAAAATGTTTTTCTCAAACAATTTAGGGGGGTTGGAAATCACTTAAAATATGTAGAAATGCAAAAAAAAAATTCTCCAACAATTTTTTTTGGGGGGGGGGTAACATTTTTTTTTTTTGGGGGGGTTGGAAATCACTTAAAACATGTATAAATGCCCAAAAAAAATTTCTCTATTTTTTTTTGGGCGGGGGGGGGGGAGAGTATGGAAATCACTTAAAACATGTAGAAATGCAAAAAAAAAAATTCTCTATTTTTTTTTTGGGGGAGGGGGGGTATGGAAATCACTTAAAACATGTAGAAATGCAAAAAAAAAATTCTTTTTCTCGAACAATTTTTTTTTTGGGGGGGAACCAAGTCCAAAATTTAATGGCATGATCCTTGGACCATACCTAACCCCCCCACCAAGTTTCGTCGAAATCCGTTGAGGATTTTTTCCGTAATACTGTTCACAAACAAACAAACAAACAAACTCGATGGGGAGCACTCGGGAGAGTGCAAAACCTCCACCGCCAATACTGCTGAGTCACTCAGGTAAACCTTATATATTGTTCATTAAATATGATGTCAACAATGCTGACAGTTATAGTTCTTTTCTCCATTTTTTTTTGGGGGGGGGGGATTGAAAATCACTTAAAACATGAAAAATGCAAAAAAGAAGAAATAGAAATTTTGTTGAAAAAAAAGTTGCAAAAAAAATTCTTTTTCTCTCACAATTATTTTTTTTTGGGGGGGGACCAAGTCGAAAATTTAATGGCATGATCCTTGGACCATACCTAATCCCCCCCCACCAAGTTTAGTCGAAATCGGTCGAAGAGTATTTCCGTAATACTGTTCACAAACAAACAAACAAACAAACAAACAGAAAGGGGTGAAAACAGTAACCTCCATCCATCTTCGAAGATGTCGGAGGTAAACGAGAGGGGGAGCACTCGGGAGAGTGCAAAACCTCCGCCGCCAACACTGCTGGGTCACTCAAGTGAACCTAAGATCTTATTCATTAAATATGATGTCAACAGTGCTGACAGTAATAGTTCTTTTCTCGATTTTCTTGGGGGGGGGGGGTTGGTTGGAAATCACTTAAAACATGAGGAATTGCAACAAAAAGAAATCGAAATTTTGTTGAAAAAAAGTTGCAAGAATTTTTTTTTTCTCGAACAATTATTTTGGGGGGTGGGGTTGGAAATCAGTGAAAACATGTAGAATTGCAAAAAAAAATTTCTCAAACAATTTTTTTTGGGGGGGTAGCAATTTTTTTGTGGGGGTTGGAAATCACTTAAAACATGTAGAAATGCAAATAAAAAATTTCTCCATTTTTTGGGGGGGGGTAAAAAAAAATTGGGGGGGGGGGATGTAAATAACTTAAAACATGTAGAAATGCAAAAAAAAAAATTTTTTTTCTCAAACAATTTTTGGGTGGTGGTTGGAAATCAATGAAAACATGAAGAAATGCAAAAAAAAATAATTCTCAAACAATTTTTTTTGGGGGGGGGTTGGAAATCACTTAAAATATGTAGAAATGCAAAAAAAAAATTTCTCTAACAATTTTTTTGGGGGGGGTTGGAAATCACTTAAAACATGAAAAAATGCATACAAAAAATTCTCTATTTTTGGGGGTGGGGTAAAAAAAATTTGGGGGGTGTTGTAAATCACTTAAAACATGTACAAATGCAAAAAAAAAAATTCTCTTACAATTTTTTGGGGGAGGGGGTTGGAAATCACTTAAAACATGTAGAAATGCAAAAAAAAAAAAATTTCTCTCACAATTTCTTTTCTCTTACAATTTTTTGGGGGGGTTGGAAATCACTTAAAACATGTAGAAATGCAAAAAAATTCTCGAATAATTTTTTTTGGGGGGGTAGCAATTTTTTGGGGGGGTTGGAAATCACTGAACACATGTAGAAATACAAAAAAAAAAAAAAATTTTCTCAAACAAATTTTTTTTTTTTGGAGAGGGGTTGGAAATCACTTAAAACATGTAGAAATGCAAATAAAAAATTTCTCTATTTTTGGGGGTGGGGTAAAAAAAATTGGGGGGGGGGTGTTGTAAATCACTTAAAACATGTAGAAATGCAAAAAAAAATTTTTTCTCAAACAATTTTTTGGTGGGGGTTGGAAATCAATGATAACATGAAGAAATGCAAAAAAAAAATTCTCTATTTTTTGGGGGGGAGTGTAAAAAAAATTGAGGGGGGGTTGGAAATCACTTAAAACATGTAGAAATTCAAAAAAAAAAATTCTCGAATAATTTTTTTTGTGGGGGGGGACCAAGTCCAAAATTTAATGGCATGATCCTTGGACCATACCTAACCCCCCCACCAAGTTTCGTCAAAATCCGTCGAGGAGTTTTTCCGTCATACTGTTCACAAACAAACAAACAAACAAATAAACAGAAAGGGGTGAAAACAGTAACCTCCCTCCATCTTCGAAGATGGCGGAGGTAAAAGAGGGGGAGCACTCGGGAGAGTGCAAAACCTCCGCCGCCAATACTACTGGGTCACTCAAGTGAACCTTATATCTTATTCATTAAATATGATGTCAACAGTGCTGACAGTTCTGGTTCTTTTCTCCAACATTTTTTTTTGGGGGGGAGGGGTTGGAAATCACTTAAAACATGTAGAAATGCAAAAAAAAGAAATCAAAATATTGTTTAAAAAAAGTTGCAAAAACTTTTTTTTCTCGAACAATTATTTGGGGGGGGGGTTGGAAATCACTGACAACATGTACAAATACAAAAAAAAACATTTTTTTTCTCTAACAATTTTTTGGGGGATGGGGTTGGAAATCACTCAAAACATGTAGAAATGCAAAAAAAAAAAAAATATTTTTTTCTCTAACAATTTCTTTTCTCTTACAATTTTTTTGTGGGGGGGGGGTTGGAAATCACTTAAAACATGTACAAATACAAAAAAAAAACATTTTTTTTCTCTAACAATATTTTGGGGGATGGGGTTGGAAATTACTCAAAACATGTAGAAATGCAAAAAAAAAATATTTTTTTTTTCTCTAACAATTTTTCTCTTACAATTTTTTTGTGGGGGGGGGTTGGAAATCACTTAAAACATGTAGAAATGCAAAATAAAGAAATCAAAATTTTGTTGAAAAAAAGTTTTTTTTTTTCTCTTACAATTATTTTTTTTGGGGAGGGGGTTGGAAATCACTGAAGACGTACAAATGCAAAAAAAAAAACATTTTTTCTCCAACAATTTTTTTCCTCGAACATTTTTTTGGGGGGGTGGAAATCACTGAAAACATGTAGAAATGCAAAAAAAAAAATCTTTTTTTGGGGGGGTAACAATTTTTTTGGGGAGGTTGGAAATCACAAAACATGTAGAAATGCAAAAAAAAATTCTCTAACAATTTTTTTTTGGGGGGGGGGACCAAGTCTAAAATTTAATGGCATGATCCTTGGACCATACCTAACCCCCCCCACCAAATTTCGTCGAAATCCGTTGAAGAGTTTTTCCGTAATACTGTTCACAAACAAACAAACAAATAAACAGAAAGGGGTGAAAACAGTAACCTCCATCCATCTTCGAAGATGGCCGAGGTAAAAGAGGGGGAGCACTCGGGAGAGTGCAAAACCTCCACCGCCAATACTGCTGGGTGACTCAAGTAAACCTTATATCTTTTTCATTAAATATGTCAACAGTGCTGACAGTTATAGTTCTTTTCTCCAACATTTCCTTTTTTTTTGGGGGGGGGGGGTGGGGGGATTGGAAATCACTTAAAACATGTAGATATGCAAAAGAAAGAATTCGAAATTTTGTTGAAAAAAAGTTGCAAAATTTTTTTCTCTAACAATTATTTGGGGGGTTGGAAATCACTGAAAACATGTAGAAATGCAAAAAAATAAATCGAAATTTTGTTGAAAAAAGTTGCAATTTTTTTTTCTACAACATTTTCTTTTTTGGGGGGTGGGGAGTTGGAAATCACTTAAGACATGTACAAATGCAAAAAAAACATTTTTTTTCTCTAACAATTTTTTTCCTCTAACTTTTTTTTTTGGGGGGGTGGAAATCACTGAAAACATGTAGAAATGCAAAAAAAATTTTTCCTTTTTGGGGGGGTAACAATTTTTTTGGGGGTGGTTGGAAATCACAAAACATGTAGAAATACAAAAAAAATTCTCAAACATTTTTTTTTTGGGGTGGGGGGTTGGAAATCACTTAAAACATGTAGAAATGCAAAAAAAAAAAAAATTCTAACAATTTTTTTTTGGGGGGGGTTGGAAATCACTTGAAACATGAAAAAATGCAAACAAAAAATTCTCTATTTTTGGGGGGGTTGGTAAAAAAAAATTTCCGGGGGGCGTTGTAAATCACTTAAAACATGTGCAAATGCAAAAAAAAACATTTTTTTCTCTTACAATTTTTTGGGGGAGGGGGTTGGAAATCACGTAAAACATGTAGAAATGCAAAAAAAAAAAATTCTCTCACAATTTCTTTTCTCTTACAATTTTTTTTTTGGGGGGGGGGTTGGAAATCACTTAAAACATGTAGAAATGCAAAAAAAAATTCTCGAACAATTTTTTTTTGGGGGGTAGCAATTTTTTTTGGGGGGGTTGGAAATCACTGAACACATGTAGAAATACAAAAGAAAAATTTTTCTCAAACAAATTTTTTTGGAGGGGGGTTGGAAATCACTTAAACATGTAGAAATGCAAATAAAAAATTTCTCTATTTTTTGGGGTGTGGGGTAAAAAAAATTGGGCGGGGGGCTGTAAATCACTTAAAACATGTAGAAATGCAAGAAAAATTCTTTTTTTTTGGGGTAACAATTTTTTTTGAGGGGTTGGAAATCACAAAACATGTAGAAATGCAAAAAAAAATTCTCTAACAATTTTTTTTTTGGGGGGGGGACCAAGTCTAAAATTTAATGGCATGATCCTTGGACCATACCTAACCCCCCCACCAAATTTCGTCGAAATCCGTTGAAGAGTTTTTCCGTAATACTGTTCACAAACAAACAAACAAATAAACAGAAAGGGGTGAAAACAGTAACCTCCATCCATCTTCGAAGATGGCCGAGGTAAAAGAGGGGAGCACTCGGGAGAGTGCAAAACCTCCACCGCCAATACTGCTGGGTCACTCAAGTAAACCTTATATCTTATTCATTAAATATGTCAACAGTGCTGACAGTTATAGTTCTTTTCTCCAACATTTCCTTTTTTTGGGGGGGGGGGGGGGGGGGGTTGGAAATCACTTAAAACATGTAGAAATGCAAAATAAAGAATTCGAAATTTTGTTGAAAAAAAGTTGCAAAATCTTTTTCTCTAACAATTATTTTGGGGGGGGGGTTGGAAATCACTGAAAACATGTAGAAATGCAAAAAGAAATCGAAATTTTGTTGAAAAAAAGTTGCAAATTTTTTTTCTACAACATTTTCTTTTTTTGGGGGGGTGGGGGAGTTGGAAATCACTTAAGACATGTACAAATGCAAAAAAAAACATTTTTTTCTCTAACAATTTTTTTCCTCTAACTTTTTTTTGGGGGTGGTGGAAATCAATGAAAACATGTTGAAATGCAAAAATTTTTTTTTTCCTTTTTGGGGGGGGGGGTAACAATTTTTTTGGGGGTGGTTGGAAATCACAAAACATGTAGAAATACAAAAAAAAATTCTCAAACATTTTTTTTTGGGGGGGGGGGTTGGAAATCACTTAAAATATGTAGAAATGCAAAAAAAAAATTTCTAACAATTTTTTTTGGGGGGGTTGGAAATCACTTAAAACATGAAAAAATGCAAACAAAAATTCTCTATTTTTGGGGGGGGTTGGTAAAAAAAATTTCCGGGGGGCGTTGTAAATCACTTAAAACATGTGCAAATGCAAAAAAAAAACATTTTTTTCTCTTACAATTTTTTGGGGGAGGGGGTTGGAAATCACGTAAAACATGTAGAAATGCAAAAAAAAAAAAAATTCTCTCACAATTTCTTTTCTCTTACAATTTTTTTTGGGGGGGGTTGGAAATCACTGAACACATGTAGAAATTCAAAAAAAAAAATTTTCTCAAACAAATTTTTTTTGGGGGGGGTTGGAAATCACTTAAACATGTAGAAATACAAATAAAAAATTTCTCTATTTTTTGGGGTGTGGGGTAAAAAAAATTGGGCGGGGGGCTGTAAATCACTTAAAACATGTAGAAATGCAAAAAAAAATCTTTTTTTGGGGGGGTAACAATTTTTTTTGGTGGGGGTTGGAAATCACAAAACATGTAGAAATGCAAAAAAAAATTCTCTAACAATTTTTTTTTTGGGGGGGGGACCAAGTCTAAAATTTAATGGCATGATCCTTGGACCATACCTAACCCCCCCACCAAATTTCGTCGAAATCCGTTGAAGAGTTTTTCCGTAATACTGTTCACAAACAAACAAACAAATAAACAGAAAGGGGTGAAAACAGTAACCTCCATCCATCTTCGAAGATGGCCGAGGTAAAAGAGGGGGAGCACTCGGGAGAGTGCAAAACCTCCACCGCCAATACTGCTGGGTCACTCAAGTAAACCTTATATCTTATTCATTAAATATGTCAACAGTGCTGACAGTTATAGTTCTTTTCTCCAACATTTCCTTTTTGGGGGAGGTGGGGGGGTTGGAAATCACTTAAAACATGTAGAAATGCAAAATAAAGAATTCGAAATTTTGTTGAAAAAAAGTTGCAAAATCTTTTTCTCTAACAATTATTTTGGGGGGGGGGTTGGAAATCACTGAAAACATGTAGAAATGCAAAAAAAGAAATCGAAATTTTGTTGAAAAAAAGTTGCAAATTTTTTTTCTACAACATTTTCTTTTTTGGGGGTGGGGAGTTGGAAATCACTTAAGACATGTACAAATGCAAAAACAAACAAACATTTTTTTCTCTAACAATTTTTTTCCTCTAACTTTTTTGGGGGTGGTGGAAATCACTGAAAACATGTAGAAATGCAAAAAAAATTCCCCTTTTTGAGGGGGTAACATTTTTTTGGGGGTGGTTGGAAATCACAAAACATGTAGAAATACAAAAAAATTCTCAAACATTTTTTTGGGGGGGGGGTTGGAAATCACTTAAAATATGTAGAAATGCAAAAAAAAAAATTCTAACAATTTTTTTGGGGGGTTGGAAATCACGTAAAACATGTAGAAATGCAAAAAAAAATTCTCGAACAATTTTTTTTTGGGGGGGGTAACAATTTTTTTTTGGGGGGGGTTGGAAATCACTGAACACGTAGAAATAAAAAAAAAAAATTTCTCAAACAAATTTTTTTGGGGGGGGGGTTGGAAATCACTTAAAACATGTAGAAATGCAAATAAAAAAATATCTATTTTTTGGGGGGTGGAGTAAAAAAAATTGGGCGGGGGGCTATAACTCACGTAAAACATGTTGAAATGCAAAAAAAAAATTTTTCTCAAACAATTTTTGGGTGGGGGTTGGAAATAAATGAAAACATGAAGAAATGCAAAAAAAAAAATTCTATATTTTTTGGGGGGAAGTGTAAAAAAAATTGGGGGGGGGGGGTTGGAAATGACTTAAAACATGTAGAAATGCAAAAAAAAAATTTTCTCGAATAATTTTTTTTGGGGGGGGGGACCAAGTCCAAAATTTAATGGCATGATCCTTGGACCATACCTAACCCCCCCCACCAAGTTTCGTCAAAATCCGTCGAGGAGTTTTTCCGTCATACTGTTTACAAACAAACAAATAAACAGAAAGGGGTGAAAACAGTAACCTCCATCCATCTTCGAAAATGGCGGAGGTAAAAGAGGGGGAGCACTCGGGAGAGTGCAAAACCTTCGCCGCCAATACTACTGGGTCACTCAAGTGAACCTTATATCTTATTCATTAAATATGATGTCAACAGTGCTGACAGTTCTGGTTCTTTTCTCCAACATTTTTTTTTTGGGGGGGAGGGGTTGGAAATCACTTAAAACATGTAGAAATGCAAAAAAAAAGAAATCAAAATATTGTTTAAAAAAAGTTGCAAAAACTTTTTTTCTCGAACAATTATTTGGGTGGGGGGGGGTTGGAAATCACTGAAAACATGTACAAATACAAAAAAACATTTTTTTTCTCTAACAATTTCTTTTCTCTTACAATTTTTTTGTGGGGGGGGGGGGGGGTTGGAAATCACTTTAAACATGGAGAAATGCAAAATAAAGAAATCAAAATTTTGTTGAAAAAAAGTTGCAAATTTTTTTTTTCTCTTACAAGTTTTTTTTTGGGGGGGGGGGTTGGAAATCACTAAAGACGTACAAATGCAAAAAAAAACATTTTTTCTCCATCAATTTTTTTGAGGGGGTGGAAATCACTGAAAACATGTATAAATGCAAAAAAAATTCTTTTTTTGGGGGGGGTAACAATTTTTTTTGGGAGGGGGGTTGCAAATCACAAAACATGTAGAAATGCAAAAAAAAATTCTCTAACAATTTTTTTTTGGGGGGGAGTGTAAAAATGTCTGTCTAAAATTCAATGGCATGATCCTTGGACCATACCTAACCCCCCTACCAAATTTCGTCGAAATCCGTTGAAGAGTTTTTCCGTAATACTGTTCACAAACAAACAAACAAATAAGCAGAAAGGGGTGAAAACAGTAACCTCCATCCATCTTCGAAGATGGCCGAGGTAAAAGAGGGGGAGCACTCGGGAGAGTGCAAAACCTCCACCGCCAATACTGCTGGGTCACTCAAGTAAACCTTATATCTTATTCATTAAATATGTCAACAGTGCTGACAGTTATAGTTCTTTTCTCCAACTTTTCTTTTTTTGGGGGGTGGGGGGGTTGGAAATCACTTGAAACATGTAGAAATGCAAAATAAAGAATTCGAAATTTTGTTGAAAAAAAGTTGCAAAAATTTTTTCTCGAACAATTATTTGGGGGGGGGGGGTTGGAAATCACTGAAAACATGTAGAAATGCAAAAAAAGAAATCGAAATTTTGTTGAAAAAAAGTTGCAAATTTTTTTTTCTACAACATTTTCTTTTTTTTGGGGGGTGGGGGTGTTGAAGATCACTTAAGCCATGCTCAAAAGCAAAAAAAAAAATTTTTTTTCTCTAACAATTTTTTCCTCTAACTTTTTTTTTTGGGGGGGGGTGGAAATCACTGAAAACATGTAGAAATGCAAAAAAAATTTCCTTTTTGGGGGGGGGGGGTAACAATTTTTTTGGGGGGTGGTTGGAAATCACAAAACATGTAGAAATACAAAAAAAATTCTCAAACATTTTTTTGGGGGGGGTTGGAAATCACTTAAAATATGTAGAAATGCAAAAAAAATATTTTTCTAACAATTGTTTTTGGGGGGGTTGGAAATCACTTAAAACATGAAAAAATGCAAACAAAAAATTCTCTATTTTTGGGGGGGTTGGTAAAAAAAAATTTCCGGGGGGGGGGGTTGTAAATCACTTAAAACATGTGCAAATGCAAAAAAAAAACATTTTTTTCTCTTACAATTTTTTGGGGAAGGGGGTTGGAAATCACGTAAAACATGTAGAAATGCAAAAAAAAAAAAAAATCTCTCACAATTTCTTTTCTCTTACAATTTTTTGGGGGGGTTGGAAATCACTTAAAACATGTAGAAATGCAAAAAAAAATTTCTCGAACAATTTTTTTTTGGGGGGGTAGCAATTTTTTTGGGGGTGTTGGAAATCACTGAACACATGTAGAAATACAAAAAAAAAAATTTTCTCAAACAAATTTTTTTTGGGGGGGGTTGGAAATCACTTAAAACATGTAGAAATGCAAATAAAAAATTTCTCTATTTTTTGGGGGGTGGGGTAAAAAAAAAATTGGGCGGGGGGCTGTAAATCACTTAATACATGTAGAAATGCAAAAATTTTTTTTTTCTCAAACAATTTTTGGGTGGGGGTTGGAAATCAATGAAAACATGAAGAAATGCAAAAAAAAAATTCTCTATTTTTTGGGGGGGAGTGTAAAAAAAATTGGGGGGGGGGTTGGAAATCACTTAAAACATGTAGAAATGCAAAAAAAAAAAATTTCTCGAATAATTTTTTTTGGGGGGGGGACCAAGTCCAAAATTTAATGGCATGATCCTTGGACCATACCTAACTCCCCCACCAAGTTTTGTCAAAATCCGTCGAGGAGTTTTTCCGTCATACTGTTTACAAACAAACAAACAAATAAACAGAAAGGGGTGAAAACAGTAACCTCCATCCATCTTCGAAGATGGCGGAGGTAAAGAGGGAGCACTCGGGAGAGTGCAAAACCTCCGCCGCCAATACTACTGGGTCACTCAAGTGAACCTTATATCTTATTCATTAAATATGATGTCAACAGTGCTGACAGTTCTGGTTCTTTTCTCCAACATTTCCTTTTTGGGGGGGGTGGGGGGGTTGGAAATCACTTAAAACATGTAGAAATGCAAAATAAAGAATTCGAAATTTTGTTGAAAAAAAGTTGCAAAATCTTTTTCTCTAACAATTATTTTGGGGGGGGGGGGGTTGGAAATCACTGAAAACATGTAGAAATGCAAAAAAAGAAATCGAAATTTTGTTGAAAAAAAGTTGCAAATTTTTTTTCTACAACATTTTCTTTTTTTGGGGGGGTGGGGGAGTTGGAAATCACTTAAGACATGTACAAATGCAAAAACAAACAAACATTTTTTTCTCTAACAATTTTTTTCCTCTAACTTTTTTTTGGGGGTGGTGGAAATCACTGAAAACATGTAGAAATGCAAAAAAAAAAATTCCCCTTTTTGAGGGGGGGGTAACATTTTTTTTGGGGGTGGTTGGAAATCACAAAACATGTAGAAATACAAAAAAAATTCTCAAACATTTTTTTTGGGGGGGGGTTGGAAATCACTTAAAATATGTAGAAATGCAAAAAAAAAATTCTAACAATTTTTTTGGGGGGTTGGAAATCACTTAAAACATGAAAAAATGCAAACAAAAAATTCTCTATTTTGGGGGGGTTGGTAAAAAAAAATTTCCGGGGGGGGGTTGTAAATCACTTAAAACATGTGCAAATGCAAAAAAAAAACATTTTTTTCTCTTACAATTTTTTGGGGGAGGGGTTGGAAATCACGTAAAACATGTAGAAATGCAAAAAAAAAAAATTCTCTCACAATTTCTTTTCTCTTACAATTTTTTTTGGGGGGGTTGGAAATCACGTAAAACATGTAGAAATGCAAAAAAAAAATTCTCGAACAATTTTTTTTTGGGGGGGGTAACAATTTTTTTTTGGGGGGTTGGAAATCACTGAACACGTAGAAATAAAAAAAAAATTTCTCAAACAAATTTTTTTTGGGGGGGTTGAAAATCACTAAAAACATGTAGAAATGCACATAAAAAATTCTCTATTTTTTGGGGGTGGGGTAAAAAAATTGGGCGGGGGCTATAACTCACGTAAAACATGTTGAAATGCAAAAAAAAAATTTTTCTCAAACAATTTTTGGGTGGGGGTTGGAAATAAATGAAAACATGAAGAAATGCAAAAAAAAAAATTCTATATTTTTTGGGGGGAAGTGTAAAAAAAATTGGGGGGGGGGTTGGAAATGACTTAAAACATGTAGAAATGCAAAAAAAAAATTTTCTCGAATAATTTTTTTTTGGGGGGGGGGACCAAGTCCAAAATTTAATGGCATGATCCTTGGACCATACCTAACCCCCCCACCAAGTTTCGTCAAAATCCGTCGAGGAGTTTTTCCGTCATACTGTTTACAAACAAACAAATAAACAGAAAGGGGTGAAAACAGTAACCTCCATCCATCTTCGAAAATGGCGGAGGTAAAAGAGGGGGAGCACTCGGGAGAGTGCAAAACCTTCGCCGCCAATACTACTGGGTCACTCAAGTGAACCTTATATCTTATTCATTAAATATGATGTCAACAGTGCTGACAGTTCTGGTTCTTTTCTCCAACATTTTTTTTTTGGGGGGGAGGGGTTGGAAATCACTTAAAACATGTAGAAATGCAAAAAAAAAGAAATCAAAATATTGTTTAAAAAAAGTTGCAAAAACTTTTTTTTTCTCGAACAATTATTTGGGTGGGGGGGGTGGTTGGAAATCACTGAAAACATGTACAAATACAAAAAAAACATTTTTTTTCTCTAACAATTTCTTTTCTCTTAAAATTTTTTTGTGGGGGGGGGGTTGGAAATCACTTTAAACATGGAGAAATGCAAAATAAAGAAATCAAAATTTTGTTGAAAAAAAGTTGCAAATTTTTTTTTTCGCTTATTATGTTTTTTATGGGGGGGGGGGCGGGAAATCACTAAAGACGTACAAATGCAAAAAAAAAACATTTTTTCTCCATCAATTTTTTTGAGGGGGTGGAAATCACTGAAAACATGTATAAATGCAAAAAAAATTCTTTTTTTGGGGGGGGTAACAATTTTTTTTGGGAGGGGGGTTGCAAATCACAAAACATGTAGAAATGCAAAAAAAAATTCTCTAACAATTTTTTTTTGGGGGGGAGTGTAAAAATGTCTGTCTAAAATTCAATGGCATGATCCTTGGACCATACCTAACCCCCCTACCAAATTTCGTCGAAATCCGTTGAAGAGTTTTTCCGTAATACTGTTCACAAACAAACAAACAAATAAGCAGAAAGGGGTGAAAACAGTAACCTCCATCCATCTTCGAAGATGGCCGAGGTAAAGAGGGGGAGCACTCGGGAGAGTGCAAAACCTCCACCGCCAATACTGCTGGGTCACTCAAGTAAACCTTATATCTTATTCATTAAATATGTCAACAGTGCTGACAGTTATAGTTCTTTTCTCCAACATTTCCTTTTTTGGGGGGTGGGGGGGTTGGAAATCACTTGAAACATGTAGAAATGCAAAATAAAGAATTCGAAATTTTGTTGAAAAAAGTTGCAAAAATTTTTTCTCGAACAATTATTTGGGGGGTTGGAAATCACTGAAAACATGTAGAAATGCAAAAAAAGAAATCGAAATTTTGTTGAAAAAAAGTTGCAAATTTTTTTTTCTACAACATTTTCTTTTTTTTGGGGGTGGGGGAGTTGGAAATCACTTAAGACATGTACAAATGCAAAAAAAAACATTTTTTTTCTCTAACAATTTTTTCCTCTAACTTTTTTTTTTGGGGGGGGGTGGAAATCACTGAAAACATGTAGAAATGCAAAAAAAATTTTCCTTTTTGGGGGGGGGGGTAACAATTTTTTGGGGGGTGGTTGGAAATCACAAAACATGTAGAAATACAAAAAAAAAATTCTCAAACATTTTTTTGGGGGGGGGTTGGAAATCACTTAAAAAATGTAGAAATGCAAAAAAAATATTTTTCTAACAATTGTTTTTGGGGGGGTTGGAAATCACTTAAAACATGAAAAAATGCAAACAAAAAATTCTCTATTTTTGGGGGGGTTGGTAAAAAAAAATTTCCGGGGGGGGGTTGTAAATCACTTAAAACATGTGCAAATGCAAAAAAAAAACATTTTTTTCTCTTACAATTTTTTGGGGAAGGGGGTTGGAAATCACGTAAAACATGTAGAAATGCAAAAAAAAAAAAATTCTCTCACAATTTCTTTTCTCTTACAATTTTTTGGGGGGGTTGGAAATCACTTAAAACATGTAGAAATGCAAAAAAAAATTTCTCGAACAATTTTTTTTTGGGGGGGTAGCAATTTTTTTGGGGGTGTTGGAAATCACTGAACACATGTAGAAATACAAAAAAAAAAATTTTCTCAAACAAATTTTTTTGGGGGGGGTTGGAAATCACTTAAAACATGTAGAAATGCAAATAAAAAATTTCTCTATTTTTTGGGGGGTGGGGTAAAAAAAAATTGGGCGGGGGGCTGTAAATCACTTAATACATGTAGAAATGCAAAAAAAATTTTTTTCTCAAACAATTTTTGGGTGGGGGTTGGAAATCAATGAAAACATGAAGAAATGCAAAAAAAAAATTCTCTATTTTTTGGGGGGGAGTGTAAAAAAAATTGGGGGGGGGGTTGGAAATCACTTAAAACATGTAGAAATGCAAAAAAAAAAAATTTCTCGAATAATTTTTTTTGGGGGGGGGACCAAGTCCAAAATTTAATGGCATGATCCTTGGACCATACCTAACTCCCCCACCAAGTTTTGTCAAAATCCGTCGAGGAGTTTTTCCGTCATACTGTTTACAAACAAACAAACAAATAAACAGAAAGGGGTGAAAACAGTAACCTCCATCCATCTTCGAAGATGGCGGAGGTAAAAGAGGGGGAGCACTCGGGAGAGTGCAAAACCTCCGCCGCCAATACTACTGGGTCACTCAAGTGAACCTTATATCTTATTCATTAAATATGATGTCAACAGTGCTGACAGTTCTGGTTCTTTTCTCCAACATTTTTTTTTGGGGGGGAGGGGTTGGAAATCACTTAAAACATGTAGAAATGCAAAAAAAAAGAAATCAAAATATTGTTTAAAAAAAGTTGCAAAAACTTTTTTTTTCTCGAACAATTATTTGGGGGGGTGGGGGGTGGAAATCACTGACGTCATATACAAATACAAAAAAAACATTTTTTTCTCTAACAATTTCTTTTCTCTTACAATTTTTTTGTGGGGGGGGGGAGTTTGGAAATCACTTAAAACATGTAGAAATGCAAAATAAAGAAATCAAAATTTTGTTGAAAAAAAGTTGCAAAAATTTTTTTTTTCTCTTGCAATTATTTTTTTTTGGGGGGGGGTTGGAAATCACTAAAGACGTACAAATGCAAAAAAAAACATTTTTTCTCCATCAATTTTTTTGAGGGGGTGGAAATCACTGAAAACATGTATAAATGCAAAAAAAAAATTCTTTTTTTGGGGGGGTAACAATTTTTTTTGGGAGGGGGGTTGGAAATCACAAAACATGTAGAAATGCAAAAAAAAATTCTCTAACAATTTTTTTTTGGGGGGGAGTGTAAAAATGTCTAAGTCTAAAATTCAATGGCATGATCCTTGGACCATACCTAACCCCCCCACCAAATTTCGTCGAAATCCGTTGAAGAGTTTTTCCGCAATACTGTTCACAAACAAACAAACAAATAAACAGAAAGGGGTGAAAACAGTAACCTCCATCCCTCTTCGAAGATGGCCGAGGTAAAAGAGGGGGAGCACTCGGGAGAGTGCAAAACCTCCACCGCCAATACTGCTGCGTCACTCAAGTAAACCTTATATCTTATTCATTAAATATGTCAACAGTGCTGACAGTTATAGTTCTTTTCTCCAACATTTCCTTTTTTGGGGGGGTGGGGGGGTTGGAAATCACTTGAAACATGTAGAAATGCAAAATAAAGAATTCGAAATTTTGTTGAAAAAAAGTTGCAAAAATTTTTTCTCTAACAATTATTTGGGGGGGGGGTTGGAAATCACTGAAAACATGTAGAAATGCAAAAAAAGAAATCGAAATTTTGTTGAAAAAAAGTTGCAAATTTTTTTTCTACAACATTTTCTTTTTTTTGGCTGGTGGGGGAGTTGGAAATCACTTAAGACATGTACAAATGCAAAAAAAAACATTTTTTTTCTCTAACAATTTTTTTCCTCTAATTTTTTTGGGGGGGGGGGTCGAAATCACAAAACATGTAGAAATACAAAAAAAATTCTCAAACATTTTTTTTTGGGGGGGGGGGGTGGAAATCACTGAAAACATGTAGAAATGCAAAAAAAATTCTTTTTTTTGGGGGGTAACAATTTTTTTGGGGGGGTTGGAAATCACAAAACATGTAGAAATACAAAAAAAATTCTCAAACATTTTTTTGGGGGGGGTTGGAAATCACTTAAAATATGTAGAAATGCAAAAAAAAATTTTCTAACAATTTTTTGGGGGTGTTGGAAATCACTTAAAACATGAAAAAATGCAAACAAAAAATTCTCTATTTTTTGGGGGGTTGTTAAAAAAAAAATTGTTGGGGGGGGGTTGTAAATCACTTAAAACATGTGCAAATGCAAAAAAAAACATTTTTTTTTCTTACAATTTTTGGGGGGAGGGGGTTGGAAATCACTGAAAACATGTAGAAATGCAAAATAATAAAAAAAAATTCTCAAACAATTTTTTTTGGGGGGGGTTGGAAATCACTTAAAACATGTAGAAATGCAAAAAAAAAATTTCTCAAACAATTTTTTTGGGGGGGGGGTTGGAAATCACTTAAAACATGTAGAAATGCAAATAAAAAATTTATCTTACAATTTTTTTTGGGGGGGCGGGTTGGAAATCACTTAAAACATGAAAAAATGCAAATAAAAAATTCTCTATTTTTTTTTTTTTGGGGGGGGTTGTAAATCACTTAAAACATGTACAAATGCAAAAAAAAAACATTTTTTTCTCTAAAAATTTTTTGGGGGAGGGGGTTGGAAATCACTTAAAACATGTAGAAATGCAAAAAAAAAAAAAAAAATTCTCTCACAATTTCTTTTCTCTTACAATTTTTTTTTGGGGGGGTTGGAAAACACTTATAACATGCAGAAATGCAAAAAAAAAATTTCTCAAATAATTTTTTTTGGGGGGTGGTAACAGTAGGGTGAATATACTGGTTCTGGCTCACTTTTCCCCATGTAAATGAATGGGGGACTTTCAGCGATTCATATTTTTTTTCCCTAAAAATAAACCCCCTTTTTATCCCAAGGTATATTTATTTGTCTTCCCTTTTAAGCTGGGGACACTTTTTTTTTTTCAAATAACCCATGCAATAAGATAAAGATTTGTTCAAGTAGTAAAGTGGTAATGTGATTTGTTAAAGCTGATTCTAAAGAAATATCTGAAACGTCTAAGCCTCGGGACACTCTTTATCAAATAACCGATGCATATTGTTTAGCTCACTCATTGAACCTATAAAGATTTGTTCATTCTCAAATTCCTTCAATAGTTTAATTTTCTTTGCACATAATCCCCATATAAAATATTGAAAAACAAAATATTTGAATCTTTATATTTTTTAAGATACCCCTTTTGTGCCATTACGAAATGATAAACTTCTCTTAATGCTCTTGTTTGACCACCTCCTGAGCCACAGGTTATTTTTGTTAAGCCCCGCCCACTTTTCATTCGCCCCGCCCACTTACAAATGGAATTTTTTAAAGCTTCAACAGTTGGTGGAAGACCAAAACTATCAAAATAATATTTGGCTTGACTATTAAAAATACAAACCCAATGAGAACCGTTCCCATTATTATCTTCTAAGTTCGTAATAATATTCTTTGTATGTTTCGGCACATTTGTTAATTCATCTCTCATACAAATAACCACATTATGAATTTTTAATTTCTTACAATATTTGGCAAGTTGTAAATTTGATGTTGTATTCTTTCCAAATTCTTTAAACCACTCATCAATGCTCATTCATTTATTAGAAAGATATAATCCATTACCTCTTTTCGTTAATTTTACACCTGCTTGTGCTATAGAAGAAAGCATATCTCCAACTAACAATCTCGCTTTATCAGGCAGACCTTCAAGTTTTTCAGCAAAATCTACAATTACACCAATTCCACTAATTTGTTTCTCCACTCTTTGTTATGTCTTTCCAATTCTTTTTGAGCCTGGAGTTGAGCCTTCCTTTCGTTGGCAGTTTTCACCGCTGTTGAAATACCACCCGTCAATGCTCCAACTGCACTTAAACCAGGAAATAAAGGAATTAGAAATGGGAGAAATCCTCCACTCGTCTCTCTTATTGAATATTTTTTCAACATTGGTTTTGTCATTTTAATTTTAAGTGAGCCAGTGTCATTCAAGATTTTAACCTGTTCTCTTCTGAGCAAAACATCAATTCTTACTACTCCTTTTCTCTGAATTGTATTAACGTTAATCGTACAAGGCTTTTGATTTTGAACACAAGATGATAGTTTATGAAGATTGATTTGATTCACATATACCCAAGTTGGTACTTTGCCACTCATTTATTTAACAAAAAATTATGTGAGATTAATCATCACACCATTATCTGTATTAAGCTGCAATTCTGTTTCTTCCAAAAGCAAACAATATGTATCAACTTCTTCACTCTCTCCTCTTTCAATGTATAGGGAAGTATCCACTCGATTAGACTTTATAGTTTCCTTTTGAGCGCTCAGGTCAAACGCATAGATTGTATACAAACTTTTAAATGCTGTCATATCCAAAATAGGTTCTTTATTTCCATTACTTTCACACATCTTTTGGTAAGACTTGTATGCTTCAGCAAAATCATTTTTTTCCCAATTAATTTCCAATCTATCTCGTGGATAAAATGTTCCATCTAGAGAAACGCAAAGTTGTTTCACCTTAGCATTATCATTCAATGCATTATTCTTATCAGTCGCAGTATCACCATCTGGCTTTTTAAAAATTATCCACAGATATCGTGGCTTTCCTTACAGAACACCCAAATTCCACGTGTAAGTGGTTTGGTTGAGTTTAACGTGTTGACATCTTCTTTTGAGGTATGATACACTGAGTGTTTCTTTGAGTTAAGTCTTCTATTCAACATCTCTTCTCTTTTAAGATTAGGAGTATATTCACTGATATACCAACTCATTTCCTCAATTACAAATTTATTCTGATCACCAAAAGCATTACCAACACCAAAAGCAATCTATTTTCATTATCATTCCTTTGTAGTTGAAATTTAATTTTAAGACCATACAGGACTTTATCATGATCACAAAATCCAAATATACCTTTAAGAGGAACTGCCACAGTAAAACTATTTTCTGCTTTTGTATCATCATTATACACTCCTTTCCTTTGAGTATATCCAGGGTCTGTGTTTGTTCCCGTTGACATATCAGGAATAAAACCTTCGACAGACCCCTTTCCCATTCTATCACTGAATGTATAGAGTGTAAATTTCATCATTTCAGATACAGCAGAGACATAATCAACCGCTTCAACTTCTTGTGTTCCAATATACAAACGCACACTATCAAACATTTTCCAGAAGAAATCATTTTCAAGTTTAGCGTTTGTGTTATTCCAAGCTTTAGTGAATTTAAATTTACACAACAAGAAACTTTCGGAGAGATTCAAATAGGTTTGTTGATTATTTATTTCAAAACTTTTTGTACCATTCGTATTCCAGTCTGTTCCAGTTATTGCATTTACCTTGAAGTAATCTTCTTTTTTAGTGGAGTTTGAGATAATAATAGTATCATCCAAATCATAGATACTATCAATTGCTTCCATACTTGTATTTATTTAGGAAGAAAAGATGTTAAAACTTTTGAAACCCTGATCCAAGTATTCGAATTATTTTCTGTCGTTGTTGGGGGGACAACTGAGTTTTGCCTTTCTTAATTTCTTTTATTGCTTGTAATTTATGAGATTCCTTCTGGGCATCTTTTATGCTCTTTTCAGCACCTGCTACATTTCCCACAGCAGAAGCAGTTGAACCAATTAGATCTTTATGTTTTAGAATAGTTGAACCAATACCCATCAGAGTATCAATTATCCCATCTGCTCTAAATTGATGTCCAACACCCCTTTGTCTCTTAGGTTTATAGTATCCTCTACCAAGATACATACCTTCATCCTTGTAGTATGGGGAAAGGAACATCCCATCCCCTGTAATTATTTTATATTTTCCCAACTCATGTTTCCTCACATTAACCATCGCATTTATTTATTGGAAAACTTCACGTAGGTGAATTCTGATGGATATAACTTCTCCATTAAAAGAAATCATGAAATGAGAGCGAGAGAAGAACCTTCAGAGTTTAGGCTTTATTCCATTTGATTGGAGCCGCTTCTGTGGGCACACCGGGGAATACAGGTTCAGCTAGGAGTACATAAGCAGTAACGTATACATGTGCGATTAATCATTGCAGACTAAATCCGCGTAAGCACGGAGTTCGATATAATCTCCATTCTCACCAGTCAATGAGCACCTTCAGTCAACGAGCATCAAGTGAACAGCCGATGTAAATGGCAATGCCCCGGGGACAATCACCCCGCACCGCGGAGACCTCCCCTTATACGCGAGACGCACAACATGTGATCCCGCGTCATGTCCCTCAATTCACCTCAATTCACCACATTCTCCCCACCTTTAAAATGCAACTAGGGGCCCATCTTACACACCATGATTGCTTTAGCACTATAGGAGTATACATTTCAAGCAACGCGGACTAATAGGTCTACAGAAGCATACATGCCAAGCAGTGATTATTTTGAGTTGTAGGAGCATGGAAATGAGCATCGATATATGATATAATGAGCATATAGGAGCATGAGCAGCGAGAATGCCGATAATCCCCTTTACAGATTGAGTCGTCGAGGGGGCCTTATTCGTCGACCTCTCCGGGAGTAAATGGCAGTGTCACTTGAGGGAGACTCCCGATCCTCTTGGTGAGCCTCGACTTGTGCCGGGGATGATTCCTCGATCGCTCTCGGGTGGAACGCGGCAGCCCCGTCGCCCAGTGGGGTTCCTGGGGGGGGAATGTCAGAAGGAGGAGTGCCAGAAGGTGGTGTACCTGCGGGAGGAGTACCTGAGGGAGCCAGATGGTGAACCGACACAGTGGTCTCCCTGCCATCCGGGAGCCTGACATGAGCATACTCTGGATTAGTGTCAATGAGTTCGACCCCCTCCACCAGGGGGTTCATACTTGCTTTGTCGGACCGGGCGTTTCATGAACACTGTTCCGGGATGGGTCAGCCAGTTGGGCACCGTTTGACCGTCAACATAACGTCGTTGGTGAGTAAACATTCGTTCGTGAGGAGTCGCATTGGTGGACGTGCAGAGCAAAGAGCGTATGGAATTCAGAGCGTCGGGAAGAGTAACCTCCCACCGCTCGGGGCCCAGTCCTCTCGATTTCAGCGCCAGAGTTACGGCTTTCCAAATAACTCCATTATACCTTTCCACCTGCCCGTTTCCCTGTGGGTTGTAACCCGTCGTTCGACTAGTTGCTATGCCGAGCTCTAGTAGGAATTGTTTTAGCCCGGCCGACATGAAACACGGCCCTCTGTCTGAATGTATGTACGAAGGTTTCCCAAACATAGCGAAGAGGTCAGAGAGACATCTCACGACAGTGCCCGAGGTCATATCCGAGCACGGAAATGCGAAAGGGAACCTTGAATATTCATCAACAACGGTGAATATGTATCTGTTGTCTGTCTCGGTCGGCAGGGGCCCTTTGAAGTCGATGTTTAGTCTCTCGAAGGGGGAAGTGGCCTTGATCAGTCTGCCAGATGCCGCGCCAAAGAATCTGGGTTTTAGTTCAGCACAAACAGGGCATGAAGCATTCATTTGTTTAATATCTTCAACAGAATAGGGAAGGTTTTGTCTGCGCACGAAATGTGCCATTCTGGTTACCCCTGGGTGGCAGAGAGACACGTGTAGGTCTTGCAAAGCCTGACTGATTGTTGCCGAACTGTAGACCCGAGAGAAGGTATCTGCAGCAGGGTTTTCCTTCCCGGGCCGGTAAACAATGTCGTAACTGTAGCAAGCTAGGTCTATCCGCCATCTCATAATTTTTTCATTCTTAATTTTCCCGTTATTTTTCCCATCAAACATGAATGCCACGGATCGTTGGTCCGTAACGAGCGTGAAGTGGTTTCCCAGTAAATAATGTCTCCATTTCCGCAGCGCTTCGACGATGGCGTACGCTTCCTTCTCTATCGCTGAGTGTCTCTGCTCGCTTCTAGAGAGAGTTCTCGAGAAGAACGCGACCGGCCGTCCAGACTGATTAAGTGTAGCAGCTATGGCGTGATCTGAAGCGTCGGTTTCCACCACGAAGGGCACCGAGCTGTCGATCGATAAAACCACGGACTTACTGATATCATCCTTGAGGTTGTGGAAAGCCCTTACAACAGCGGCATCTGGTGGAAAGTTTTTGCAATGCACTAGGGGATGTATTTTCTCGGAGTATTGCGAAATCCATCTTGCATAGTAAGCGAACATGCCGATCACCCGGCGCATTGCCTGCAGGTCCTGAGGTGGGGGTAGCTCACGAAGTGGGTGCAATCGTTCAGGATCAGGCTTAATTGTGCCGTCGGCTATCGTGTAGCCGAGAAGGTCAATTGACCTTGCCGAGAATACGCATTTCTCGTAGTTGAGAGTCAGATTATATTTTCTAGCAATGCTCAAGAATCTGTCCAGATTCCTATCATGTTCCCCCTGATCCCTACCGCACACTGTGACATTATCCACGTAAACAAAAGTGTCTTTGAGGTTTTCATCTGAGATGATGTCGTCCATAACCCGTTGGAAGCAAGCTAGCCCATTCGTGACACCGAAAGGTATTCTCCTGAATTGGTAGAGGCGCCTCCCTGCCTGGAATGCGGTGTAAGGTTTGTCTTCCTCTCGGATGGGAATTTGATGATAGGCGCTTCGCAAGTCGATGGTGCTGAATACCTTATAATTGGCCACGCGTTCGACCATCTCGTCTATGCGCGGCAGGGGGTAGGCATCGAGTTGGGTAAAGCGATTGACCGTTTGGGAATAATCGACAACCATTCGTTTCTTATGGTTCTGACTGCTGGTCACCAACACCTGTGTGCGCCATGGCGAATCGCTCGGTTCTATAATTCCTTCTTCCAGTAATCGCTTGGTTTCTGAGGTGATGAAATTCATATCAGCAGTGGTATATCGCCGCGATTTAATCGCTATCGGTTTGCAGACCGGCGACACGTTAGCGAACAGCTGGGGGGACGTCACCTCCGCGGTGGTCAACACATTTAAAATTAGACGAGGCTTGCTTCCTCCAAAGGGTATTTCGACGCTCGTGTGCTGCTTGAGGACATTATGACCCAGAATTACGTCTGCGCACAAATCACGAAGCACCAGTACCCTTACATCCCGATGCGTGTACCCTTTTACGTCCAATTCAACATTGCAGTACCCTCGTACGCGGGATTGTAGTGAGGTGGCGGCCATGCATACCGTATTGTCAGTCGGGTGGATTATCCATTTCCTGCCCTTCACTAGCGAGCTGTTGACGAAACTTTCAGAGCTACCGGTATCAATCAGTGCCTCAGCCATATGCCCGTTAATTCGTACGTTGATGATAGCCTTGGATAGATTCCCCGGGAAGGCTGCAGTTAATTTATTTTGCGAGTAGAGAGCCGCAGAAGTGGGTTTATTTCTCCTTAGAGTAGATTTACATACCCTGGCATAATGCCCTTTCTTGTCGCAATTCATGCATGTGGCATCTCTGGCGGGACATTTTTGACGAGGGTGCCTTTTGTACCCACAAAAGAAGCATTTACCAGCCGGAGCAGTTGCTGAGGAGTTTGACGTGGCCTGGGTATCCGGCTCCTCGGGTGTTTCTCCATCCCCTATGTCTGGCTGTGTCTGTGCCAGTGGGGTTCCTTGGGTTCCCATCGTAGCAGCGTTCATTAGCAGCATCGGTGTCCCAAATGACTCAGATTGCTGCTGAGCCGTATCCATCGCTCGTGCCTGATCGACTACCTTGTCAAGAGTGGGTTGCGCTTTCTCTAGTAAGCGTTGCCGTATGTGGGCTGATCTGAGTCCTTGGATGAATGCCTCCCGTGTGGCTTCCTTTCGGTGTTCCTCGGCGCTTACGGCCCGGAAGCTGCCGTCTTTTCCCAGCTGATTCAGAGCTTGCAGGAACTGATCGATTGTCTCCCCGGCTGCTTGCTTGCGTGTGTTGAGAAGATGTCGTATGTATACCTCGTTCTTGGGCTTCATGTAGAGCGCTTGCAGCACCTCGATCGCTGCTTCGTAAGTGTCGCAGACCGAGAAGAGCCTGTACACGCTGGGCGAGACATGATTCACGAGAGCGGCGAATTTGTCAGCTCCCTCCTCGATGATGGTCAGATAGTGTGAGAAGGAACAGAACCAATGCGACCATTTCATTTCTGCGTCAGTCGCGTTTGGGTCTGCGTCGAACCTCTCTGGTTTGTAGATCTTGTCCATCGTTGGTTGAGAGAGCCGAGAAAACCAAATGGAATAAATTGAAATGAGAGCGAGAGAAGAACCTTCAGAGTTTAGGCTTTATTCCATTTGATTGGAGCCGCTTCTGTGGGCACACCGGGGAATACAGGTTCAGCTAGGAGTACATATGCAGTAACGTATACATGTGCGATTAATTATTGCAGACTAAATCCGCGTTAGCACGGAGTTCGATATAATCTCCATTCTCACCAGTCAATGAGCACCTTCAGTCAACGAGCATCAAGTGAACAGCCGATGTAAATGGCAATGCCCCGGGGACAATCACCCCGCACCGCGGAGACCTCCCCTTATACGCGAGACGCACAACATGTGATCCCGCGTCATGTCCCTCAATTCACCTCAATTCACCACAAATCATACGATTATCTTGGTCGGTTATCTTAAAATTTACTCTAAAATTTTGGAGGGAGATAAACCAAATTTTTGGGTTCCATATTGAATTTATAACCAATTGGGGTTGAGTATGCGCTGAATGAAAATATTGTATTTGTTTTTTTTCAATCATTATAAGCACCACCAATCAAATCACAGTGAATTAACACTGAATTTATTCCTGAGGATATTTGAATGACATTATCACTGTAAAACGTCCCATTAGTTTCAATCTTTTTTGAGGAGAAACCCAATAACTCTCTAAATGAATTATCAATTGTGAAATCAACCTTGTAGTTATTTTTAACTTTAATCGTTGATTTTGAAGTATGTTTTTGAATGTCTATAACAATATTTTTTGGTTCATCACCCTGTTCTTTCATAAGACGAGCAATTTCGGAAGATATTTGAGAAATCTCATATGCTCCGGGTGAGACTGTTATCGTTTTGTATCCACTTCCGGGATTATAACTAAACTTGTCATTTTTATCAGTTATATTAAATAAGGTATTATAAGTTTCCATGGACAATAAAGATGCCTCATATTCTTTTGTTGGGTCAAGTTGTAGTGGGTATGGGAATGAAGATGTGTGGTCGCTTGTTGTGAAATTAAAACTCAGGATTGTGCTTCTAATCTTATTTAATATGAGATAAAATGTCTTTATATTGAGATTTATTAATTATTTTCATTTTCATCAACTGGTCTAAAATGGCTGATGCTTCATTAAAACAATTGTTATTTCCAGCCTTCTTACTACCTAACAACAATAACAGTCTATTAACTAATTGCGATGGGTCATTTGGAAGAAAACTAATACCTGAACCAAGGATACTTAAATCCTGAATAATGTGTTTCTCCTTCTCATTTTTCCTACTTTTACTAGAAATACTAACCCTATAATTTAGAGTGTTCAGCAGATCAATATATACTCTATCATCATTATTTTTCATATCCAATGGTTTATCAATATACTTTGATTCATCCCTCACAGTTGAACCTTGTCTTCCATCTTTTGTGAGAAGAAACATTAATCTCGGAGTTAGTTTAACAGGGGGTTGAGCATAACCCAAGAACCTTAATTCATCATTAAATATCAATACCTTTTCTTGAAGAAGATGAAATATTGCTGGTTGTTCTGTTGGAATGAGTCCTGCTTTGGTTTTTGAATCCGCTGAATATTCATTGTTTTGAAGAGCATTCACAATATAATCAGGGGGTCGATTAATCTCTTCCAGTTGTTGAAATAAACCTTCATCATCATATACCTTTAATTCTCCTAAATGTTCTAATTCTTCCTCCGTCATTTGATCAAAATCTTTTAACATTTGAAGTTTTTTAGGAGTATATTCTACTGTGGGAACTGTGGAAACATCTTTCATTTTTCTTGGGAAGTTTTTAAAAGTGGTTTAAAAAATTTGTCTTGTTTTCTTTCAAATGCTTCTTCACCCGTTAGTTTCTGTCTGCGTTTCTTCTTTCTGTCTTCCTGTTGTTTTACAACTTTTGAAACCAACTCTTGATGTTCCTTAAATCTTCTTGCTCTTTCTTTTGCATCCATTTATTTATTGTAAAATATCATTTAATGAATTGTAAAGATCAACAGGGAAATTTTCCTTTTCTTCATCATTCAAGTAGATGTGTTCAAATAAATCCTTTTCTTTAAATATTTCATCAAATTCTTGATTAACATTAATGCGAGTTGTAATTTCTTCTTCACTAATACTTGCATCTCTGCTTTTCATACGTTTGCATTGAGTTTCTTCATCAACATCAAAACCGAATGATAAAATCTTCACTCCGCTCAGATGTTTAGTAATTTGTCTCGTTCCTTCTGGATTAGATTCTAATATCCCAACACCACCAGATTTTAGTTTCCTCAACTCACTCTTACAATGTGAATATTTTGTTGTACCAAGAGAAACCTCCTCAAATATTTGACCTTCATTCCTCAATCGGATATGTTCCTCCACTGAAATATAGTGATAATCTTCACCTTTTACTTCTCCAGGTCTTATTGCTCTAGTTGTTGTTGATACAATACGTATCACGGGGTGTTTTTTAAGTAAATTTACAATATTCTCATTTGTACTACACAAGAACCTTGATTTATGAAAGTTTTTTCCAGAAGCAGATTTACCCACAAGATTTACAATAATAGTTGTCATTTATATATGTAATTGTTTATAAAATAAAAAAATATATCCCTTAATATCTCAACTTGTTTCACAACAATATATTTATATTTTTCAGTCGTGTGCTTCATGTAATCCTCAAATTTCTTTTTACTACATAATGTAGAACAATTATCTCTCCAAAAATTATTGATATCTATTGAATTTAACTTGAATAAAATAAAAGTATTAGCATTGTTTCTGATGGAACGACGAGGAAGTTGAAAGTACGATTGACGAAGATAAATACAATTACAAGAAGAATGTCTCCCTCTTGTGTAGTAGCTGTTCATTACCGTTTGGTTTCTCTCATTAACACAATCATCAAAGATAACGAGGTTCTTTTTTGATTTATCCAAATCTTGGGGAGACGTTAATCATCCGTATTATCACTAAGAATACAAGTTATCGGATTTGATTTCTTTTTACATCTCTGTATATCACAAAATAGTTGAATTATATCTTCAATGTTATAATTATTTAGGTTTTTTTGAAGTTTAAATAAACCGATTATATCTACTTTTTGAAGACCAGCATTAAAACCTTGTGAGAGTAGTTGATACTCTGGTTGAAAACTCGACTTTGTGAAAATTATTAAATTATCATAATCTAAAAAGTTGGGAGTGAGGAGCATCTTTAAAAGTAAGCAGGTTTTTCCACATCCACTTGAACCAACTATGAGACATATTAATGAATTTGGGAGATTTTTATGGTTGTTAAATTTTATCTTATTTTCCCAAATGGGTAAAAAATCATTCATTTATATATTTGGAAAACAGGTTATTTAATTTATTATTGGGTTTTTAGAAACTCTATATTTTATCCTAACTTCAGGTTTAATTTCAAGATAATCCATTATTTAATTTATGCAATATCTTGTGTTGATATTTCCCTGAAAATCACATCTATGAATAATATATAACAACAATCCTTTGAACATTTCTCTAATACGTTCAGTTTCTTCCCTTGTAAGGAAAGGTGTGTTATCACCCTCATACTTTACATTCATTTCTCTAATCAATCTTGTAAAGTAATTCATTTTTGGTGTAAATCTAAAAGAATTGTTTTCCTTTTTATATTTTTGATTATCATTAATTAGAAGATAATCACAGAATATACATTGTTTGTAGGCTTTTGACTCTGTGTTTAATCCCCGTCTTTCACACGCAGGACAATTCTCAAATTTGTCATTTGGAGAATCAGGAAAGTCTAGCATATTTATAAAGTAAAACTTTACTTAAACTGAAATTTATCTATACTTTCAGTTGTATATTGACTCATATTTAATAATATTACCATCGATATCGATATACTTTTTTTCATTACCAGATTTAACGACAACATTTTTTATATTAAACGTAATTTTAAAATGATCGTTAACTACTATTAAACGAAATGTCATTTCACCTGATATATTAACATCCTTTATTTCATCAGGATTTACATCTTTAGGGTTGTTGAAAAAAATACAAATTTCTCCTTGCATATTACAGATGGTCTTATCTTTTCTTTCTAAAGCTTCATCCATAAGGTTTTTGTTTTTTGATACTTTTTCTTGTTTCATTGCTTTTTCTAGTTTTGAATATATTACCAGAAGTAGAGGAGAAACTTTTGTTAGAGATACTTTTATTGATGTTCTACCAGGTATACTAAAAGCCCTTCCACTGAAGGAAATTGAAGAACTCATATTATTTACCATAATTGTTTTTATCCAATAGTTGATATATTTATCTTTGTTCAATTTTACATCCTTGACATATTTCTCAGTATCTTTAACAAATGAAGAGATTGATTGAAACTTGTCTTTTGTGTCTTGAAACATTGTATTTATTAAGTGAAAAAGTTGGAGGATAAAATGGTTTTCAGCACAGATTCACCTGTAAAATAAATGAAATTTTCATCAAGAAAATTTTAGTTTAAGAAAAGATTTATTATATAAATATGGTGAATACAACATACTGCGATGTTTGTAATCACAAATATAAACATTATAGAAAACACCTCCGAACCAACAAACACACATTTAATCTATTTCATAAAATATCTCCTCTTGAGTGGGAAAGAAAACATTGTGATATCTGTTCAAAAGATGTTTTGAAGAGAAGTTATAATAGACATCTTCAATCACAAAAACACAAGAAAAATGAGTTTAAAGTAAAGGGAGACTATTATATTGAAAACACTGATGGGGCATTTAAAGGGCATATAAAAATAAGGATTTTTCAATTTGGAGAACCCGGTCCATCATCAATAGCTGAATCAATTGAAATAGTGAAACCTGATGTTGAAAAAGTTATTAAAAAGACATTAAAAGAAATGAAAACTTTAAAGTTTTATAAGGGAGTGAAAATGAATATGAAATGACAAGATGAAGAACAAACTCCTTATATGAGAACAGATCTTCATTTTATAACATCATTTCAAGATTTTTTTGAATAGTGCGGTTTATGAAGAACTATCAAAACAAGAGGAGGATGTTGATAATACAGTGGTAGGAAGTGGATTCAATATTTAAAAAATCATCTTTTTAGATATACACATTCTAAAAGCAAACCCTCTTAAAGCTTCTTCTTATATTGAATTAACAAAAGAAATAAAACTAAAGAAGGCAGTTGTTAATATTAAGAACAATGACAATAAATGTTTTCTCTGGTCTGTTCTTGCTCACTTTCATCCACCAAAATGTAATTCAGAAAGAGTAAAACAATATATGAAATATGAGAATACCTTGGACATTAAAGATTTTAAATTCCCAATGCCACGAACAGATATTCCTAAATTTGAGAAAAAGAATAATCTTTCTATTAATGTATATGGATTAACGGATACAAACAAAGTTCAAATATTAAAATTTTCAAACAACTATAAAAATGAAGAAACACACATTGATCTTTTATATTTTAGTGTTGGAAATAATTCACATTACACATACATCAATAATTTATCAAGATTAATCTCTTCTCAGGTATTCAGAACAGCAAACAAAATATATCCTTGTAAGCGATGTCTTAATTCATTTCATACAAAAGAACGATTAGAACAACATTCAAAATATTGTAGTAATCATAAATCAGCTGTAATTACATTGCCCAAACCTGGTGAAAAGATTTCTTTTGAAGATTATAATAAATCTATCATGCACCCATTTGTGATATACGCTGATTTTGAATGTATCCTTAAAAAGATAAATACTGCTTCTCCTAATCCAAAAGAATCATATACAAATTAATATCAAAAACATATTCCTTGTGGTTTCTGTTGTTATATCAAATCATCTGTTGGAGAAAAGTATAACAAACTTGAACATTATAGTGGAAAAAAAGCTTCACAAGAGTTTGTAAAACGATTAGAAAAGGATTGTATAAGACTCACTAAATTAATGAAAGAAACAAATGAACCGATTAAATTAACCAAAGAAGAAAAATTAGAATTTAGAAAGAACAATATCTGTCATATTTGTGAGGGGGAAATTAAGGAGTCTAAAGTTAGGGATCATTGTCATCTTACTGGTAAATATAGAGGTCCCACTCATTCCTGTTGTAATCTTAATTATAAATTACCTTCTTTTATTCCAGTCTTTCTTCACAACAGCGCCAACTATGATACACATCTATTTATAAATGAACTTTCAAAAACACCAGGGAATATTTCTGCCATAACAATCACAAGTCAAAAGTATATTTCATTTACAAAAATGATATTCACAAAACCTTTAACTCATATTAGGTTTCTAGATTCTTACAAGTTTATGGGAACACCACTAGCCTACCTTGCATCAAATCTAAGCTCCACGGACTCTTTTCCAAATCATAATTCATTCTTTCCAAAAGAGGAAATTCTCACTAAAGAGGAAATTCAGATTAAAGAGAGAATTCAAAGTAAAGAGGAAATTCTAATTAATGAGGAAATTAATGAAGAAATTCTAACTGAAGATGAAATTCTAATTATAAAGAAAATTCGAACAATGAATGAAATTCTAACTAAAGAGGAAATTCTGATTAAAGATGAAATTCTGATTAAAGAGGGAATTCTAACTAGAGAGGAAATTGAAACAAGGAATGAAATTCAAAGTAAAGAGAAAATTCTTACAAGTAAGGGAATTTATCCTTATGGTTATATGGATTCATTTATGAGATTTAAAGAAACACAACTTCCTTCAAAAGAAAGTTTCTATAATAACCTTTATGAAGAAGAGATAAGTGATAAGGAATATAAACACACACAAGAAATATGGAAAATATTTAAGATAAAGAACCTTGGAGAATATCATGATTTATATCTAAAAACAGATGTTTTATTGTTAGCTGATGTGTTTGAAGCTTTTAGATCACTCTGTCATAATAAAAATTGTTATGGATTAGATCCTGCCCACTATTTCACAGCTCCTGGTTTAGCTTGGAGTGCAATGTTGAAAATGACAAAACAAGATATAGATTTATTCAGTGATGTTGATATGCTTTTGATGATTGAGAAGTCCAAGAGAGGTGGAATATCACAAGTATGTTCAAAAAGATAGGCTAAAGCAAATAATAAATATCTTCCAAATTATGATAGTGAAAAAGATAGTAATTATTTGATGTATTTTGATGCTAATAATTTGTATGGATGGGCAATGTCTCAATCTCTGCCTTATGGTAAATTAGAGTGGGTGGAAGAAAAGGATTATGAAAAGGCTTTGATGAATATTGTTATTTCTTCTCAAGAGGAATTGAATGACGAAGAAGAAGGTTATTATTTCGAAGTTGATTTGAGGTACCCGAGTGATCTTCATAATAAGCATAAAGACCTTCCTTTTGCATGTGAGAAAGAAACCCCAAAGAAAGAATGGTTCAGTGATTATCATAAAAGTTTTAATATTAAAGGTAAATCAACAGAAAAGTTATTAACAACATTCTATGATAAAGAGGGATATGTTTTGCATCAAAGAAGCTTAAAACAGTTTTTGATAGAAGGATTGAGAGTAGCTAAAATTCATTGAGTTTTAAAATTTAAACAAAGTCCTTGGGTGAAAAAGTATATTCAATTCAATACAGATATGAGAGCAAATACAAAAGTAAAATTTGAAGGAGACTTTTATAAATTAATGAATAATGCTGTATTTGGAAAGACTATGGAAAATGTTAGAAACAGGCAAAACATTGGATTCGCAACATCTTGGAAAGAAGCTTCGAGATTGAAAAATAAACCAAGTTTTGAGAGAGAAGAGGTTTTTTCAGAGAACTTTTCTGCAATTCATATGAAAAAGGAAAGTATTGTAATGGATAAACCAATTCATATTGGAACAGCAGTTCTTGATTTATCAAAGATATTGATGTATGATTATTTGTATAATGACTTAAAGAAAGAGTATGGTGAAAATGTTTCATTGTTGTATATGGACACTGATAGTTTTATCCTAGATATAAAAACTGATGATGTTTATAAAGATATGAAGAAAAATATTGGAGTATATGATACAAGTAATTTCAGCAAGAAGAGTGAGTTATTTTCCAAAAAGAATGAAAAGGTTATTGGTAAGTTTAAGGATGAGTTGGGTGGAAAAGTAATGAGTGAGTTTATTGGATTGAGAGCAAAGGCATATGCTCATAAGTAAGGTGATCAGATTGATAAGAGGTTAAAGGGAATAAAGAAATATGTAATAAAGAAATCAATAACTTTTAGAAATTATTATAATTGTTTGATGAATAAGAAAGAAGAATATAGGAAAATGAATACAATAAGAAGTTATAAACATAACATATATAGTGAAGAAGTAAATAAAAAGGCATTAGGAGCCTTTGATGATAAGAGATTTATTTTAGATAATGGAATAGATTGTGTTCCATATGGATATTGTATGATAGAGTGTATAAAATAGATTGTGTTTTAACGATGGGAAGATGGATAAGGGTTTTTTAAGGGCTACCGTCGCGTTTTTTTGCAATATATAAATGGTCAAACTAAGTATTAATCAAACTAAAGAGTGGAGAAAATCTCAGTCTTGGTATATAAATGGAAAACATAATGAATGTGAAAAATATCAAATAAGTCTTATTGAAAAAATAACTAAAACAAAGGTAAATAAAACAAATGAGCAAATCAATTAAAAAACTCGTAAGTTCGAGGATGTAAAGAAAAAAATGAATATCCTTGAATGGACTGAAAACTTTGATGGTTATCAATGGAACAATGAAAAAAACAATTTACTATTATCTCAAAATGATATGTGGCTCAGGAGGTGGTCAAACAAGAGCATTAAGAGAAGTTTATCATTTCGTAATGGCACAAAAGGGGTATCTTAAAAAATATAAAGATTCAAATGTTTTGTTTTTCAATATTTTAGATGGGGATTGTTGTGCAAAGAAAATTAAACTATTGAAGGAATTTGAGAATGAACAAATCTTTATAGGTTCAATGAGTGAGCTAAACAATATGCATCGGTTATTTGATAAAGAGTGTCCCGAGGCTTAGACGTTTCAGATATTTCTTTAGAATCAGCTTTAACAAATCACATTACCACTTTACTACTTGAACAAATCTTTATCTTATTGCATGGGTTATTTGAAAAAAAAAAGTGTCCCCAGCTTAAAAGGGAAGACAAATAAATATACCTTGGGATAAAAAGGGGGTTTATTTTTTAGGGGAAAAAATGAATCGCTGAAAATCCCCCATTCATTTGCATGGGGAAAAGTGAGCCAGAATCAGTATATTCACCCTACTCATGTAGAAATGCAAAAAAAAAAAAAATTCTCAAACAATTTTTTTTGGGGGGTGGTAACAATTTTTTTTTTGGGGGGGGGGTTGGAAATCACTTAAAACATGTAGAAATGCAAAAAAAAAGAATTTCTCTAACAATTTTTTTGGGGGGGGGGTAACAATTTTTTTTGGGGGGGGGTTGGAAATCACTTAAAACATGTAGAAATGCAAATAAAAAAATTCTCTATTTTTTGGGGGGGTGGTAAAAAAAAATTGGGGGGGTGTAAATCACTTAAAACATGTAGAAATGCAAAAAAAAAAATTTTTTCTCGAACAATTTTTTTTTTGGGGGGGGGACCAAGTCCAAAATTTAATGGGATGATCCTTGGACCATACCTAACCCCCCCCACCAAGTTTCGTCAAAATCCGTCGAGGAGTTTTTCCGTAATACTGTTCACAAACAAACAAACAAATAAACAGAAAGGGGTGAAAACAGGAACCTCCATCCATCTTCGAAGATGGCGGAGGTTAACAAACAGAAACGGAAGTCATCAATATACTTACGAAATCTAAAGATTTCGTAAGTAACAAACTGACAGGGGTGAAAACAGATTCAGAAAACAGAAAACAGATGCCCAGATTCAAAACGACATGTTGAGCGGCCTTGGAGTTGGGAAAAAACAAAAAATGTCAATGGATCCATTGTTGGAAGTCAGGACTGACTGTTGACTGACTGACTGACTGAATGGAGGATATTGTTATGACTTTAACAGCTCATTGTGACGTCGTCGTCTTCGATGAGCTGAAATGAACGACTGTACTTTGTTCAACTATTATTCACATGTTTGCACAAACTACAATCTTTCTTCTTCTTCTTCTTCTTCTTCTTCTCCTTGGACCCGTACTCTTGAACAGAGCATTGGAACTGCCAAAGCAGTTTTTCCTTGGCTATTTTGCAGTCTTGGACAGGTCACCATTCCAACCATTTCTTGGATCACAGCTGTGCCAATGATGCTGTGCCCCTCTACCAGTACACTGGTACTCATTTCACCAACCTCAGGAGGATGACAGGCTGAGTCAACCCCACCTGGTGTTAATTCAGCAGCCAACGGGGCTCGAATTCACGACCCGAGGATCCCAAGCTGGGTGCCGAGTCACTAAGCCAACACCAACCAGGATTCAAACTACAATCTTTACAAAATAATTAATTCCACAAACAAGGTGATCATAAATATTCTTCAACTAAATCAAATAGCTAACCATAAAGAAGTCTCAGTTGTTTTTCTTCAATGAATTATTAATTGATGATAATAATATTAACAATTTCTCGATATCACTGCAAATACAAATACCTCATTGCAGCAGATTGTACACACAGGTGAGTTAAAGTTGGACATCTGGGATTTGAAATAAACAAAATGTATATTTTTTTACACCAAGTCTAAATTGGATAACAGAAGCTACAATTTCTTGTTGTTGATTTTGCTGATGGAGGATGAGAGAAAGATGGGGAGAGGAAAGGATGCTTACAATTTCTCTGATGAGGCAAGCCACAATCGGCCCTGGAGGCAATGCATGGCCGCATTGCCTTTTTGGGTGACTTCAAGGTAGCAAGGTCACTTGTGTGTTTCAGGATCATTTTGGTGTTGTCTTAGCTGTGCCCAAATCAGCTTTGGGTAGAGTCCCTATATACTAGGAGCAGCGACATGGCGTGTCCCAGAAATTTCTGTTGGCAGGTCATGGGTCAGAGCGCCATTTTGTATCCTTCGATCATTATCTCATAATTCGTTTTAAAATGACAGGATGTTGTGTCATTGGATGCAGCAATTCATTATCAGAGAAGGGTTTCAAAATTTATCGATTCTCTGTGGATGCTGGAAGGAAAAACTTTTGGGAAAATAAAGTTTGTCATCTGAGATGGAAACTGATTTTGGGGTCATCTGTTGCAGGTAAGTTGTCGTGCCATGTGTGTACATTCGTTTGGTGCTGTGATCATGTTGGAGTTGGCAGTTGGCTGTAACTCGCAAACAGACACAAATAAATCATCATGGAAATGTCTAAAGATAATTATTTATGTTGAATCAAGAACATCCTAGTAAAGTTGCTTCAAAGTAAACACGTCACTTGTATGTCTGTAACATGTTTGTTTATTTATTTATTCGAATTAGTCCAAGTGTTGTGGTTACCATTGGTTAAGCAACATGTTGTGGTCCATGACGTGGCCAATTCCAAAATACTGCAATTGAGGAACCATTTGCCTTCAGCCTCACCTTGCAGTCAAGCAGTACGTATACAGTACTGTATATTGTATTGAAGGTTTGTTGGCTCCAAACATCTTAATAGAGGAATCAGAAGAGTGGGAGAAAACGAGAACAGAGTAATATTGCGTATTAATTAATTGGGGGAAAATGAAACCATGGAAGATGAGAGATTCAATTAAAATAGAAAAGAATGAAGGATTACATGTACACTACCTGTGTTAAAATTAATGAAAAGTTAGGAAAGAAATAACCCCTTCACTTTTGGCTCATCTTCATTTTAATGCAGCCCTCTTTTATTCCATCTTTGTTCTTTCCTGTTCCATTGATTGAAAAGCGTTTGCACCTTCTCAAGCCGCCCCCCCCCCCTCTCCAACTTCTCCTTCTCAAGGGGCTGGCAGGATGGCATAGACTCGAGAGGTACACACTCGTCTCTTAGCTCTCGAGCGTGGGTTCGAATCCCAACTCAGCTAAAACTGTCAAGCTGGTGTTTCATAGGCAGGGTGATTCATCAATGTTGGGGTCGTACCTTGAACGGGCGTTAAGCCGGTTGTTCTGTCTGCTCGCATTAGTGGATGTTAAGGATCCCAGTGTCTTTTGCAAAGAGCAGGTGAGCTATCACCGGCACCCTGAACAAATTACAAACTCCTGCCCTGACTAACTGCTGGGAAGCAAACCGTCCAGTATCACCCTTTCCAAGGAGCCAAAGATCTGCCTTCAGGCAAAGCACACAGTCAAGCAAAAAAGCACGTCAAAATGACGGGTGACCCTTCTGTATTTTCACACGATTTGGTCTTGGAAACTTGGACAAAAACCTTCATTTATTACACAAATTGCTTAACCCTTCATTTGGGTAGTACTTAGACGAGAGACCGCTGCAACCTGGATTACAAACAGTACATGAAGCAAAAACATGCCTAATGCTTCTGTGCATATATAGAATACATCGTGTTTACATAGCTCGGATAACAATTGCACTGGGCAATGGGCTAACACCAGAGACCTGAGGTCTAACCCCTGAGGTCTGAGGTCCATGTGCCTTTACAAAATGGTGTCTGTACGATTTTTTTTTTTTTAGGTTGCAGTTGAGGGTGTAGTTGGGTTTTGGGTCAGCTGTCCAACCAACCAGTGTGTATAGAGCGGATCTACTGTTTAAACCCACATACACCCTAACTCCATTATAGTATGATTATGATTATTATTACTTGGGAAAATGGAAGATTTTCCAAGTTTTTTGGGTTGGTCGCGTGCGTTATTCTGTCTATCTGTTTGTCTGTTTGTATGTCAATCGACCACAGTTCACATTTTAACACCGATCTTCATGAAACTTCATGAAATGTGGAGTTGGTCAGAAGCAAGAAGCCTATTGTTTTTGAGGTCAAACGGTCAACATAGGCCAAAGGTCAACAACTTTGTCAAATTTCTAAAAACATCAATTTTTATCCGATTGACTTGAAATTTGAACATGATTTGTGTATAACATGCCACTGTATTCACCAACCCATTTTTGGTCTTTTGAGGTCTAAAGGTCAAACAGTCAACATAGACCGGATTTCTAAAATAGTCAATTTTCATCCAATTTTCTTTAAATTTGAAGAGGATTTGCATATTTGTCATTGAATTCAACCACCAATTATTTTAAGGTAAAATTTGTTTTCGGGATTTCGCACGTGTCGTGCTCTGCATGATATTCTTATTATTCTTCTTATGATTATTATTATTATTATTATTACAAACAGAATGGCCGAGTGTTATGCACACTAACCTCTAAGCCATCTAGCCTGGGTTTGAATCCCAACCCAGCTTTAAAATGTCATCCCGTTATTTCACAGGTAGGGTGATTATAATCAATGTGTGTGTGTGTGTGTGTGTGTGTGTGTGTGTGTGTGTGTGTGTGTGTGTGTGTGTGTGTGTGTGTGTGTGTGTGTGTGTGTGTGTGTGTGTGTGTGTGTGTGTGTGTGTGTGTGTGTGTCATCCCTTGTTTGGACATTAAACTAGTGTACCATCTGCCGGCAGTAGTTGGTTGATGTTAAACATGCCATGGTGTCCTTCGCAAAGAGTAGCCAAGCTATTGCCGGCACCATGGTTAAATTCAAAATTCCTGCCCAAACTACCACTGAGAAGGCAATGGCAAACAACCTAGAATAGCACTTGCCAATAAACTGCTGTGGCAGTACTGAACCTGACTTTGGGTAGAACACTAGAGTATGAATATTCATATATTTGTAGTTCTGCGAAGCCGGTGCACCCCCAAGGCAATGGCATACAACATATAGTTGTCCTGAGATGGTTATTTCATTAGTATTCATTTTAGATAGCCCTTTCCTATTGTGTAGTGGGTTTATGGCTCAAATGCATTGCAAGGGGTTTTAGGCAGGTCTTTGTTCTCATTCTTCATCTATTTCATTTACTTTCTGACACACAGTAGCCTTCCCTTCATGCATGCATTCACGCATAGCAATAGTGTAACTCATTTGCATATGTGCGCCATTTCCATTCAAACCATGCACCATTATCAAACAGATTCTCAACTTAGACTTTACCAGACTCTGACCACAATGCTCCAACCACCACAATGCCTTCCTAAAAATCTCCACATCATCAGACCACAGCTCAAACTCGCCTACACTCATCATTGATGCCATAATCTCGACGACTGCCATCATCATCATCACAAACTCGCCGCAGTACAATTGCTATGCTATACCACCACTGCCCTCACTCAACTACAGTTACCATTAACGACCACCACTACCTTTTGGGACCAGCGGGGATGAGGAGGCATGCTCAGGGCCGGGGCGTGTGAGTAAGTACCCCGCCCCATGTTATTCTCAGCTCCGTTGTGTGGCAATACACAGAGCAAATGAAGCCATTCTGGGTGCCAAATCCTCGCCTGGGCAGGGCCGAAGTCATGGTAAGCTTCCATGCACCAACGGGGGCATGTGGAAATTCCCATAACCAGCCTGTTCTGCCTCTCACACTCTCCCTCCATGAGGGAATTATAAAAGTAATGGGTTTTGTGCAGCTCAGGCAGGATGGTTCATGACTCGGTGCTCTCACTTGTCTGGCTCGTTCACTGTCATTCTCCATCGCTCGTCTGGTTCTCTGTCTGACTCATTTTTCTCTCTGCAGCTTGTTGGGTGCTGAATGGAACGAGTGGAGCTTGAGGTTGGGGAGCAAAACTGAGTCCACTATGGAGCCTGGCATCAGGCAGAGTGCAGTTTACCCTATTAGTAATTACACAAACAGACTTTTTACACTCACGATTAAGTCTATCCTCTTACGCATTATTTTCTGTTTCCAAAACCCCCTGACCCACATCTTTACATTTTCCTCTTCACATATCACCATGCCTTACTGAAATTCCTCCAATCACGCACCATAGAGACCCTCAGTATTTATCTCTTCTCACCCCCTCCTAAGCGACTGGGACGCATGGGTCCATTGACCGCGTAAGTAATTGACAAGGTCGCACACCTTGTACTGTCACTATCTCTCTTAATTTCTAATTTTCCTCGAGTTATGATCCTGATGACTCCTGTTATGTTTAGAGTAAGATAAGTCTGTGTTAGTATAACATTGGTATAGTTCTGCCCTGTGTCTCCTTTCCTTTGTAAATACTTGCATGGTCTTTTGCTTCACCCACTTTTAATAAACCTCCTTGTTATAAACGTATACATTTTGTCGTGTCTTTTCCGCATTGATCTAGCATAGTCCACACGAAGTGTTAGCCGGGAAGTTTTACCCCACTAATTTGCTCTTGATAGCCAGCGCAGACTCACTGTATTGCTCGGCAGTAATCCGGGTGTGTGTTGAGGACAGGAGACCTCCCTTGGTGTGGCTGTCCACAGGTAATGTACCCATGCAAAGTAGTGAAACCCTGCTAGGATTGGCAGTACCAACCAGCGTTCGTGGTTGCTTAGCAACCTGTTGGCATGTGAAGTTAGTGCTTGGTGGCCTCAGGACCGGGAGTTCTGGAGGAACAGGACCTGGAAGTGCGTCCCCTCATGGTGAGCCTTGAACCCTGGATCCGCAACAATATTAGTAAAACCAGTCTAATTTTTTTACGAGCAATCGAAGGCAGGGTCTGTCTGCATATTGTTTCTGTAAAAGAAAAAGAATGGAAGGAGAATACATGAAGAAGAAAAGAAAAAAACCCAAAGAGAAAAAGGGGAAGGGTGATGAAATAAAATTTGGGAAAGATGAAAAGGCATGCGACATACAAGGAGTGGCGTTTTGCATATGGTACATTATATTTAGAAGGCACCTGACAAATCCAAGAGGACAACAGATGGCTATTATTTAATATTATATAAAAATAAATCAAGTCGCAATTTGGTGAGGCTTGACAAATACCCCCTTCAAAATGGCTTTCTTTTCTGTCACTGGGTGAGTGAAGCAGTTGTTTTTTTTTTCCAAAATATTTTAAATCAAACTCAAAATAAAGGTCTACATTGCTGAACTCTCCACCATAATACCCAAGAGTAAACAATGCCACTATAAGCCATCATATGATGCATGATGGATGCTTTTCCTTTTTCCGTCGAGCACATAAAGCTGCCGAGGCAGTTTCATTGGCGAGGGGGTGCAGTACAATTCTGGATGGGTTGCCAGTCTTACACGAGAAGGCATAATGGTACTCATTTTGTCGATCTTGGAAGAATGACAGGCTGAGTCAACCTGCCAGGTGTTATTTTGGGACAGCTGGGGATTGACCTCAGAACATTAATATCCTAAGCCCCAACGGCCTCAACCTTTAAGCCACCATGCACCAAGCCTAAGTCATGGGTGGGTGGGTCCCTCCCCGTGGTGGGTGGGTCCCTCCCCGTGGAGACAGACAACGGTCGATCATTTGCTTCCCTGGCCAATTTCCAATACCCCATTCTAAATGAGAGATATGACAGCCTGAGCCAATATGTCTCAAACTGCTTCTGAACTCCATGTTGCACTCGTTCTCGGGCAAATGTTTTGCCCAACAACCTGCTACTTTTCAGTCTTATTATTTTGGGAAAGTTTTTGTTTGCCCAATTACTTACCTTTATTTTAAAACTTATGTTTGTTGTGCTTTCACTTTGGGAAAACACAAACAAAAGGTAAATCGGAATTCCATGCAATTGTGTGTTTGTCATTGTGAAATGTTCACATGTGTAGTTAGAAATCACTCTTTCATTTGAGTTAATTTGATTGTCATCATTAAATAAATAACCATTCCTTTAATGCTGGGAGGCACGGAGGACTGCCGGGGCAGTTTCATTTGACTAAGGAGTACAATCCTGGATGGGTCGCCACTCTGACACAGGATACTCAAATGACTTATTTTCTGAAAACATTGCAGCAGACTGCAGCATTGCAGCACCCAGTAAGCTGGTACTCATTTTGCCGACCTCGGAAGGATGACGAGCTGAGTCATCCGAGCTGGTGTTATTTCAATGGTAGGAACAGGGGCTCAAACTCAAGAGCCTAAGATCTTAAGTCATAATTACATTTGCATAAAGGATCATGCAGTTTAACATTTTGTTCTACGTATGAATTGGTATATTACGTAATACATGGGGCATGAATACAGCACACACTGCAGGGTGAGTCATAAGTCCCAGGACACGGTTTTAGCTGCTTGTACAAGATTTGTTTGTACCATCTATATATAAATAGTTTACTTTTTTTCTTTTTTTTCAGAAAATATTAGTAATGCATTAATCGAAAATGGCAGACACCAGCCCATTTATAGTGGTAGAGAGGCTGGTAGCAGTGGTGTGGTCCCACGAGAGGAGAACCCATTTTGGAAAGCCAGAACCATCAAAATCAAATCTTCATCTTTGGGGAAACGAGGCCACTGTAAATGGACTGGCGTCTACCGTCTTGGTTTAATGTATTACTTGTATTATCTGGAAAAAAAATATAGAAAAGAAAACGGTATAAATATATGGTATATGCAAATCTTGTATCAGCAGCTGAAACTATGTCCCGACACTTATGACTAACCCTGCAGAATAGTATTCGGAATAGTGCATACTGTACCTCTGCCAGGCTGAAGAGTTTATGTTTTGTATCCCACCGATTGGTCAGATCTGGATCCAGACCTGAACCAAAATCTAATCATCTTGTTCTGTCATCTACACAAATCATCCACCAAGCTTTGTCATAACCCGTCCACAACGTTTTGAAAGATCGTGCGAAATATCGGTTTTGGGTCCCATCTCTAAATGGTGAAGAATCATTTCTACAATTCTGGTATCCTAATCCAGATTCAGATCTTCACCAAAATCTAGACAATTCGTCCTTGTCACACATCCAACCTGTCCGCCAAGTTTTGTCCGAATCCGTTCATAACTTTTTGAGATAGCCTGCTCAAAGCCAAATAGACAGAACAACCAAACATGGAGAATACATAATCTGCACGCACCTTCGGTGGTGGAGGTAAACATTGTCAATCATGTTGAACACAGCTTGAAATATTAATCAATTTGAAAATATCCATTTATTTTCTCCTTCCCACCAGATGTTGTTTTCATCTGCATTTTTTGCTATTTTCAATCTCAAACAATTTCATTAACACGGGATTATTGTCATTAATTTGAGCGTTGTCTGCAGCCTCGCTCATTGTTATTTTTGCTCATTGTCTCCCACATATCCAACAAGGTCGGAAACGGGGGACATTATTGTCCCCCGCCCCTCAGACAAGGTCGGAGATGTGAGACATTAAAATGAGTTCCGTCCGACCGACCGATCATCCATCCATACACTTTTGTGTTCATGATATTTAAAGAACCGTTGAACATTTAGCTTTCATATTGCAGAAATCCATTCCTCATGACATTATCTCAACTTGATTAGATCATGGCTGTGATTGGCTGAATTATGTTGTCATGGCAACCATCTCAGTAACTTCGCTTATGTACGCAATATTTCAAAAACCGTTCAAGATTTAGCTTTCATATTGCTCGGATTTATTCCTCATACCACCCAAAAGGTGGGGGACCGATGTCCTTGGATATTTTTGGGGGCCTAAAAAAACGACCAAATTTACAACCTAACTCTAACGCATCAGCAATGGTCACTAGTACTGTATGTAAAGGCCCTGTCACACCTTGACGTTTTAGCCAGCATATGGCAATGTATCAAAATGTATCTAAAACGCTGGCGTACGCTGAACTATTGATGTTTTTTTTCAGTTTTGGGCGTATAATAACGAGTTGGACGTATGCATAACGTATTAGTAACGTACACAGAACGTTTCGATAACTTATACCAACGAATGCTTAGCGTGTTGTCGACATTTGCAACCTATGCCCAACGATAGTCTAACGTATGCATAGCGTGGCAGAGTATCGCTGACGATCACGTGGCGTAGCCTATTAATAGGCTGCCGCTCAACGATTTAAATCATAACCGCACTAGAAATCGAAGTGTCAACATCACCGTCATGCCGAAGAAAAAAAAAAAAAAACAACCATGGAGTCTGGAACACTGACGGGTTCCTCCTGTGAAGCCCATTTTTATATACCAATTCCCCTAAACGCTGCCAATACGCCATTATATGGTAGCTGTAAGTTAGAAACACGTTCTGTAAGTTCTGTGGTCGTCCGGAAGACATAAAATACGTCTACATACGTCAATATGCGTTGGAGATACGTTACACATAGGTTCAAAACACGTTACTCATAGTTTGGAAATAAGTTTCGGGTACGCTAGACATTACCTCGACGTGTTTCGACTTATGAGTAACTTACAAGTACGTGTGTCGATGTGTGTCAACGATCGCATAACGTGCCTAAAACTTATGGCCAGCGTATGTGGAACGTGTGAGTCATAGGCTGGCATACGTCGAAAAAATTTGAGCATGCTTAAAATTTGTCGACGAGCTCGGCATACTACGACGTATGCCAGCGTGCTTCAGCGTGCTCTTAATGTATACAAAACTTACCCATAACGTATTCGACGTTTGCCAGTGTATTCGCCAAATTTTTCAAATGTTGGTATACGCAGGCTAAAGCGTCAAGGTTTGACAGGGCATTAAAGGGCTATGGCACATCAGTTCCTTGTTTTCCTCGTTGTTATCCACAGCTCATTAAACTTAAGCAATTTATAGAGTTAGGTTGTAAATCTAAAAGTTCATAAATGTATAATTCAGGAGTAAGTGAGCCAGAAAACTAATATTTCCAGGAAAATGGTTTCTTTAAATATGAAAAGCAAAGCGAATTCATTTCAGTGATCCTATCTTTAAAAAGAAAGAAGGTAGCAATGATCACTGTTTTAACTTGAACAGCACTCGGTGGAGCGCATACTCTCGGTCCACCTTCGGTCGTTGAGTTCACAACACATAGCACTCTCACTACTTTGAACACCCACAAATTTAAAAACAGCAATTCATGTTGCGTCCTGTGTAAACCATTCTGGTGCAGTATTTGAAGACCACCAATTAGAAGACCCAAGAGCATTCCATTTACTTACTTGCACTGAATATTGTGTATTTTGTATACAGTGGCCTGCAAAAGTATTCACCCCCTACCAATAATTCCACATTTCAATGAATTACGAATGATGTAGAAACAATTTTTCCAAATGAACGTTTTATTTTATAACTGAAGAGATCAAACTAAACACTGTTATCGTTGAAAGAGGTTAAATGTCAGGAATACCCACAAAAACATGTACAAATCAAATATTCACTCATAAAAATATTCATCCCTTCTCCTCCTTCATATGGAGCACAAGGCTGCACAGGGAATCATTGACTGAGGGCATGGCTGCACCACTGATGCAATGCCCTGATTACCAGTACATTAGGACTCATTTCACCAAACTCAGAAGGATGACAGGTTGAGTCAACCACACCTTGTGTTAATTCAACAGCTGAGAGGGGCTCAAACCCAGGACCCTAAGATCCCAAACCAGCCACCCTAAACACTAAGCCAACACAATACTTGCATTCAGCCCCTTAAGTCAGTACTTGGTGGAATCAATGGCTGCTGTGAGTCTTTTAGGGTAGATCTCCACCAGCTTTTTACAGTGAGATGGTGAAATCTTAACCCATTCTTCATGTGAAACTTGCTCTAATGCTGCAAAATTTTATGGGGATCGTCGATGAACTGCAATCTTCAAGTCTCACCACAAATGTTCAATTGGGTTCAAGTCAGGACTTTGACTGGGCTACTCAAGAACATTTATTTTCTTCTTATTCAGCCACTCCAGTATGGCTTTAGCTTTAGTTTCGGATCATTGTCCTGATGAAATGTGATTCTCCTACCCAGTTTCAGATTCATGACTGATTCAAGGAGGTTTTCATCAAGGATTCTCCTGTACTTTGTACCATCCATTGACCCTTCTATCCTGACAAGCTTGCCAGTACCTGCTGATGAAAAGCAGCCCCGTAACATGAAGCTGTCACCACCATGCTCGACAGTAGGGTTGGTGTTGACTGGGTGATGTGAAGTGCTAGGTTTGCACCAGACATATTGCTTTGAATTTTGACAAAAAAGTTCAATTTTTGTCTCGTCTGACCACAAATCCTTTCTCCACATGCCTGCTGTATCATTAAGGTGATTTTGCAAACTCAATATGAGCTTTTAGATGCGCCATTTTCAGTCATGGCTTATTTCTTGTCACCTGTCCATAGATTCCAGCTTTGTGAAGGGAACGGGATATTGTTGATTGATGAACACTGACCCCCATTTCAGACAAAGAGCCTTGCAGATCTTTCAAAGTCATTGTTGGATTTATAGTGATATCCTGAACCAATTTCCTGCTTGCCCGGCTACTGAGTTTGGATGGGCGACCTGATCTGGTTGGAGTCGAGGTGGTATGATACGTTTTCCACTTCTTAATGATTGATTTCACCGTACTCAAAGGGATAATGAGTGACTGAAATTTTCTTATAGCCCTCTCCTGAACGGTGTTTCTCCACCACTTTATGTCTGATTTCTTTGGAAAGCTGCTTGGTTTTCATGTTTACCTTGTTGGTTGACCAAGTGAGATGCACCTGAAAAAACTCCTTAGATAAGTGGTGGAGCTTAATTTTTAAGTTAAACCACTGATTACATACAGGCGAAACCTATTATATTTATTTTGTAACCTTTCAAACAAATAATTTACTCCTGAAGTGATTTAAGGTTCATTCAGCAAAGGGTTTGAATACTTACTGTATGCAAGTGATAATCATCAGATTTTTCTCTGCATTTTTAAACTTTATCACTTTGGAGTAGTTTGTGAAGACTCTATATATTAAGTTTGATTTGATAGCATCATGAAATAAGCTCAGGTGGCATCAAAATGTGAAAACTTTGGAGGAGGGGGTGATTACTTTTGCAGGCTACTATACATGGCAACAAAAACCTGCACTCATTCACTTTTGCAATTATACTGTATAGTCATTTACTCTCGATGGCATAATGGTTAGAGCATCCACTGAATCTGTGATTATTGCAGTGCAAACCCTAGCTGAGTCAAACCAAAGGATAAAAATGGTATGTGCTGCTTCCTTGCTTGACAATCAGCATTTAAAAAGGATAGGGCATGTAGTGCTGTGGCCATTCCCCATAAGGGCCCTAAAAAGCAGGGTAACCCCCCCCCCCCCAAGGTTGAACAAACCACAACCATTTTTTTTTTTTGGTTTATTGGGATGTCTGAAGTAGGAAATGGATGGTTGTGAAAAAAATATATTGGGGATAGCATGTATTTTGATCATGATTTGTGTTAGTAGTCTGCAATAATTTGGCGAATGTTGCGAAATCACGAAAATGACTGTTAAACCTACAATTTTCAACCGATTTGCACAAATAAGGTGTCATTTGGGAGGAAATATGAAAGGGCAGTACATAATTAGGTTGTGACAGTATTGTTTTGCCTACAAACAATATAAGAGTGTGTATGTATCAAATCCAATTCTGAGGAACATGTTTTTAGTCCCTGTTATTTTACCATTCCTTCTTTGTCTTTGTAGGGCAGAGAAACTTTTATCATTGAATGCAGTACAAGAAAAGCATAATGGATGGTGAACCTCCTGATAAGAAACCTCGGTTGAACACTAAACAATGTATATTGTGCTTCAAATCCCTTATAAAAGGAGGTGCTGTTGTCAATAATCCAATCCAAGATAGTCTCAGGACTATCATGAATGTATGTAAGAAGCACAAAGATGATGTGTATGAATTATTTTCACGCTTAGTACACCAAATTCTCTCCAGCGAGATTCATGTGAGCTTCCACAAACTTTGCTGTGCAAAATATACAAGTTCCTCAAACAATTACATGTATGATGATGCCGCAGGTCCATCTACAAGTAGTCCCTCATTGCGGCAAAGCAGTAGATCACATTCCTCCAATTTCAATATCCATACTCAGTGTTTTGTTTGTGGCAAAGGAGACAAGAAATCAGAAAAATTGACTCCAATTACAACTGGAAGTGGTAAATCCACCAGACAGAGAGTTCTGTAAGCAGCCGCCAAACGAAATGATGAAGAGATTCATACTTGAATGCTTACACATTCAGACCTCTTTGCCTTTGATGCAAAGTATCATCGGAGTTGTTATGGACATTATATCAGTGATCGCAACATTGAAGCAGCATGTTCGAAGGCAGCCACATCTGACAAAGAACAGACTTGTCACGAGAAAGCATTCCACGTTGTTCAGAATGAGCTTGAGAAATCAGTGCTATCCCAAAAATTGACTGTGACAAGCCTCTCTCTCCTGAAATAAAAGTATGTCAAAGCATTGGTTGACATAGGGGTGACTGATGCACAACAATATTCGTCCTGAAAGTTAAAGACAAAGCTAAAACATTATTATGGAAACAGACTAATCTTCGTGCAACGCCGTGGACAATCAGACTTGGTCTGTTCAGGCAACATGACAATTGGTGATGCATTCCAACAAGCATCACACATGGAAACTGATGAAGACATTGAGTTTTCTGATTTACATTCAGCAAAAGATCAGCTTGATGAATATCAGATCTTGCATATGGCAGCAGCAATCCTGAGAAGCCATATGAGTAATAAAACTGACAGTGACAATTACATATCTACTTTTGATCTGTAGCTAGAGTGTGGAAAATTTGTGCCAGATTGTCTGTATGATTTTCTATCATGGTGTGTGAGCAAACAAGCATTTGACTCTGTATCTTGCTTTGCCAATGGTGACTCTCAAACTTGGGAGCTGAAGATCATTGCTATATGCCAAAATATCATTGCTCAGAGTCGGCGAATATGGACACCAATAAGTCTTGGTTTAGGAATCTCTGTGCATCATTTGTTTGGGAGTAAGAAACTGATTGATCATCTTCATGACTTGGGCTACTCTGTGTCCTACGATGAAGTACGGAGGTTTCTTACGTCAGTTGCACTTGACCAAAAAGGGACAGACGTGTACATTCCGAGTGGACTTCAAAGTGTGAATGACCTTGTTATGGTGGATGCTGCCATTGATAATTTTGACCAAAATGAAGAGACCCTTGATGGCAAATCCACAACCCATGCTATGGCTGCAGTCCTGTACAAGCGCTGCCCGATAGATGCTTCAAAATGTCAAGTAAAATGAGTCAAGGAAAAGTCACTCTCTTCTGCCGATGCACTAACACTCGATGATGACATACGAAGGTAACAATATGTATTTCATCCATAAGCATCCAGCAGTGTGTCGCTGGAGGTGCTAAATTTACATCATTTGGCTTGGTTATTATAACAATAGAGTGACATAATCTTAGAATGTGTTAGTGCAATGCTTTTCTTAATGCTATTTAACCAAGTAGTGTAAGGTGTTGGTTTGCTCTACCAATGTATTTATCATTTCATGTAGTAATGAATGTAATGCTTTCCTAACATCTAGTGATCTTGTAGAATATGGTGGTGGGTTGCATGCTTGTCTTTATTGTTTTTAGGTATGTAAAACCTGCACGCAGACCTGAGCCATCAGAGGCCCACGTAACAGTTACCGATGTTCGCCAGAATGCGGACAGTTACAGAGAAGCAAATCAGAAAGACCTCCTATGGCAACTAGCTCGTCTACAGGAACGAGATGCAGAACAGTCAATACCAGCCTGGACTGGGTTTAACTCCATCATCTGTGAGATAACCATGCCAGTGACTACTTTTAAATACATGCCCTTCCTAAGAGCTCCTCCATCAGACCTCTCAACCATTTACACTATCTTATGCAAACTCGTTGATGTATCTGAACATATTGGACAAAATCACATCTTGGCATTATAATTACAAATTCCACCAAAAATACATGCTATCCACAATATATTTTTTCACAACCATCCATTTCCTACTTCAGACATCCTAATAAACCAAAAAAATATGGTTGTGCTTTGTTCTACCCTGGGGAGGGGTTATTTTTTTCCAGTTTTTTTTTCCAGCCATGCCACAACACTAATGGGCAATCCACATAAGTTGGCAACTATTCTGCAGACATGATGAGCCCAATGCCTCCTCTTATGTAGAAGTTCCTTGGAAGGGACCTCAAATTTAAAATTACTAATTGCATTAACAGTGCTTTGCTGCAATCACAGTGTAACTATGTGGTCAGTGATCAGACTTTAACAATGTACATCGTGTATCTTGTAAAAGCCTACATGTGGTCAAGCTTTACCAGTGCAGATGGCAGCAAGCCAATTGCAAGCAATTAGTGTATGTGTATGACAACAACCAACCAATTATAAGAAAAAGAAACCATCCTGACACAGATGCATGAAATGTACTTGTGACTCTTGTAAAGCAATAAAATCAATCAGATTGACAAACAAACGAACCAATTACATTAAAAAAGAAAAAAGTATGTGGGGGGTGAAAAAAAGTATGTGGCATTGCCATTCTGACTTCCTTTGGCAGTTTATAAAATACATTTTTAGACATCTGAGCAAATATAATTACAAACAAAAAATATTTCCTTAACATTGCAAATCTGAGGTATTTATGGAATCACTTGTTTTAATTGACTATACTACTATATTGTAAGGCACTGCCAATTTAAAGTGAGGGTTGAGATTCGTGGAGGTTAGAGCTGGGAACAGTGTCGGAGTCGGTTCAGGAAGTTGTGCTGCTTTTGCATGCATTGTTAACCCATCTGATTTATTGTTTTGTTATTTATTGAATTCGCTTTCCTATTATTATCTATTTAAATGTGGTGGAATTTTTTCTCCTTCCCTAAACTCCCATGCTATATATCGTAAATAGCCCTTCTTTTTCCTCCCCTTCCACCTCTCACCTACCAACATTCTTCCTAAACCCGAGCAACCTCTTCCACATTGTCCTCACCTCATATCATTCATGATTCCATTTTCCCAATAACACCCCCCCCCCTTTCCCATGTAAGTAGGGAAACATATATGACTACTTTGTCTCCATTTGGATTAATTTGACTGCATTGGAATCTGTTTTACACTTGCTGGAAACACTTTACATACATCATTCATAATATGTGTACGGTATGTATTCCGTACTTCCTGCACTATTCTGAATTGGCTATTTAGCACATATGCAGTGCAGTTTCTCACCGCATACTTGTGTGTGTGATGCTCTGATTTGAAATTCCCTAGACATCTCATGATCCATAATTAATCTTTGCTGGAAAGGGAATCTCTTTTTCATTTCACCCACTTTCCTTGTTCTTTTCACATCTGTTTCTTTTAGCACCATCCCATTATTGTCAATTGCAGCCAGAATAAATCTGCTCAAATAAATAAAGTGAACCTTGATCAATAGACAGGAAGTTTTGAGTATTGTTTCAGACTGTTTCTCTTCGCAGTCCTTGACACTCTACAACACACTTCACTGCAAGACTTCCATCGAAGGCCAGAGGTATGTGAAGTTCTACAGCACATCATCACATCCAGTAGTTAACCTCCGCCATCGAAGATCGGAGGTTATTGTTTTCACCCCTTTCTGTTTGTTTGTTTGTGAACAGTATTACAGAAAAACTCCTCGACGGATTTCGACGAAACTTGGTGGGGGGATTAGGTATGGTCAAGGATCATGCCATTAGATTTTGGACCCGGTCCAAAATCCAATATGGCCGCTATGGCGGCCATTTTGAAAAAATATTTGAATTTTTTATTTGCATTTTTTCATGTTTCAAGTGATTTCCAACCCCCCCCCCCCTAAAAAAAAAAAATTGTTAGAGAGAAAAAAATATTTTTGCAACTTTTTTTGCAACAAAATTTCGATTTTTTTGCATTTCTACATGTTTTAAGTGATTTCCAACAAAAAAAAAAACATGCCAAAATTATAATTACGGCTGATTTTGGAACTTCAGGTAGATATACCCACGTAAATCAATTTCTGTCTCAAGGAATCCAGTTATGATGAATGAATTGAGTATGTAAAAGTTAAAAGTAAAAGGGAAAGTTGCAAACTATAACTCTGTGAGCACTGTTGACGTCAAATTGAATGAATGGGATATCAGGTTCACTTGAGTGACCTAGCAGTATTGGCGGCAGAGGTTTTGCACTCTGCTGAGTGCTCCCCCTCTAGTTGTATATTGTATCACACTTGATGTGAAGAGTTTGCATGTAAAGTGATAATTGTTTTTTTTTACCATTGCTCATGGTGTTGCACTGTAAAGTACTCGAGGTGACCTGTCGACAGTATTTCAATTGTTATTTTATTCAAAATGGTCACATTGCTCTGGGTTTTGTCAGGTAACATGAATATAAGCTAACTTCATCTTCCAAGCTGTCGGAAACAAACAAAAATCCTCGCCAATTCAAATGATCTCTTGGAAATTCTCAATTGAAATAAGTGAGATGAAACCGGATACAAACATTTTATATCCACGTCGAGTGTTTGTGGATAATGATTGTTCAGCCCTATGACACTATCATTCGACTGTTTCCCATCCTGCATAGAGGCTCGATAAAGCACAATAATCGATACAAAATTCCCAAATCACTCTTAAAACCAGCATGTCATCGTAATCAATTGATGCTGAAAACCCTGTGACACTTCAAAAATAAAACTCATCTGGACTACAACTCTTCATCTACTTTGATTAACCGCTAAACATGATCCCGCAGAATAAGCGTTCAATGTCGAAAAAATAAAGAGATTAATGACTAAATTTACACTGTTAATAATTTCACTTCAATATGACAACACTCTACTATACATGCAAAATAGGTCTTGCTAATTGTACAGCACAGTTTAGTTGCAAAAGAGAAGCAAGTCACTATGAATGAACGTGCTTTGAATTTTAAAGGTCTTCTTATTCGTTTGTCCTCCACCTTTTCACATTTCCAACTCTGCGTTTTCTTCAGAAAACTCCATTCTTTCCAAACCAAGCGAGCACAAAGAAAGGAAGGGGCAAGGTTCCTGATTATCTGTCCTCGGATATCAAACGAACGCTGATTGCTTCCTATACGTACTGATGAAGTACTTAAAAGGTAATTATAGTGCTGCTTGGTAATGAGCATGTGCTTCACACGTATTCTTTGAGAACACAAGGGGGATGGTCCAAGGGGAAGTAAGGCAATCAAACTGATCGCAGGCTGTGTTCATTGGTCCAGACTGTGCCTGATGATGCTGGGCTGGTGTTCCATTATTGGTGCAACATCCCTAAGGCACATCATCTTCGTGAAATGTTGAGACACTTGAAGTTTCTTGTTTGGAGATATGCATTTCTTTTTGTTTCAAACGAAGCCATTGCTGCTAAAGTGAAGCTTTAAAATGATTAAAAACAAACAAACAAGAACCTTCAAAATTGTGTAGCATCTCAATACACGACCTGCAGAATTAATACTGTTCCTTCTGCAGCTTTCCTTGTTCAATTTGGAGTTCATGAAATATCTTGATTACCAATAAATTATACAAAAGACTTTAGATTAACTTGCACTGGCGAATGTCTACCGAATAAATGTTGTCTGCTGTACATAGTTCTCTGAGTACGTTTTCCTTCAACTGCCGTTGTAGGTGATGAAGCAAGATCCATGTGTTCTGGTGGTGTGCAACAACTTTCTGTAGCTACAAAAGGTTCAGGAGTATCGCATCTCCACCCTCTCCACAAGCTCAGCATGAAGACCTTGAAACACTATATGGGACTCATCAGGTTGTACACCATACTGAAAAGGATGAGGTTAAGTAAAGGAGGAATGGGGTGAGTGAGGAAGAAAAAAAGGAAAGAGGAAAGATCATTTGGTAAAGGCAGCAGCAATCCAAAGAAGCACTCTCATCAAATCTGCTTTGCGCTCCCATATAATACATGACCCATAATATTTTGATCCCAGGTTCAAATCCGAAAAGCTGTTAACTTGTATTATTAACAAATGTCGTTGCAATTCATGGAAAAGTGCAATAATGACATTGCCCTTCAGGTGATATGTTTGAAACTCCTGTTAGTCTTAACCTTAAGCATATGAGCCTCCATTGGAGAATATTGTCTAAAGTCATGTTATAATTGCATCAACTTGAAATATGCTGATAATAATCTATCGTGACAATGTGGCATCATGAAGCTGATGCATTTAGTTGCCCTTGCTGGCAGTGTGCTGCGATGATAGACATATGAGCTGTGTGGTGTAGTTTTTCATCAATGTAAACCTTGTGTCTCATCAACCGGGTATAGATGTTTTTATGGCATATCCTCACTGGAAGCAAGATTTGCAACTTGATGCTTTGGCATCTTCAGCAGTAAAATGTTGGGAGTAAGCTTTTTTGGAGTTCGATAGAATTTGACCTCAATTGGTCAACAAAATCCTCAAAATGTGTGTGTGTGTGTGTGTGTGTGTGTGTGTGTGTGTGTGTGTGTGTGTGTGTGTGTGTGTGTGTGTGTGTGTGTGTGTGTGTGTGTGTGTGTGTGTGTATCAGATGCACCTCCTAGCTTATGGTGAGCATCGCCAAGGATTATGTCTCACACGGTAAAACCGCATAATTTTTTTTTGAATACTTTGGCATTTGGCATACTTTGGCATGTCCGAGGTCTAAGCTGCAAGATGGGTCCACTGAAAACTCAGCACTCTCGATTGATAGCAAGAGCTGGCATCACGTCATGAGCTTCGCTATCTGTTCAATGCAGGACCAGCTGATTTTATTGCTCATCCAATAACCAGACATGAAATGTGTGCACACCACTAGGATCCTGAAAGCAAAATAAAATTCACGCAATGAAAATAAAAGGGATCACTGCGATCCAATAAATTTTGCATCCAAACCTCAGCTGGATATATCATGCCCTCGATTTTCTGAGATGCCAAAGGAATCCTGCTGAATGACGATATGGCTCACACAAGTACAATCACAGGGGAATTTAATTTTAGTTGTGGCACAAAAATTGTGGCAGACCATCATGGTAAAACTCCAAATGGTGTTGACCTTAGGTGTGCTGCTCCTTCATGGCAATGCACCTTTTTACACCGCCCACATTTCACAAACCACCATTCATGACTGCAGCTTCCAGAAGCTGGATCACTCCCACTCCATGCTGATTGTCGTCACTGGTGGGCTGGATAGGGCCCAAAGTGATGACACCCCGATTCAACATTTTAGGTCCATGCTGCACAAGTGATGATTCGTCAATGATGAGGAATTGACTGAAGGAACCAACATGTGGCAGAAGTAACAATTGGAAAACTTATATTTTACTGGCAGAAAGAGTTCAATGAACAAAGGGAGCAAGTGTATAGAGGTCAATGGACAGAATGTTGAAAACTAAAAAACTTGAGATTTTGGATGGTTGTATGTCATTTCTACAAATTTGTAATGCATCTCATATATATACTTTGATCGTGATGTGCCATACTCTTTACAGAGCATTGGTGCTGCCGAAGCAGTTTCTTGGAAAGGCGTTATACTGGGTGGTTTGCCTTCCCAGCATTGTTTGTCCTTACTCTAGCCTTTTAAATGCTGAGTGTCAAACAGAGAAGCAGCACGCCCAATTTTAGAGTCATTGGTGGACTCGGCTGGGGGTTGAACCGCCGACCTCGTTGACTCAGAGTGGATGCTTCAACCATTACACGACCGTCTGGTCCATTATATAAAACATAAAACGAATTTAAAGAAAAACAATCTCCAATTGGAGAGTTCATAGAGCACCTTATACCATACTGTCTTGAGAAACAAGGAATATACGAGCAGAAATTTTGATTGGTCATGATGATGTAAAATGCCATAATATTTTGTCCAAGTACAGTGCTGTACTGCTAAATCGGAGAGTTGTGAAAGTGCCAAAAAGGTGATTGGTGTTCTACAGTATATGATATATATTTAAATAAAATATAACTGGAGGTCATAGAAAAATAGAATTCGGAAGTTTACCGCCATTGATGTTACCTCTTTTAACACCACCTTATCTAACACATTACATTAGTTATTCGTGCCTGTTGGTCCTTTATAATGTACTTAAAAACAGTGTTTCCTGTTTGGAATGCTTTTCAATTTTTTCTGACTGTCAGACAGGCAGACAGATTAAAATAAATTATCTCACTCCTCCCTGCACATGTGCCATTGGGCCAAATTCAGACACAAAGTACTACTAAACAACAGGTTCTTTTTCCGATTTATGTTCCGATTCGTGTTTAAAATATAACATTCAATTGAAATTAATTTGGTCCTTCATCACAAACTAACGTTTGGAGACAGACAGACAGACAGACAGACAGAAGTGAACCCATTGGTAAACCCTGCTTTTCCCTTTGCATGCATGGGGTAATTTTCCAAGGTAAAATTAATTGTTTGTTACAGAACCTTACACACATTACATATTATGCAGAAGGATGAGGAATGAATAAGTGGAGATAAAGAAAATTGAGAAAAGCAAAAGAACAGGAGAGAAATATAAATTGAGTAAAGTTAGTGAGGAATCGGTTAGGAATGGAAGGGGAAGGCGAAGGGGAAGTGGAAAGGAGGGTGGCATGGGTTTTTATTTTATTTTTGCATACATGATCAAGGCTTGTGGAAGAGCTCGATCAGAATGGTAAGGAATACAAAGGAAATGGGGAACACCAACAGCAGAATAGAATTGTGAGTGAGAGCAAGATCAAGGGGAGGGGAAGAAGGATATTGGGGTGAACAAGCTGCACACATGCTGAAACACAGCAAGAAGAGGAAGGGGAAAGCTGGGATGAAACAGAAAAGGAACAAGCTAACCAACAACAAACAAACAAAATGATGTGAGGGAGAGGAGGAGGAGGAGGAGGACGAAAACTCACAATAACCTGGAAAAAGGGAGTGCTTGGGAATGGGGTCATTTGGGGTAGAAAACATCATGAGTCTGGATGGAGGTGGCATGAGGTAGTGGGGAACAGCTGTCCTGAAGCCCTGTAGGGAAGAATGGGACTGAACAGACGAGAGAAGTTGGTTCCACAGGGAAGAGAAAAGAGGAATAAATGAGTGGAGATGAGGAGAGAGCCTGGATTTTGGGAGTTTAACCAGAAGATATTTACCGACCATGTAACCCTGCAGAACCATGGGAGGGACAGAGCCAAGAGAGAGCAGAGGATACAGAAAACCCACCGATCTGTCAGTGATGTGAGAGTAACAGGCTGAGACACTCCGCTTCGTTGCTGGACGTATCAATGGTTTTGAGGGCCTTGCTTTCCACGGCATTAAGAAGAGCAGTGTGTAAGGAAAGAGTGGCAGCACAAAGGGGAGAGCAATACTCAGTCAAGCAGTGAACGAAGACCTTGTAGGTTGTCAAAAGTTAAGATTGGCAAAGGAAATACCTTGCATGATGAAGCATGCCCATTCGTCGGCTGGCTTTGGAAGCCATCTTGTTCTGCCCAATAAATATCACAGCAGAAGGTGAAGCCCAAAAGTCTGAGAGATTTAAACCTCTTCAAGTGGTTTGTTTGGAAAGTAGATTGGAGGATTTGCCAGATGGTCCTTTTGGAGGAACAGGGTGAGTGTGTGGGATTTATCAGGGTTGAAATTCATATTCCAAGTGTTTGACAAGCTTCTGATTAAACCAAGGTCAACAGAGAGGTAATATGGTACTGCCTGCATGTGTGAAGGGTGAGAAATGATTTGTTAAAGTGTGGCATAATCAGTAAAGGGATAGGCAGGACTTTTCAGGGACTCAGAAACACCACTTATGAAGATGAGCAACAACACTGGCTCCAAGACAGCTGGGATCCCATGAAGAGCTACATATTTACTACACGAATGGAGGACATCAGTGACCCATGATAAGAGGTGGCCTTGGATGTCATAAGCAGAGAGTTTGGAGATTAAGGTGAGGCATCAGCCAGAGAGACATCTCTGATCTCATATCTGAGATTGAGAGCTTCATCCATTGCTGAGAGTGTCATAATATTCTTATGACAGTCAGTTGTGGTCAGTTGTAGAAGGAGAATTAGCACTAAGCATTATAATCTGTTAATTTGTGCCTTTTTGATTGTTTGCTGTGCCTGTGGATATGTGCCTTTCATTAATAATAGTGCTTGTAAATATGTGTTTGCTTATTTGGGTAAACGGTTCGTTTCCATCCTGCCTGTTTCGTCTCATTTTCTTTATTGGCTCAATTTAGCATGTAAGACTAGATAGATGGGAAGTTCTGCCCTATTGATTGGCTCTGCAATTAGTCAGTGCAAAGTCACGGTTACACTCAGCCATATGTAATAAATAAATGGGTGCACAATGAGGGTACATACCCCAATTTGCATTGCCAAAACACCAGAAAAGGAAACGTGTTTTAGAGCAGGGACCCTGCCAGATTTGACAGTATAAATGGGCGTCCGTAGTTGCTTGACTATCTGACAGGCTGCAGACTTATCTATAGCGCGCCGGAGGTCCGGGAAGAGTCAGAGATGTCTCTCTCATGGTGAAACCCAAACTTCGTTTCCGTAACAATATTCACGGAACCATAGGCAACGTAGTGCCTGCATATTATGCAAGGAACACAGCAGGATAAAGAATATAGTCAACTACTACTTCTTTAACATCCGCAAGTATGCCGACCTTATTGTGGAGTCAGCCAGTCATAGCATATTTCATCCAACGTTGTATTTTGTTGTATACATCATGATATATACATCATCATGATATAGTATGTATACATTATGATATAGTACTGGCTTTAAGGATGCATTTAATTGGATTAATAAAAAGCATGTTTATATGAAGATAAAACAGCAAAGATAAAATATACTCCATCAAAGGTTTCCATAAAATGATTCGATTAGAAAGGCCTTACCATTCTGATCCTTACCATTTTGATCTAGCAATTTTAATTGAATATAATTATAAACCACACAACCTTTTAAAATTGATCGAAGGTTTTCGGTAAAATGATTCCATGGGAAAGGCTAATAATTTTAATTGAATACAATTGTATACCACACAACCTTTTGAAATCGATGTTTATTTGGTTCGCAAAGGGCATTGTTAGAAATAATTATTGAAAAGTGTGAAAAGCGTAAAGACTTTTAAACCTTTTAAAATGTCACCACAAATAGCAAAATGTGTGTCAGCATATTCCTATCCTGTAATAAGACACGCAATTTGTGAAATTGAATTACCAATGATATTTATGTTGCTGTGAAAGTTGCTTTTCCACAAATCTATATTTCTGATCTGATTTCCTGTTGAATGCTTACAAAGCAATGAGCTTCATCGCAGAAGGCATAGACCAGGAAGATGTTCTCATGTAAAAGTTGGTGAACTATAAAGCTGACTTGTAAAAAACTAAAATTGAAATGCATCAAGGTACTTGCCAAAGGACCTTGTCCGAGAAAAAAAAAACAGTGGGACATGTTGAAAATAATGTTCACATGTAAAGGCTATTTTGGCCCATCGTGCCTGCACCATATCCATATCTCACAAATCCTTTCTACTGTAGCTAATGATGAAATAAATGCAATAAATGCAATATATATATATATATATATATATATATATATATATATGTACATGTACATACATACATACATACATAAAGCCCAAACTTTCCCTTATTTCATTATAGTACTGCATTTAAGAGGAATTTCATGATGGTGCTAGCATACAATATTCTTTTCAAAAGAGACCATGGGATCTTTAACATCTGCAACCTAAATGAAGAAAAGACAGCCAGTTAGCTTAACATTCTTTCTAAATTACGTGCTTAAGATGGCGTGGCTCTCCCGGCATTGAGAATAATTTAATGAAGGCAGAAATAACAAATGAAGGCATTTACTCATATTGAAGTATGGGGAACATTTGTAAAGTCATACAAAGCAGATACACACCATATTAAAATAGATACCAAAGTGGTATATATTTTTCAATGTGTGAGAATATATAATTAGAAAGAAAAACATTTCCTTCCTAATATGGCACTTTCAAAATGGCATGTTCTGCCCTAAAATGCTTGGAGCACATGTGCAGAAACACCGGGAAATGCGAGTGTCCAGGGCATCATAAAGTATATTGTCTGTGGTAGATACGGATTGTTACTTAAAACGCCTCTCAAGACTTGGCTCACAAATGGTTTGCAATGCTTCTGAAAAAAGAAAAAGAGCAACCCTCGCAGACCCTCGCCAGGACTTCTTTGTGTGGTGTTTGTGTAGTTTTGTGTGGTGTATTTTGTGTGGTGTTTCTGCACTGTTGTGTTACGTAATGAATAGGAGAAATAAATAGAACTGCCACTTTATAACTGCTGACAGTGATGACCGGGTACCAAGAAGTCCCGCTTTGATGAGCCACCTGACCCTGAACTATGACATGTGCTATTATTCAATTGAATTTAGAATGGGATTACAATAAATTCAATTCAAATAAAATGGAAGACCAAATAGGTACAGTCCTGCATTGGAGTAATCAGAAGGAACCCGAACAAGCAAAAAGCAACGATGAAGTCATAATGGAGGAACCTGGATAGGATCCGCATTTCAGCTGCTACTCCTCTGCCCTCAAAACCATCCAGGCACAGCCTAGTGAGTGTTATTTTAAAAAAGAACTTAAAAAAATAAAAAAGAACCCAGATCAAAAAAAAAAAAATTCTGCCTGCCAGACCATGTGTCCGATCAAGTTGAAATTTTAAACCTTAAAATTTTTAAAGTTGTTCCAGTGATAGTTGGAGCTACGGGAATGATGACAAAGAACCTCACAGAGATGTAAAAAACAATTATTGGGAATATTACTTCCAACAAAATACAGTTAGAAATTGTCCTGGGCTCAGTGACGATCCTGAAGAGAGCCCTCGGCACAGTTTTGAGAACAAAAAACTTCACAGCTTGGTCCATGAATCATGATCCCTTACTGAAATGAAAGTGGATACTTTGAGCCCATCCTGGGAGGACTCCATTCCACATTCTGAAACCCGGATATGTAGATGCCAATCAACGACACACACACACACAAACACACACACACACACACACACACACACACACACACACACACACACACACACACACACACACACACACACACACACACACACTCACCCACACACGCATTGCCTTTTATTAGTGTAGATTTAAAATCTGTGTTCAGGGATTTTAATCAAACTTGGTACAAGTATTAGAATGATGTAATAATTTGGGCGGAGGCATCCTGGTGATGTCGTGACTTCAGAGGTTATCGAGATAACATCGGTGCTTTGCCGAGGGCGTGCTCCCTGCTCAGGTAACCACGTGACCTCTAGTTAAACGGAATAATGAGATGGTGGACACTGGAACTCGTGGTTGACTGGGTGCCATTTATGGTTCTACAACAACCCACCGTACCATAACGTTAATTGTGAGCGGTGGCCCCAGGTCCGGCTCTACTGAGGACAACCCGGGATTAATCCCCCTGAGTGACAAGCTGGTGTCTCGGTACCCATGGTCGCAACTGTATTAAATAATTCTGGCTGCCAGACCATGCATCCAATGAGGTTGAAATTTAAAACATATATTCCACATGTCTACTGGATCATAATTGTGATGTTTCACATCGAGTTGATGAAGCGGTTCAAGAGAAAGACTTTTTTAAAATAGAATTTCATTCAAACCAATATTGCTGTCAGACCATGTGACATATTAATTATTCATGAACACACTGGTATCCCAAGGCTTGGGGAATGTGTCAGTGAAGTTTCCCTTTGATCTGTCAAGCCATTCTGCATAAGATGTAAAAATGTTTATTATTCAACCTGCCAATCCATGTGATCTATGATGTCATAGGTGAAAAACTTTTTGTTCCTCATGTATAGGTGATCATACCTGTGAAGTTTTGCCTTGATCTGTTCAGCCATTACGGAGAACAAAATATTTGAAGGTTTTATGTTAAAAACAACATGGCTGCCAAACCACGTGACCGATGACATCATCAATTTTTTTGTCAATTATAATTTAGCCCTAGATGACCCTCAGTTTTTTTGAACTGATCAGATAAAGCGTTTGACATATGCAATTATGCAGTCATAAGGAAGCCACATGTGATATAATTAAAAAAAATCACCCTTATTTCCCATGTGCCAAGTTTTAATTTTTAGCCGCGTCTCATGTAGCGAACGCTAGCTCTAAGAGAGCTCCACCTTCTTCTTCTTCTTCTTCTTCTTCTTCTTCTTCTTCTTCTTCTTCTTCTTCTTCTTCTTCTTCTTCTTCTTCTTCTGAAGACAAAACCTTTAGGAGGCGGCTCTTTTATATACCGGATCCGGATCTCCTTAAATACTAAACACCTGTACACATCCTCGCATTGAGGGTGCCTTTTGAGAGCGTCTATCATGAACTTTTAAATATTTTCAGACATTTGCTTTAAAGTTTCGAAAAGTTCATGTTACTATTTAAAGATTATTCCATTTAATGTGTTGTAATTTCGTAAATACACGATTTTCTCCATGACGGGTCTCGCTATTGGCTCCATCAAGGCACGTGACGAAATATCAGAAGTTGTTGTTGTTATTGCCTTTAGGACGTGGCTCATGGACACATTTGTCCTTGTTTTCCATGGAGCAGTTTCATTGATACAGAGGTCCAAAGTTTTTTTTCCATTGTCCATTTTTCCAACATGATTGCCACACCATGGCGTGGTATGCCAACCTATGATATCATAGTTAACACAAAAACGTTCTACATGAGTAGTTGCATCTATGTTGAAAATTTCGTGAAATTTATATGGTGAAAAAAAAAAAACAATGCCTCCCCACTTTGATACAACCCTGCTTCGATTGGATACCTGACCCACAACATCCTCTTTATCAAATAAAATTTAGAATGGGTGGCTGATCACGTCTTTGGAGTTTTACGTTAATCGGATAAGGCTTTTTGTCCAACATGGCTAGGAGACCATGTGACTGATGTTGAAATTTTCAACCAATATTCCCCATGCCAAGTCGATCATAATTAAAAAAAATAATTATTTCTCTGAAACTGCTTAGCCTTTCGATGTGAGACTTTGCAATGATGATCCACTATGATTGCTGCAAACATTTTATTTAACATTGACCACATCAGTCATATGATGTGGCAGCCATGTTAGTTTTAAAGAAATGATTTAAGAATGATTTATCTGAATCCGTTTAACTAATCAACACTAGACTTTGCAGTTATGATCCACTGTCCATGCTGCATACACTTCACTTAAAAATGACGTCATCAGTCACGTGGTGTTGCAGCCACATTGGTTTCAAGGAAAATATTTTTTAAAATTATATATCGGAAACCACCACAGAAATCAATGCAAAACTGTGCAGTTGTGATTCACTGCCCTTGCTCCATGTAATGCAATATATTTCATATTGATCTGTTCAGCGATTTTGGATAAAAAAATGTTTTTTAATTTGCAGTTTTCAAACTAACATGGTTGCCAAACTACATGACCAATGGCATTGAAAATTTGGACTCTACCCAATATTTCATAGCGGATCACGTGTTTGAAGTTTTGTTTTGATCGGATAAGGTTCGTTTTTCTATCTAATATGGCTGCCACACCACATGACCCATGATGTCAAAATTTCCACACTGTATGCAGATATATGGGTTGATGATAGTTGGTGAATTTCGCTTTCATCGGAAAAGCAGTTTCAGAAAAAAAGATTTAATAATTTTTTCAATCCAATATGGCCACCAAACCACATGACATCAATTATTCTTTATCACCCTAATGTCCCCAAATTATATGGAACATGCCTGTCAGGCTTCCCCTCAATCTGTCCAGCCATTCTGGAGAAAAGATTTTTTAGCCGCGTCGCAGACGCTGGCTCTAAGAGAGCTCCGCGTTGTTCTTCTTCTTCTTCTTCTTCTTCTTCTTCTTCTTCTTCTTCTTCTTCTTCTTCTTCTTCTTCTTCTTCTTCTTCTTCTTCTTCTTCTTCCTTTAGGACGTGGCTCTTTTATATACAGGATCCGGATCTCCTTAAATACTAAACACCTGTACATATCCTCGCATTGAGGGTTCCTTTTGAGAGCATCTATCATCAACTTTTAAATATATTCGGACATTTGATTTAAAGTTTTGAAAAGTTCACGTTACTATTTAAAGATTATTCCATTTAATGTGTTGTAATTTCGTAAATAGACTATTTTCTCGTCATGAAGGAGGAGCCACCATGACGGGTCTCGCTATTGGCTCCATCAAGGCATGTGACGAAATATCGGAAGTTGTTGTTATTGTGATCAAAATGCTGATGTTTCACCTTTCTGTAATGAATTTTTAGCCTTTATCGCGTTGCGAACGCTGGCTCTAAAAGAGCTCCGCATTGTTCTTGTTCTTCTGGTGAAGACAAAACCTTGAGGACACGGCTCTTGGACACATTTGTCCTTGTTGAAGGTTTGAGGGTAAATTCAAGATGGCTACCAGATCATGTGACCAATGATGTCATAATTATCAAACTTTATTCAGCATGTAAAGGCAATCATTTGTGTGCAGTTTCACTTCGATCTGCAAAGCAGTTCTGGAGAAGATTTTTTTCTTCTTTTTTTAAACAATATGGCTGCCAAACCAAGTGCCGGATGATATCATAATAATTTTTTGTGTTGAAATATTTTCCTCGATGAACCTCACAAGTTTTCACACTGATTGAAAGCAGCAAAAAAAATTTTTTTTGACACGTCGAATTTTGACCGGGATAGCACTTCACCAATGACGTCCTCGTCGTATCACATTTATTCAAAATGCAGAGTAGTTTCCAGTTGTCAAGTTTCAATTTTTTTCCATTGGCGGTTTAGGAGATAGAGAGGTCCAAAGTTTTTCCGTTTTTTTAAACATGGCTGCCACCCTGACAGATCCTGACATATGACGTCATAATTATCATTAAAAAAATTCTGCATGAATATTCACATCTATTTGAAAAATTTGTGTCAATCGGATAAGCACTTGCAGAGAAAACAGACAAAATTTGCACGGACGTATGTATGGACGGACGAACAACCCGAAAACATAATACCACTGGCGACTTCGTCACCGGAGGCATAATAAATAGATTGTCATATCTTGGACTCCTGCAAAAACTATTTAAACGGGACTGCCAAACTGAACACGTCAGACAATTGAGACGAAAAATCAATTTACAGTCTTGTATTCCTTTATTCCTCTCCTTCCACAACATAGTCTCAGAGGGATTTTTCATTCATTTATTCATGTGCAGCACATGAATGCTGGCAGCATCCTCACTGGGAGTATGGTTGTGCACCTGATGCAGTACCCCCTGTGGGTTATAGCAGGAAACTGTAATTTTATCAGGGTCTTCGTCAAAAGACACCATGGGATGTTTAAAGGAAATCAGCTAAAGCGAGCAGATAGGACACCCAGTTTAAAGTCCATCTGAAGCACGGTGCACATTGCGATGCGATGCCCTCCCTATAAAGAACCAATCTGACAGTTTATAGTCAAATCAGGAATCAAACCGAGACAAGACGGTTCAAAGGTAATTGTGCTCGTCACTTCTGCACGAGCTTGTCAGACTTGGAGTCACAAACGGCGAAGAACATTTCTCCCCGTTGAGTTTTTGAACTTTAAATTTACATGTTTTGCTCAAAAATGCCTGAAGAAGCAAGCAAGCACTATAATTTCTCAAAAAAATCGTCAACATGAAATTGACCTATCAAAAGCCCACAATAATAATTTTTTGATCCATCAGAAAGGTGGGGATTCGCTGATGGAATCACTCATTCATGTGAATGGGTGAGCACTGACTTTTCACTGAGAAGGACAACGCCCCCCATTACTCCTGAGTTAGTCCATATCTGTAGAGGTAAACTGTATTTCAAATTCACAACAAAATGGGAACTACAAAGGAAAGAACCATGCGGTTAAGGAAGTCCATGTGAATATACAGGCCTGTGATCCATTTGGCATTCCACTGTCTCCAGCCTCCCTAAACTTGTTCTGATATTTTTTTTTAATAATGGAATACCTCTGTGTAAGGTTCATAGAGGAGAATGTACATATAATAGATGCTAAGCAAGGGAATCCAAGGACATCGGTATACATTGGCATTCATTGCAAGGACATTAGGTGACATTGGACAAATGCGATTCAGGTTTTTCCATCAACGCAATATGAAGGATTCAAACCGAGAACCATGAGCAATGTTCAGATGAGAACATCAAACAGGATGCCATAGAGTGATGTTCATTGAAGAGGATAGCTACCCCATTTCAATGCTTTCAGGAGAACAATGGAAAATATTGTAGGAGCCTGGAAGGATTTTCTCGAGGTATGTACATTGGCCTCGAAGCTGTCTCGCCTATGTTTGAATCCTGACCAAGCTATAAACCATCATCCTGGTGTTTTACAGGCAAGGCGGTTCATCAGTACACATCCTTCAGATGGACGTTCAACTGGCCGTCCCATCTGCTGGTTTTCATTGGTGGATGTTAAAGATCTCACGGTGTCCTTCGTGAAGAGTAGGCGAGCTATCGCCAATACCCTGAACAAATTACAAATTCCTGCTCTAACCTTAGTTGAACGTCGGGCCTGTCCAGCCGGTTCGAGAAAGGCTTGGGCCAAGCTTCACAGGGCCAACCCAACAATAAGGTAGGAATAATTGTGGCCGTTAAAGGAGAAGATTGGAAAACATTGTAGATTTTTCCATAGCATGCACGTAAGGGTTTACCAAAACAAAACGCGTTAGTGAGTATATAAAACAGAGCATATTTTATTTTATGAACTATGTATAGAACAATGGCGTGGGACTCGGAGCATGACAAAAGAGATCAGATAGAGAGCATGCCACATGAGGACTTGCAGATGAAAGATATGGTGGTGAACTCAACATGGATATTAGGACAGACAGCACATTCACCATCACCATGAAGGATTAAGAAAGAAACAACCAGAACAGGCACTCGGTAGAGCACGTACCTCCACCAGGCTGAACAGTTTACATTTTGTATCCCACTGATGGGCCAGATCTGGATACAGACCTGAACCAAAATCAAATTGGTTTGTTGTTGTTGTTGCCTGACCAGCTCATCTACCGAGGTTTGTTATAACTCGTCCACAATTTTTTGAAATATCATGCTGTATCGTTATTGGCTCCAACTCTCAATGGAGAAGAATCACTTTAAAAGATTTAAAAAACAATTCTCAGATTCGGATCTTCACCAAAATCGAATCATTACCTTTGCCACCGAAGGTGAAGGAGGTTATATTTTCACCCCTTTCTGTTTTCCCTGTCTGTCTGTCTGTCTGTGCACAGGATATCTCAAAAACTTGGAGACGGATCTGGATGAAATTTTGTGGACAGGTTGGGTGTGTCACAAGGACGAACTGATTAGATTTTAGTGAAGATCTGGACCCGGATCCGACTACGAGAATTTTTAAAGTGATTTTTCACCGTTGAGAGATTGGGCCAAAAACTATGTAGCATGATATCTTAAAAAAATTACGAATGGATTCGGATGAAACTTGGTGGACAGGTTGGGTGTGTGGCAAGGACGAAATGTTTCGATTTTGGTCAAGATCTGAATCCGGATCTGGATGCGAGAATTATTTAATTTTTAAAGTGATTCTTCACCATTGAGAGATAGGGCCAAAACGATGTAGTACTGCATAGCATGATATTTCAAAAATGTATTGGGCCCAATATGTTCTCGTGGATCAGGGATTATGTGGTGGAGGTATGCACTCTACTGTGTGCCATTCTCGTTTTGTCCTTGTCACACACCCAACGTGTCCACCAAGTTTCGTCCGAATACGTCCATAACTTTATGAGATATTGTGCTATATATAGTTTTTGGCCCGATCTCTCTTTGGTGAAGAATCACTTTACAAATTCGAGTATTCAGATTCGGATTTTCACCAAAATGTAATCGTTTTGTCCTTGTCACACACCAAACCTGCTCACCAAATTTAGACCGAATCCATGCAACATATTTGACATATGTTCACAGACATACAGACAATCAGACGGGGGTGAAAACATAATTTCCGCCAACCTTCAGTGGTGGAGGTGACAATCTCACTTGAAATATCAAAAACTGATTAAATATAAACCTATCAATTTCTCAGAAGTAAAATACAATGAAGAAATGAAGGGAAAAATGGTGCATATCACTTATAAAATAGGGAACATTTTCAAGATGTCAGTAACTCGAGCGCACAAGATAAGTTTACGGAGCCACCAAGGAAAATACGCAACAGCAGGCATTTATGGTGATGTAGAGCAAGGTGTAGCAAATTGCTCCTTGCGGTATAAAGCAGAGGCAAGGTACCCTTCAGTCACATTACTTCTTTGCCACCCCTCCATCTTTCCATCCCCCCACCCCTGTCCACCCTCTCCCACCGTGTATTGACATCCTCTTCGGACCTTTTGTTCAGTACAAAATGAACATTTTTCATTTGAAATTGCCAGTTAAACCGTTAGCCAGAGAGCCACCCGGTGTGAATGCTGAGGACACTGAACATATAACCAGGAGCGAGGAGGATATATGGGGTGGAGGAGAAGGGGGAGGCGGGCCTCACATTACCCAGATGTCCTGCCTGCCAGGCACATCTTACCCCACCTTACTCTCAGCTAATATTAATTTGAACTGGGGTTTCTGAAAGACATACAGCTTACAGATACACTATACATTATCAGCAAGCATTGTAAAGGTACACTTTTGTTTCCTAATGCCTTTGTCCTCCAAATTATATTTGTATAAGTTCTTCCAAGAGCGTCTTTATGCCTTGCCTCTACATAGTGGTGCATGATTTTACTATGCTGGGACAGCTGCTGAGCTGCACAGATGATTAGTGTTTACCCTAGCAGGAAATAATTGAGATGGGATGTCATAATGTTGTCAGCATATTAACGGATTGAAGGTTTTCTGCCAAGGTGTACCTGTGACGCAGAATTTACGTCATTTGAGCATAGTTTAAAACATGATGGATGGGCAGGCAGGATTTCATGTTCCTGGGTCTTTTCACCACTCACTCGGGTCTCATGGATCAGGGCTCATTATGAGCAAGTTCCAAGGACTTTCTAAGCACTTGTTCTTCTTTCACGATCTGTAGGTGATGGTGCTATAAGTAGATAAGGTAAAAGAGCCCTTTTTTGTGCATGGGTCACAATAACTTTTGGGTCGATCCTGAATTGCAAAACAGAAAGTCTGGGTTTATTGTTCAACCTCCTCTACTCAGTTCACATCTGTGAGGATGCTACAGAGGTGGTTACCTTTGAGTTGTCAGGTTAAATTCCAGATCCAACTATAAAATGTCTGATTGGTGTTTTTCAGGAAGTTGCAAAACAAGGCACAACGTCCCTTGCATGGACATTAATTTTGTTGACCAACCCACGAGCATGTTTGAGTGGACTTAAAATATCCCTCAGCATCTTTTGCAAAGAATGGGTGAGTTCTCCAAACAAATTTTTGACATTCCCCGTAAGTTGGGAGAAATCAACGAGGCATCTGTATTCTGATGATGCAAACACACAACAATCGAATAAGAATCCAGTTTTTGTAATTTATTACCTCCGCCACCGAAAGTGAAGGAGGTGATGTTTTTACTCTTCAATGACTGTTTGTTACTTGCAAAATCGAAGCTTTTTCAAGTACATTGGTCAGTCGATTTCGTTATTCTGTCTGTTTGTCAGTCTGTTTATTGCCTACAGGTCGCAATTCTAAACCGATCATCATGAAACTTTACAAAGTTGTAGAGGTAGTCTCAACTGAGAAGCCTATTGATTTTGACGTCAAATGTTAAAGGTCATCTTTCGGTCTAAATTTCTAAAAACGTCATTTTTCATCCGATTGGATTGAAATTTGAAAAAGATTTGCATATTGCATCAATTAATTGAGAAACCAACTATTTTTGAGGTCAAAAGTTTAAAGGTCAACTCAAGGTCAAACTTCTAAAATCATCAATTTCAATGTGAAAAATAATCAATTTTCATCCGATTGACCTGAGCTTTGATTAAGATTGTCAATTTTAATATTAATGAAATGGACAATTTAATGCATCCATGGCAACCTTTGGAGAGGAGGGTAGATTTTGCAAGTGCCGTGCTCTGCATGATGTCTCTTTCTTGTTACTTACGAAATCTAAAGATTTCGTAAGTATATCGATCACTTCCGTCTTCTGTTTGTGTATTTGTTTGTGTGTGTGTGTTTGTGTGTGTTTGTTTGTAGGCACGATAACTCGAGAACGGAAGAAGCTACCAATGTCAAATTACACCATGTGATTCAGGAGGGTGATAGCTAATGCTGATTAGATTTTGGTCAAAATCGGTCAAAGGTCAAGGTCACAGTGAGGTCAAACATTCGATTTTTGATGGTTTGGTACAGAGTCATCGTATAAACTTCTAGTTTGCGGCGCTACCTTCTCGAGAGACAGATTTTATTAGACAAGGTCAGAGGTCAAGTTGACGATTTCGTAAGTACCAGTCTATGATGCTTGTTTGTTTGTCTGTCTGTGTCTGTTTGTCCGCACAGAACTTTCGTGTTTTCCTCCTCAACCGCTTGTCGGATTGAGATGAAATTTTCACCATCAGTGCGACTACATGTGTAGAATGTTTCAATGATAATTATGACATCATAGATCACGTGGTGTGGCAGCCATATTGGAAAAACGGGGGAAAAAAAACTTTGGACCTCTGTATCTCTGAAACCACACCAAGGAAAAAATTGAAACTTGGCACATAGCAAGTACTCCTCATGGGGAATGAGTGTTGTTTTTATGATGTCATAGGTGCCCTCATTACGACATCTTAATTGCATATGTATAACGCCACATCCGATCAGTATGAAAATTTTTGAGGATCATCTAAGGATAAAATGGTCCACAGAAAAAAATGAATGATGTCATTGGTCACGTGATTTGGCAGCCATATTGTTTTTGAAAAAAGAAAACCTCAAAAAAATTTCTTCTCTGAAGTGGCTGAAAAGATTGAGGCGAAACTTTACACATATGACTGCCTGTCCATGAGGAACAAAAGGTTCACACATATGTCATAGGTCACATGGTTTGGCAGCCATACTGGATTTACCTGAAAACATAAAAAATACACCACTCAAAAGAAGTCCTGGCAAGGGTTTGCAATCTATAATTGCTCTTTTTCTTGTTGTTGTTGTTGTTGTTGTTCCACTATGCCACTGTTAGTTAATCCACTCTGTCATGTCGCTCTTCTGCGAGCTTAGATGCTGAATTAAGTTTTTTTTTCAGAAATGCACATTTAATTGGGACATTGGGCAAATTAACTCTGTCACCTTATTCTTTTATTTTGAGTATAAAACTAACTGAGTGGCTTTGGAGAAATACTGTACCTGTACAGGTAGTAGAAAAGGGACAAAAGGTAAAAACCGAGCTTGCACCAGGCTTCACGGCTACACACAGCGAGAACGTGAGGCCTCACCACACAGCTCGGGTCAAAACGTCCTCTTGGGCCTTTTGTTGGGCTTCGCAGAAATCTTGGGTGTATGAGAAACAGGAAAGCAAACTGAACATTCAAGAGATGATTAACAACAAGAGCAAAAAGGTAAAAGAGAGTGAACTTTGGTTCTTTACGAAACGATGACAAACTTAGCTATTGTGGACACAACTGGAACATAACATACATTATATGATGAAATGGATAGTGTTTGAAGGCCAATCTGTCTGAAAGATGGGCCACCAATTTATTCTGTATGCAAAGTGTAGGGGAATGAGGGTCGTCTTTTTTGTCAAAATGGTGCACGTGAGGGATAGGAGGTTGGTGAGAGAGAGAGAGAGAGAGAGAGTAAGCAACATGTGAATGGATCCCAATTGTTCATGTACATTAAACAATTGTTTGCAATACTGTATTGGTCAAATTTATATTTTCCCTCCAAGTGTTTTCAAGGGTCTCAAGCATTTCAGTTAAATTTCGTTTCTGTGTACGTACATTAATGTATATGAAGACCACAAGGGGAAAACCAGAGATGCCACTTTTTATAAATTTCAGGGTTATTGCACATGCCAATAGTTGGCAACATAAGGTTTCCTCTCACAATATTACTTTAACAAATGACCAGGGGTGTCACATAATTTATATGGTATAAAGTTTAGCCGTGCAATGAAAAAACAAGTGTTGTCAAAGCTGAACAAGTATAAACCCAGAATTATCAGTACTTTACTCATGGTTATCTCCCTTTCATTCATGTTAACTGTTCCACCATAATATTCAGAGTTGAGAAACTAAAAAATGAAAGGTTGTAAAACTTTCACAGCATAAACTCTGAGGACTACAATAGCCTATTTGGTTATATTATGAGCTCCGTAGTTGGTGCATATCGTGGTTCAAACCTGGTCAAACCTTTATTGTGACTTTTATGGGACCCATGCCGTGGCTTAATGGTTAGCGCGTCTGAGTACCCATCCTCATTCGATGTACCCACCGCCCAATCAACCTGCTTAGGAATATGAGGGAGTCACATGAGGTGACTTCGGCTATCGCGGGGGTGGTTGATCCTTGGTTTCCTCCCGGTTTTCCATCATATTAAGTAGTATGGAATAAGAAATGGAGAATCCATCGTGATATAAGCGAAATACCCTTGAGTATGGCGTTGAACACCAATCAAAAAAAAACAATGACCTTTTAATGTTGAAAAAAATAATCTGTGATCACCAAAGTCATGTAATGTATGCTAATAACCAACAAGCATGAATTTGCTACACATCCTGGGTTAAAATTGCATGGCAATTATTTAACAAGAGAATAACCAGTGATGTCAGTTTGCAACATTGATTCGTTCTTTGCTCTTAAATTAAATAACACAGAAGCTTGGAAAATGCTACATGCTTAACTTGATCGGCCAATGATCACTCTTCCTTTTACTGGAAAAGAAATCTATATTACAGTTATTAAACAGTCCACCAAAGTCTTGAAACTTTGTTTTTCAGTTTCTTCAAAATTGACTTATCCTGACATCTCTGGTTTTCCCCCTGTGGTCTTCATATATATATATATATATATATATATATATATATATATATATATATATATATATATATATATATATATATATATATATATATATATATATATATATATATATATATACACACACATATATACTTATATACTGTCTCAAAGCATGTTAATTTCTGTCAAAGCAGCCTTTGCCTTCCCAGTTGTAATCAGGGCAAAAATTAGTAATTTGTTCAGTGCCGGTGATCACTTGCCGACTTTTCACGAAGGAGCTTTAATGCCTATCATTCATTTCTTCCAGATGGGACACCAAGCTTATGGTCCATTTGAGGGATGGTTTGTACATTTATGCCTTACCTGACATGTGAAACATCAGGATGACAGTTTTTAACTGGGTTGACATTTGAACCCAAGCTCGACAGCAGAGAGGTGAGTGTGCATCTGTATCTCACTTCCTCCACACAATTCTACCCACCATTTGGGAAACTATTATATTTATTTTAAGCTCTCCAACCCAACTCTTGTAACAAGACAAAGTTTTGAGTGGTTGTTGAAGGTAACTGAATCTGTCTGCAGTCTATACAATAACTGTGCAAATGGGCAGTGAATGATGCTCAAGCAGCCTCAGACATCTCCACTCCACCTCCTCTCATGTGTCCTAACAGGCTTCAAGAAAATGTTAAAGAAATCTGTCGTTTTATAAGCTTTGAATATAATCAGACTTCAAAAGGTTACACAATGTGAATTAATAAGTAATACATAAATATGCACTCTCATGAAAATTTTGTAAACTTTCCAGAAACGTAGTTTATCTTTCATTGACTTTATTGAGTGCTTTTCTGCTAAACAATAAAAGGGTGATAAGTTGTATTCGCCTGATAACCCTCAGTGCTTACACGTGCAAATAATGTCTTGAAATTGCAGCAGAGAAGGTTGGGGGAGGTTCACAAGTCAACTGAGGTCGAACTTCCAGTTCACTTTACTTGCTCTGCCAGCTATCGACATGCTGCATCGTGAGTTTATTTATGATCAGTTCTGGACCGGCTCACTACTATATATTGCGATTTAGTGCTAACATTTCCTGGATGTGAAGTTTTTCATTGGATACATTTCTTGACAAAATAAATTGTTCAGTCGTTTTAATTATTTCTGTTAAAATCTTGTCTTAAAAAAAATACTGAACATTCCTGTGCCCTATTATCAAAAAGAAATATTATGCTTGGCCTCGATTTTTTAAAAAGAATTGCAGAAGATTCCTTTGCAGAGTTATGTTAAATTATAGAGACGAAAAGTTCGAATGCAAATTTTTCTGGTTCACTATAGTTATTTGTGGAATCTTAAGCAGCAGCAGCAACAACAACAACAACAACAACAACAACAAAAACTTTGTTCTCTCCCTGAATCCCATTGAAAATGAATTCTGACTGCATCCATTTAAGCGAAATAGGTTCTTCTTCTGTTGTCTTTGTTCTCCTGTTCTTCCATCGTTGTCGTCAACATCCTTGCATCCTTGTCCTGTCGTTGTCTTTGTCCTTCCATTGTCATCCTTCGATCATCGTTGTTGTTGTTGTTGTTTTTGTTACTTATCCGAGCCATTTTTCAGGCTCTGCAATGGACCATTTGTCAAAAGTGAATGAAGGAGTTTGCAGAGTCCCACCCTAGGAGCTGGACTTTGTATAACTAGTTAAGGCAGCAATTTTACGTTAAATTAGACCTGTTGGTGACAATTGCCCTTCTTTTCTGAAGGACACTGTGGGATTTCTAATGTGCACCAGTTGTCAATGCTCGCAGTCGGGTCCTCAACTTAGTGTGTCATCTAAGACACGACATTTTTTGATGCAACGCCTTGGCTGCGAAACATCCATCTGACAGTTTATAGTTGGGTCAACAATGAAACCCACCATAGACAGCTCAAAGGTAAATCTGCTACCTCTGCAACATCCTATTGGACAAGTGAAGAGAGAGCCACACATAATAATGCAAGTCACCCTTAACGCCAATCATCTCCATATTTAAATAAAAAAAAGAAGCACTTTGTATAATCTTCTGGTAATAAATGAAGAGAAGCCAACATGTAATTCAGCATGGAATAAATTAAAGTTGAGCTCTCCCAGTGTGTGGCGGTCCCTTTGTGCCCTCTGGCAAAGAAACAATAACCTTTATAATGAATACACATACAGATGAGAACACACAACAACAAGAATACGACATATTCACATGAAGTGCACTTATCTTAATCCTTAATCATCTCATCGTAAATAATGTTGTTTGAGGTATGCTGACCCTTGTAGGAATCAAGAAGTTGTCGTTTCACCGGAGCACAATAGGTTCTTTGAGAGTAATTTTGCTCCAAGGAAGGGTTAATGCCACAAATAACTGCTTCTCCTTGCTTCTTACAATGGTTAGCATACCTCAATCAACTCAATGTTCTGTTGATTTCATCCATCGTTCTGCCTGTCCACCGATGCAGATTAACAGCAGTCTTCGTGTGCAAGAGGAGTCCATCATTCTATATCACATTGTAAAAGTATTGGAAGGGTTTATATCAACATGCACAGGTGAATTGAGGATGATTAAAGATGTACAAGATAGATGACAGTAGATGGGGTTGGGGGGGGGGGTTAGAAATGACATTCACACTTACAAAATGAATTTTCAGCACAATAGGTCATTGTATATTTGCCATAATGACTGAAAAACAATTTAATGACTATTTTCTGTTGAGATTCCAATGATTGCAAAATTATCAGTGGTAATCTTTTGGTAACGAAAGAAAAATTAATGTTAAATAATTATTTATATCTTTCTGGATCTATCCGTCCGGGTTCATCTCGACATCTTTGTTATTTTCATATTTCTTGCTAATTTTTTTTTTTCACAATTCTCTTTATTCATTCTTATTCTTGCTTTTTCTTCTCTTTCCTCTCTTTTATTCTCGATACCTCTCATTCATTATCTATCTCTCTGAGGATACATGAATTCCTGCAGAATTTTTTTTTGTAAGGCCCACTTGGCTGTGCCTGGATGGGTTTGAGGGAAGTGGAGTAGCAGCTGAAACCCGAATCCTATCCAGGTTCCCCCTGATTACTCCATCTTTGCTCTTTACTTCTTCTGGTTCCATCTTGGTCTTCTGTTTCATTCATAAGAACGAAATAAATTAATTTTCATAGGAGTGAATGGCATCTGTGTCAAAGTGGATGAAAACTAAATAGATATTAAAATGAGATTTTAATCATCACTGGTTTGCTCATGTCACAGAACACCTGCGGATACATTGAAAAAATTGTTTCTGTTGAGAGTAAATAAAGAATTGTATGGGTTCATCACTTGCAGATTTGTGGTCATCAGAATTAACATTTGAGCCAAACAAAACAGACAACTGTACAGTATTGTCCAATTCACAGGTTACAAACCGAATTCCATGAAAGGCATACAACCCAACAACAAAAGATAAATACCCTCACGATGCTTGGTTTGTCTTCCCAAAAAATGTGGAATAGAGGCTTTGAATGTTTCACACACCACGGATGGATTGTATCAGCCTGCACAATGTACTTTGTGAACGCAACCTTGAATAAAAAATTAACTCCTTAGCAAAACGTAACATTGACAGGTTGACATCTTTTCATATTCTGTTGAAGTGCTGGATAATATCACATTTCATTATGCCAGAAGCAGTGTTGTGAGCACCACGATGATGATACAACATTTGAAGATGACGTCTCCTGCGATGTGATCATATCATGTCTGTTTGGAAAATGTGCAGAGGAGGGAAGAGTTGTAGTTTTGATGCTCAAACAAGATGATATGGGAAGAGTCGTTTTGATGCTTAAACTAGAGGATGGGGGGAGAGTTGTTTTGACGCTTAAACCAGAAGATGAGGGAAGAGTAGTTTTGATGCTTAAACCAGAGGATGTGCAGACAAATAGTTCACACTTCATGTTGTGTTCAGAAGTATGAGGAACAAACGTCTCCTGTGAACTTTGAAAAAATTGTGTGAAGTCAGTTAATAAATAGCAGTTGAACACTGCAGGAATAGTCTGAATAATAATGTAATGTAATTTTATTATTAATGGATAATATTGTTGTCTATATAATTATAATTATTATGACAAGTCTGAAGATGACAATGGTTCACGAGCGGTATTTGACGATGTGGATTGTTTCAGAAGTCAAGGATGAGACAATGTGATAATTTTTGACCAAGTTATAAAAATGTTCAACATGATGTGCTACGAGTGACAGGTTATTAGCTGCAAAATGGCAAAAACCTGGTTTCGTTCAACAACTTTCAAAATTTGACCTTTGCATAACCTTTAAAGGTCACAAAACAATGTTGTGGACATTAAAATAAGAAACAGGATACGTGCTCTAGCTCATTGGAGTTAGTTCGTCGAAGAAGGTCGAAAACCCGGTTCGATTCCCACAACTTTGAAAATTTGACCTTTGTGGCCTTTAAAGGTCAAAGGTCAAGGATTATGACCTTTGGTGAAAAACTTCCTCTGGAACATTCCAGGAACAATATAACATCATATAGGCTATATGGCATTTCACACTCCTCGGATTATCCATACTTTGATGAAATCAACATAAAAACAAACTTGAAGGGGGCGCCACGGGCAAGGTGCTCAAGATAGAGAAAAATGGTTTCAAGACTTTAGGTGGGGAATGACCTCAAGATTATGCATAAAAAATATTGTCATCCTCACTCTCAAAGTTTGGGCGGTCGTATGATTTTTATGTTAAAATTCGCAATTTACTAAGTTTTTGACCTTGTGACCTTGACCTTGGGACGAAAATGAAAAACCGGACAACGACAAGTTTTATATAATTCATTTTGCTATTCAAATACCGAAGAACCCATTCCATTCAGTCAATTCCCTTGGAGAAGATAGATTTTTAATCCAACTACCCCCTAAAAATGGCTATTTTTGGGGTGTGGCTCCGCCCACAATGGGCGTAGCACGCTCTCATCCAGGAAAACACAACTAGACATTGATATCGAACACATAACCAAGTTTCATCAAGATCGGATCAAAGTGCACAGAGTTATGCTCTGGACAGACAGACATACAGACAGACAGACAGACAGACGAATATAATATAATGGTCACTCTGGCTGGCGCTCGGGAACCAATAATAAAGTGAATGTAATGTAATATTTTATTTACTAACGTAAAGCACAGTACAAGAGCTTAAGCAGACCCCATTAGCAGTCAACTATCCCCATCAACACCCCTCCCCTCATTAAAACCCACCATAAACTGCCCCAGCTGCCAACTACCCCCTTTCCCGTTCCCAAGAACGTTAACCCACTCACCCCTGAGTCCACCTCCTTCCAAATCTGGCTTTCACGAGCCTCGTTAAAAAAAAAAAACTAACCCTTGTGTGTGTGCTGTCTCTCAGATGGATGTGAAACTGAGAGTCCCATCTGCCAGTTTCAGTTGGTGGACGTTAAAAAATCATACGGTGTCTTTTGTGAAAAACAGGTAAGCTATCACCAGCACCCTGGCCAAATTCCAAATTCCTGCCCTAACCCAAGTCGAACGTTACACCGAGCCAGCAGGTTCATGAGAGACTTGGCCCAAGCTTCCCGAGGCCCACTCCACAATAATGTGGGATTATTTGTGGCCGTTAAAAAGTAATAATAATAATAATAATAATGATAATAACAATCTATATTATAAAAGGAGCCATATATACCGGGCGTAGTGGCGTGCGCCTGTAATCCGGCTACTCGGAGGCTTGGGTTGGAGGATCGCTTGATGACGGGAGTTCTGCGCTGGGCCGCGCTATGAGAGGGTGTAGGGCAGCCCGGAATCATGTCGAAACCCAATCCTTATCCCTGTGTCGTAAGAGGAGACCATGGTTGCGTCAGAAAGGGCATCCGGCGTAAAACCTGTGCCAAATCAGTATGCGGATCATAACGGATGATCAGCTGTGGTGACCCCTAACGGGAGCAGCCAAAAGAAGAACAACATTATAAAAGGAGCCATATCTGTCCGTTTGTTTGTCGTGTTATAACTTGAGAAAGGATTAACAGATTTCAATAAATCGAACTATGGTGAATTCAGGAAACTCCCGGAAAGGTTTGTGATGAAATTTTTTTTTTATGGGTACATGGGCACATGTGGCGGAACTGCAAATGCCAACTTGCGACGCTGGTTATCCCCACACTCCCAGGAACCCTTTTTCTTCTTGCTCTATTGATTAGCCATCACAGCAAAGATTGGTATTTCCGTCAGTGAAGCAACAGGTCTTATATTCTCATAATAATAATAATAATAGTAATAATAATAATTAATAACCAGACAGGCCACTTTATCACTGTGGGCAGTTATGACCGGGTTCCAATTTGCCCCGCTTTGATACAACATACAACACCTTTTTGATGCAACCCACTTTGTCTTTGGGGTATTTTGGGTCTTTAGGGTCTTGGTGGTCTTAAGGGTCTTCAAAGGTCTAACGGGTGTCAGCATTCGAAAGTGTTGAAAGGTACATTCCAAAGGTACGTAATAGAAGTACGCAATTAATAGACAGGATGCCACTGAGTTTAAACAGTAAGTTATTAATTGACATATCGTCACACGGCTGGAGAAGATAAATATTAAAGGTTTCTGTTCTTCAAATAATTTTTAAAATGCTGGCTGCCAGACCGTGCAGCCGATCAAGTTGAAATTTTAAACATGCATTCCCAATGGTGAGTAGAACATACTTGTAAAGTTTGACTTCAATAGCTTAAGCAGTTTCAGATAATTATTCATTTATTTATTTTCCTTTGATCCAACATGGCTGCCAGACCATGTGACCTCTGATTTATTTGTGAATACCCTGGTATCCACAATGCTTGGGGAACATATAGATGAAGTTCCCCTCAATCTATCCAGCTGTTCTGGAGAAGAATATTTTTAAAGGTTTATTCTTCAAAAAATCATTACTGCCAGATCATTTGACTGATGACAATAACATTTACAGCCTATATTCCCCAAGCTTAGCAAATCATGCACATGAAGTTTAGCATTGATCTGATCAGCCGTTCCACAGAAGAAGATTTTAAAAGTTTTCCCGTTCAATCCAATATTGCTACCAAATCACGTGACCTATGATGTCATAAAGTTCCATTTTTCATGACCATGTTTGCATAGATCACCCTCAATAATTTTCATACTGATCGGATAAAGTGTTTTACTTGTTGAATTCGGATGTCATCATGAAGACACTGATGATGTCATGGTTAACAATACTTATTAATATGGGGAGTACTTGGCAATGAGCTATGTTTCAATTTTTTCATCGAGTGGTTTTGGAGAGAAAGAGGTCAATTTTTTTTGTTTTTTTCCAACATGGCGACCACATTACCTGACTTATGATGGCATAATTATCACTAAAAAAAATTCTACATGAGTAGACGCATACTATGGTAAAAAGTTTGTGTCAATCGGACCGACGGTTGCCGAGAAAATTAATTTAAAAGTGAATAAACCTGTGAAAGCCATACAGAAAAATAACTAGCATCCGTTGAAGACAAAGTCTTCGATATCCCCCGCCATCGTAAAAAAATTTTTTTTAAATCTGTAAACATCAAAAGGCACGAGTTCACCACTTGCTTGATATGTGTACCAAATTTAGTAAAGATATCTTGAGGGGATTTGTAGTTAAGCTCCGGAAACGAAATCTGACGGACGGATGTACGGACAAACGGACGGAACCCATTTCTATATCCCCCGCCAACTTCGTTGGTTGGAGGGGGATAATAACAAATAATCCTAATAATAACAATAGGTTTCCCAGGCTGGAAGGCTTGCAACCCAAATAAAATATTAACACCATCATCTGTAAGTCACACCAAGAAGAAGTAGGACATCGAGCATTTCACCTTCGGAGAACATTTTTCCATTCAAAATGGTATATCTGAAATAATGATAATAATATTATAATAATTTCAACATAATTACAAAATAATAATATTGTGCTTTTGAGGAGTCCCAAAGAGATTCTCATATAGTTAAAGCGATTATTTCATAGTTGTACTGTTTAGTTTATCTGTCTAAACTGTAAAGTCCGTGTTGATAGATCTGTATTGCGATTGTGTCATGAGAAATCCCATGCGACATTTTTCTCATTCCACATTCTTTTCGCCAAACCATCTACCGCACATTTTCCTCACATGCGAACACATTTTCCTCGCAGCCCCCGAAACCATTTTGTGAACTCCTGCAAAAGGATATTGCGCCTAAACCCGAGGCTGTCACAGTTATTCTCTTTCCAGGCACCCCAAAACTGCTTCAACCAGGTTTTGTGAATGCCTGCGAAAGTGTATTGCACCAATAACCAGGCCGAAGGTGGCTTCTCCCACAGAGGAGAGTGGGGGAAGGGGGGGGGTAGCAGAATCGAGTGCAGGGGGGCATTGAAGATCTATAAAAGGTACGCATACACCCTCTGAGGAGGAAGGGGATAGAAAGTCTGAGCTCAGAATTTTTCGGATTCTGGTGGAGGATAGATTAATATTATTATTCGTACGAATGCGTCTCCTTTCATCCTTCTCTCATTGTGTCCTTCTCTGTCATTCCTTTCACTTTGCTTGCTTGTTAACGTTTTTTTTAACTCTCCTTTGCGCATTGTCAATTTATTTCACATCACACCATTCACCTTCATTATTCATTCTTTTCTGCATCTTCTGTCTCTGTCCTTATTTCTTCACCTTACACTCTTGTACACCTTCGCTTCCATTGTCCCACATCTGGTGGCTGCTTTGCTGGACCCTATGCCTCACCCACAGCACCCAGGCATCCTGCCAGGGGACGCATTAAATACGTGCCATGAGTGACATCACTGGTCCACGGGGAAATGCCAGAGCCACGGCTGTATAAGGAGCAGGAGGGGAGGGGAGCAGAGCGCGGAGGGTTCCAATTTCAGCCAGGATGTGGGGGCCAGGCTCAAATGTGGCGTGTAAGTGGTCCATCCTGTCCCCATCTATTTCTTTCTATCCTCATCTCATCTTATTTGCCAACCCCTCATCACTCCCACCCACATCGGATGCATGATGTCGGCATACTGTACTGTTGGGTGTTAAGCCATTCATAAGGTTCTGAAGGCGGGTCTGTCGTATTGGGGATAATTTGGGAATGCATACTTGCTGTGATTAATTGTTGTACATATATGTCATTTCATTGTTTTCTCTCCTTGTAAATACTTGTTTGCCTGCCACTGTAATTGCTTGCATTTTTATTGCTGTCACTGAAGGCCATTTCTTCAAGAAACTGCGTCCTGAATTGTTCTGTCTGTTCTGATGGTGGCATAAGACTGCTAAGGCATTTGACCAGCTCTGATTCATTGTACAAGTTCAATCTCAGATGTGGTTACATGACATTGGTTCCACTTGGCTGACTGACTAAGGTCTGTTGCGTAACCACCGGCATGGTTCCCCTTTTGCCTCACTTGACTCAACGGCACGACCTTGTGCGCGAAGATCCGGCCAGAGTTGACAGTTGCCAACGGCGTTCGTGGTATTTTTAAGACATGCCATCCTCTTCGAGCTATCCAGAGGCAACGTCCATCACATAATAATATTAATAATAACAATCTCAACAATTATAATAGTGATAATAACATGGCTGAATCTAAAGCATCAAAGGCAAAGTGAATGTGAAAATGTATAATTAAGGCGAAAAGGACTTTGAATACAAATCTAACTCAACTATGTAGAATGGTGCATACAAGCACATCACATGACACCCCCTTGCTGCTCCTTTTGTCAACCCAGCATACTTTGTATTCCTATTATTTATGTTTAAAATTTCATTCAGAAAGATCCAGCCCACTCTGTAATACAGCTCCAAAATTGGCAAAAAAAAAAGGAAGAAAAAACAACAACCTAAATTATGGTTTAGTACTACTCTGGGTCTAAAAAACATTGAGATGACTTAAAAACACTGGGGGCACTAATTGTAGAAACAAACCCTGCAACAGATATAAGCCTTCTACTATCCTATAAAGGGATGTTTAATAATACAGTGGCCTACAAAAGTATTCACCCCCTCCTGATAATTCCACATATAGATGAACTAAAAGCACCCGCTCCTTAAGGGAGCGGCCAGGGGGTCATGTTATTAACCTTATTCAAGCGTGTAATTCAAAATTCCTCTCCAAAATAGCTCATGCTGCTTAATTCAAAACACCTCAATGCACTGGAAAACATGAGTACAGAAACACTTAAGGTTTGAGACTTGTAAGACCCTCTCCAACCTGAAGCGGCGTGACACGATAAACATTTACATAGAGAATTTGCGTGCACCTGCCCCCCCCCCCCCAAGAACATGGGAGAAGATAAAAACACCCCTATGCACTAATTGGGGTCATGCTGATTACATGTAGCAAATCTGGATGTAATGGGCCCAGAAGAGTAGGAGTAGTGTGACGAACACACAAACAAATACACACTGGTCTGTGAGTCATGTTAAGGATTACAAATGATGAACGAACAATTTTTCCAAATGATCCTTTTTTTATTCATAACTGAAGAGATCAAACGAAACACTGTTATATTTGAAGGAGGTTACATGTCAGGAATACCTACAAAAAACATGTACAAATCAACATTCACTGGTTGCAAAAGTATTCAACCCCACCGGTCAGTACTTGGTGGAAGCACCTTTTTCAGCAATGGCTGCTTTGAGTCTTTTTAGGTAGATCTCTACCAGCTTGGACAGTGAGATGGTGAGATCTTTGCCCATTCTTCACGTGAAAATTGCTCCAGTTCTGCCAAGTTTGATGGGGATCGTCGATGGACTGCAATATTTAAGTCTCACCATAAATGTTCAATTGGGTTCCAGTCAGGACTTTGACGAGGCCACTAAAGAACATTTATTTTCTTCTTATTCAACCACTCCAGTGTGTTTTTAGCTTTGTGCTTCGGATCATTATCCTGCTGAAATGTGAATCTCTTACCCAGTTTCAGATTCATGGCTAATTCAAGGAGGTTTTCATCAAGGATTCTCCTGTACTCTGCACCGTCCATTGTCCCTTCTTTCCTGACAAGCTTGTCAGTCCCTGTTGATAAAAAGCAGTCCCACACCATGATGCCACCACCATAATGCTCGACAGTAGGGATGGTGTTGACTGGGTGATGTGCAGCGTTAGGCTTGCACCAGATGTAACGCTTTGAATTTAGAATAAAAAATTCAAATTTTGTCTCACCTTACCTCCAAACTTTTCTCCAAATTTCTGCAGTATCATAAAGATGCTTTTTTGCAAACTCCATACAAGCTTTGAGATGTGCCGTTTTCAGTAATGGCTTCGTTCTTGTCACCTGTCTATAAGACACCAGCTTTGTGAAGGGAACGGGATATTGTTGATTGATGAACACTGACCCCCATCTCAGACATAGAGATCCTTGCAGATCTTTCAAAGCCATTGTTGGATTTCCAGTGACATCACAAACCAGTTTCCTGCTTGCCCGGTTGCCGTGGTTGGATAAGCAACCTGCTCTGAGTAAAGTCTGGGTGGTATGATACGTCTTCCATTTCTTAATGATGGATTTCACCATACTCAAAAGGATAACGAGTGACTTTGAAATCTTCTTATAACCCTCTCCTGAACGGTGCTTCTCCACCATTTTATGTCTGACTTCTTTGGAAAGCTCCTTGGTCTTCATGTTTTCCTTGTTCGTTGAATAAACGAGTTACACCTTAAATCTCCTTAGATTAGTGAGGGAGCTTAATTTTTAAAGTAAAACCACTGATTACAATCAGGTGAATCCTCCTACACTTATTTTGTAACCTTTCAAACAAATAATTTACTCTTGAAGTGATTTAGTGTTAATTAGGCAAAGGGTTTAAATACTTATGCAACCGAGAATCATCTGATTTTATCTGTTAATCCAAGTTATTCACATTTTATCTGTATTTTTTTATCACTTTGGAGTAGTTTGTGGAGACTCAATATATTATGTTTTATTTGAAAGCATCATGAAAAAAGCTCAGGTGGCATCAAAATGTGGAAACTTCAGCGGGGGTGAATACTTCTGCAGGCTACTGTATTACAATAAAATTGCTCATAAATTTAAATGATACAATTTTATTCAAGTTCATAATAATATTGAAAATAATAATAACATAACATATTTTTAAATGCATATATTCAATGCCTATTACAGATGATTCTAAGTGCTTAACATCAGAGGAAAGCACACAGTAGCTACACAGGGGTTTGTCCAGAGATACGGGCAGGCACAATGACCCAGTATGAAGCCACCCAATGTACAACAGGGGGATCCGAGTGTCGCCGACAGGCATCACCTGAGTGGTTCTTCACAAGCTAAAGACCCTGGAATACCAAAAAAAAATAAAAAAACCCACCAGAATTGTTCATCTTGAATCCTCACCAAACATGATCTGCACCCCCATTGCAATATCTCACATTGATCCCTGGTGACTCGCAAAGCCAAATTCATAAAAAATCACCAGCATTGCTCATCTTGAATCCTCACCAAACATGATCTGCATCCCGGTTGCAATATCTCACATTGATCCCTGGTGACTCGCAAAGCCAAATTCATGTGGTTAAACATACATGCAGAAAAGATCCACAATGGAAACTGCAAATACGTATACCAATGGCACTAGGGACAGCCATCAGATGGCGCTACTGCCGGATGATGCTGCAGTCAGATGCCACAGCCATCGGATGCCGTTGCCATTGGATGGGACTGCCATCATATGATGCTGCTGTAAAAAGGAATTTCCATGGAAAGGCACTGTCATGGAATGATGCAGGCAGGAGATCGTGCAGCCAGAAGATGGTGCAGCCTGAAGATGGCACAACTAACCTAAGCCCAAATCGACATCTCAATAAACCTACACAATTGGCCATATAATCACCCTTTTATCTTCACTTATTTGTGAGGTCCTCACACTCTCAGAGATAATTGATGACAATCTGGAAAGTACTTCTCTCGCCAACAAATTGTTATCCATATTGTGCATATTGTGTGGAGTGATAGGTCAGTAACTGCATATGTGTGTAAGGTTTCCCCTCCTTGGCACCAATACCATTATGCATTGATGCACAACACGGTCAACATATGAAGAGCCTCCTTGAACAGAAAAGTAATTCTACTCTACAAATTTTGCCATCTAGATTCGAGAGGCAGCACATACGTGGCTTTCAGTAGACTTTGGAGGTCAACCACCAGGGATACTGAAGCATCTGACAGCCTGGCTATATCCCTTATGCCACCATGAGTTCTGCTAACCACACCTGGGCTAAATTCCTTTACAGCAAGGAAAGACTGCAACCAGCGGTGAAACACTGGACTGTCTTTGTCTTCAAAGAACAGCCTTACCAAACCCCTCATATGCTTAATATCAGAAGTGAAATAAATTCCAAGATTCTAGAGCTTGACTTGACAATGCAAATCTAAATTGACACATATGACTTGCGACCACCAGTTGTCTTTCCTGCAGCTACACATAATAGCTATATTAATTTAACTTTGAATTATTCCCACCATTCATTTTGGGAAGGAATGTTACTCGAGATTGTTACCCACCGACACCAATGGGTTTGACAATACAGACATATTGCATTGCCAGATTCCTCTGCCAAAGTATACCATACCGGTAGCATCCCGGAAAACCTCACGACAGGCATAGTCGGAGAATAAATTAAAATGCAAGGTCATGCTCTGAAACAAGTCAGCGATCCACAAACAAAATCCGAAACATCTTTCTACAGATCCCCAGCCAGCAAATCAAGTGCACAACTTCATAGGATGGGTTTTGGTATCGACATCCAATAAAAAGGCCATTCCAATCTGTTGGCACTGTATCGCATGTTATCCATCTCAACTGATCTGAGATATTTTATCATTAAATTCAGCAACTGGAAACACCACCCCATTAGTACAAAGCTACACCCCTACTGTATTCAACAGCCAAATACTCCAAACACAATCATGAAGGATGAAATGCCACTAAATATACAATCACACGCAGACTTATCCAGGCTCATTAACTGTCACCTGATGAATTTTTACTTCATGGTCACTTAGAACAAAAAAGCCCAACCTATATTTTAGATTTCCACATGTTAAAGCACACGACCCTCCCAAGAGCCAGTGTCTTACCGATTGTGCACTCCTGGAAAAAGGAAATGTCTACACCCAATAAGCATCGTTGTACAAACAGTGGCAGATTTTCTCATGTTCCATGGACATTGACTTTAACATTCCTGACCATCCAGAAATGTGGCTGTTGGGAAGTCTTCTCGACATAGCTCAAAACATGGCAAACACATTGTCTGTTGCTAATGTATCCCCTCAATGAGTTTCAGGAGGCATTTCACCTCCATTGTCGCTATACAAAGGCAAATGTATTCCTTCCCATGACAAAACATTTAGAGACCATTGATTCCAATTATATTTTTGTGTTTACCTCTAAGGTTTCTCAATGTTGTCTGTAACCTGCCATCTTCAAGCCTACCTTACATGATCCTTTCCTTCATGCACACCACTACTCACTCCTCAGTCCATTCAAACCAGCTCTGCCCTGCTTCCTTCAGGACATTTTCCTCTTCATCCATCACATGTCCAGACTCACCTACCACTGTAACCTAACAAAGCCTTCAACTAAGTTGCATCACTTACTTCCAGGCATCACGTTCCATCCTTGCCCAATTGGCAAAGGACCTTAGGAAGCCATGAAACAAATGGTTATTAGCATAACACACTGTGCAATCCACCTGGGAAGAGCACTCATGTATTGCATGACCATCGGCCTCACAGCAGAAGAAAACCACGTACAAGCAAGATCTAGCTGGGTGGCTACACTGACCACAAATTAAACACTTGTATGGTTGATGAGGATAAAAGGTGAGACCAAAACATGGTGCACACAATAGTCTAATGATGACACGTTAAAGATTTGCTCGGAAGGTACCCGTAAAGTTTCTAGTACCACAAAGTCACCGTTGCTGTGTCTCATCATTGTACCCGTAAAGTTTCTAGATAAGGAAAAATGATCAGATCCTTCTTGGACAGCACAAATTGTAGTTTTTTTGTTTTTTCAAATGATCTTTGTTTCCTGACCTGTTCATCAAAGAGCTTCACCATGATCCCCAGGGCAGCTAGGTCAGCCAAAACAGCCATGGCAAATTGCACAATGGCATACTCAGTTTCTTCACCTCCCACACCTGCCAAAACTCTGCAGTATAATCATGAAGGAAAACACCACCTCAAATTGCTTGCCTCCAGCAAAAGCAAAAAAACCTAAACCATCGTGACTTGTTGGACACCCAGCTTTTTTAGGAGATTCTTTGAGGATTTGCACACTTCTCGTTTCTTCGCCGCAGCGCAATCAAATCTGAGAGCATACCAAAGACTATATTTGAGGATCTTTTTGCCAGGTCAGCATTTCTCTACCCATTTATCTGAGTTGTTGCAGAATACTAATATCACAGTCTAATCGGTCCATAACAGACAAACATGCACGTACCCACATCACCACCGGTAAACTCTGCATTTTCACTGCCTCGCCATCAGGCTGCGACGGAAGTGAAGCAGTGACACTATGACAGTCAGTTGAGAGCCCCCACTCACCTGAATTACAGAAAGATCCAGGTCTCGCTGCCAGCACCGAGTAACCCAGTGTCATCTTCACTACAATCATGACGTGAGCTACACAGTTCGCCACAGGTGACTCCAGCAGACAGCTCAGAGGCAAGCTATCTGTCGGAGACATCTATGGCGAGCCCTAGCAATCTACATTCAAAACAGAATAACTTGCTGCACCTAACCCAGCTTTTATCACTTGGATCACGAGTTTACTTTCACTATTCCGCACCAGCTCCACTGTCGAGAAAATTGAGCGGGTGAATCAGGTGAGACATGACACCACTCCTTGCCTCGTTATGATCAAGCCTTACTCCCACAATTCAGCACCAAACAGGTATCCCTCTATGTTGAGGGATGGCTTGATTGAATAATAGATGGCATCGACAAAACATGTATCAAAGTATGCTATGGAAGCAACGAGAAGCTGACATTTTGGCCGGTTTTGCTTTCGGGCAGATGGCAGGAATGTTCGATTGGTAATAACGTGCCTCTGAGCTGTCTTGTCCTGGATTTGTTCCCCTGTGCGATAAAATCTGACAAAAAGCGGCATTTTGGTGCAGTAAAAGAGGGTGAGCTGAATGTCAGAGTACACTTTCTGAAAGAGACGCAGGGCTGGCTGTCCCATCTGCATTTAGTTTTGACAAAATTAAAGACTCCAGGACATTAATGGAAAAAGTACTTCATTGTTTCCTGGTGGCTATAATTTCCTGCCGAAGGATTCAATGCAAAAAGTAAGATAATAAAAATGAATGTGTATTAAGTGCGTGAAAAATGGGATTTATGGATAAAGAGAGAGACAATACTGTACATTGATAAAGTAAATTACTGGGATATGGATATGGCACAGACATGATGAAGTGAATAACATCTTGCTGTGTCTCAGTTTCATTGTATTTCCTTGTGTAATGAAATGCGTTTTGAAGGACTGTAAACAGGTGAAATGCCCATACCTCCAGAGATTGAATAAGAGCAGAGGGATATTGGCGAGAAGTGCAAGCCATTGGTGGGAGCAGAGGAACATGAGGCAGAAGAGGCAGTGGATGAAATGCTCAGGTACAATGAGCTACAAACCGAGAAGAGGTGCAAGGGGGGGGGGGGAGAGACAGGGAAGGCTACAATTAAAAACAGGAGTCCTCAACGCAAGTATTTCTTGTCCAAAAAATAAAATAGGATGCAGTCTGTATTACAGATTATAATTCAGCTTCCAAAGCAATATAGAGTGAAGAAAATAATATGTGAGGGTATGTTATCACAAATGGTCGGATGTACGCGGCAGGTGAAACAAACACCCACGATGCGGAGTCATGGCCATTAAGGGGGAAATTGGCAGCTGCTTTGGCTGGCAATTGGTTTGTTCTGGTTGTGATCTCTTTTTGGTAAAGACTGCATCGATATGATAGTGTGCAAAAGTTGTGTTGAAAAATTGAGTACAATGTTGGGGAAGACCTGCTGTTACCTTGTCCATCTTGGACAGTGCACATGTGAAAGATGTGTTGAGTTAGACAACAAGCAAAAGCAATGTTATTGTCGTTTCTGTTCTGCGTAAAATAGTTAGGTGCAGCATCATTGAAGAGCTAAGTAAGAGAATTTGATGGAGTTCAATTAATATTTTAAGGTCTCTCTTCGTCTGATCGAATGCATGGCACTGCTAAGATTAAATGTGGATTTATAGAGTACTGTACGAGCTGAAATACCTGTTCTACACCCGGTGAAATCTGAGTATGTGGAGGAGCGATGTGGGGGTGGGGAAACGGGTGTAGAAGGTGGAGTGGGAGATACCTGGTTGCCCCGATGGACCTGAGTGTGGGGGTGAGGATGGATATTGGTGGGGTTGTGGGAAGCTTTGCATGTTGGCGTGGGGGAAGGTCAAAGTGCAAAACCATCATGTAGGAATGGACATACTTGATGCCAAATTATAGCCCATGGATCAGATGGTGTGGCCCGTGAATCAGAACGGATGGACACACACACACACACACACACACACACACACACACACACACACACACACACACACACACACACACACACACACACACACACACACACACACACACACACACACACACACACACACACACCTGGGTAACCATCTGTTAAATAGAGCAGCAAAGTCAAAACGTGGTGAACAGTCGGAAATTGTTTTAATTACATGTACCACAATGAAAATGTGGGACTGCAATGTCGACAGAGGATAAAGTGCAACTGACTTCGTATCACTGAATAACTGCCTGGTAAACAACATTGTGTTTTGTTTTCATTGCAATGTATAAAAAAGTCCCTTGGGGTTTCCCACTCTGTGAGCTACCACGTATAGCTGTCCATGTGTGAATGGGGGCTCTTGGAGACTTATGCCAACAATCTTGAGGCTTTGCCCTTGGGATGTGTTTGTAGTCATGGCAAAGGAGACTTTGATTGGAAACTGAATTCGCCAAAAGTCAAAGGGCAAGCCTGTGTCTGATGGGATGATTGGTATCCTTAGAATCATGGCTTGCTCTCCTTTGGTCCAGTGGAGATGGTGACATTTTGGCAAATTTGCAGCAACGGTCTGATGATTCGTCGAGCAAAGCTTTGGTGGGTCAAGGTTGTGAAACAGCATGACAGGCACTCGTATTTTCAGAAGGAGGTGACGAGGTGGCATTCCTGAAGGCTCTAGCTGTTTAGGAACTCTGTGGGGTACATCACTGCTTCATCATCAGTCATGCTTTTGTCCACTGATTTGTATGAAGTGGCTTGCCCTGGGAAGGTCTGTGGAAGTTCCCAGTTGATGGTGTTAATGAATGATTGTGTGGAGGAAGGATTGCATGCTCACACAGCCACTTGATGTGTTTGTAGCATTGCAGTAAGTTTGGATACACCCTCGACTGAAGATACAATGGTCTCCAAGATTCTGTGGTGTACTGATAAAATATCCATCACTAATGTTTGGAACTTCACCATCTCCAATCATCAACAACAACTTTGCAAACTGACCTGCATCGTGTTCACCGTGAAGGAATGACCGCATGTTTGTTGTCAGACGAAGAGTTGTTATATGCTTCCAAAGATGTGAATATTTGAGGCAAGCATCAATCTTGTTTGCTTTCATGTCAGCACACACTATAGGAAGAGTTTGGTAGAAATCTCCTGATAATACCAACAAAATCCCTCCCATGAGGTTGCTGCTCCTGAGGATGTCCTTCAGCGTTCGGTCGAGAGCTTCCACTGCCAGTCGGTGTAACATTGTAGCTTCATCCCAGAAGATGACTTTACATCCCTCCTGAAGGAGGGGTGCCAAAGCTGAGCCACGTTTTATGGCACACATTGGTGTTTCTGTGCTTGTCAGGTTGAGTGAGATTCTAAATGTAGAATGGGCTGTTCGTCTGCATTGAAGAAGCTGGGCAACAATCCCACTGCTTGCAGCTGCCAATGCGACATGATCACTGGAACAAACTTTTGTGAGAATGAGATTTATGAGATATCGTAAATCTTCCCTGTGCTACCAGAAACATCCGAAACAATTAATCCTCACTTGATGCTGCTGCACCGATGCACATTGAGGTGGGAGTTAAATCTCTGTGTCAGATATGGGTTCTAAGGCATAATGCACGGATTGACAATGGGGGTAGGTGTTCCTTTAAACATTTTCTCGGCTTCTTGACCTCCATCTCGTGATTTTCAGCTCTAATATTGTCTAGATAGATTTATGTAGTGCATACAATTTATTTAGTCTCCATAGATTTAGGTGCGTGGGGGGGGGGGGGGGGGGTTGGCCATTGTTGGAGAAGCAATTCAGTGCAAAACCATCCTGGAGGAGTGAACACTCTTCATGGCAAGTTTGAGCCCCGAGGGTCAAAAGGTGTGGCCAGTCAATCAGAACAAACACACACAGTATGGGTGGGGTGGGGGGGGAGTGATGGGGATAATGGGGGTGTGGTTGGGGCAGCAGGTGGGGCAAAGTGCAAAACTATCCTGGGAGAGCAGACAACTTTATGCAAAGTGTGAGTGAGCCCCATGGGTGAAAGGGTGTGTGTACCTGGTATGGTAGATGGAAGCAAACACACATTATGGGGGGGGTGGTGTGTGTGTGTGTGTGTGTGTGTGTGTGTGGGGGGGGGTGGCTTGGGGGGATGGTTTATCATGCAAAACCACCCTAGGGGAGTGACCGGCCTTCATGGCTAGTTTGAGCCACGTGGGTCAAAAGATGCACCCGTGTAAAGACTTCAAGCTACCCCCCTTTCAAGTTACCTCCTGGTAATCTGAAATCGACTTCAAGTTACCCCCGGGGGTGGCCTGAACCCGATTTCATATTATCCCCGTACTTTGATATTACCCCCCCCTCCCTGATTTAGCTGAAATGATAAATTCTTATGGCCACAACTCATGATACATTTATTGAATAGAACACGTAAAACATACAAGATTGAAAGCTCGTCTCAAAGTCTGGAAACATAAAAAATGTAACAAAAATGTTAATTGTATTAAAACCACTCATGCACTTGTTCAAAGTGCTTGACTAACCCTAAACCTAACCCTAACCCTAACCCTAACAGTTTTGGGTGTATAGAGGAGTCCAATTTGCGAAGGAAAAATAGATATTTGGGCAAGGAGTTGTGTGGTGGCCTGACTTTTGTGGCTTCAGATATTCCCACCTTCCAAAAGTGGTCATGTGTCAGCTGTTTTCATTGCCTTTCTTATACATTGATTTTATTGCGTTGTTTCCATAATTGTAAGTATAGTCTGAGTTGGTTAAAAAGATATACCAGTATGTCTATTTGTATCAACTATATCGAAGAAGGATATCATAAAAATGTGACAAAAACTATAACTATGAGAAATACCAATTTCAATTAATAACAATATTAAAATAAAATCATTCATAATAAAATCAAAATTCATTGCAAACTCTTTAAAGGTGGTCACGTGGTCAATGGTTTTTCCCCAATTAGTTTTCAATGTCAATTAAATTACTAATTTTTGAAAATAAACATACATAAATAAATGTCTTGAGGGGGGTAATCTGAAATCATAGGGGGTAGGATGAATCGATTTCAAGTTACCAAGGGGGGAGGGGGGTAAGAGGAAGGAGGGGGTAATTTGAAATCACTACACCGGCAACCCAGAACTCGCGCGTGCACACACATGCACGCACGCACGCACACACTTCAAATATGTATGAAGATACCAGTCGAAGTCTGCTGAGCCAACAATACAGGTCATTTAAATATGATGTTTGCGAAAAGGGTGATTTTTTTTGATACTTACTCCTTCCTTCATTTGTCCCAAACCTGCCCCTTCTCTTTCCTTATCTTTCCTTACTCCTCCATCTCTGCCAAATCGCATCTCCCTTTCCCACAATCTGTTTTAACACTCCCTGCAGTTTTCTTTTTTTTCTCTCTCTCACTTTCTGTTCTCATATTTAATATATTCAATCAATATTTATCGATCACATTTCCATAAGATTATGTAGCTCGCTCCTTCCTTTTGAATACATTTTGAGATACTTGGGTCAACTAACAGCATAAAAGTTTATATTTATATATATAGAATCTGTGAAAAATAGCAGAAACTCCACACGATGGGTCGGGTGCTTCATTTATATAAAGTTCATAACCGGAAGAAATTCATGAGTAGCTTCTGGATGATCTATATTGGCGACAAGTTTTCGTCTGAATAGGCATTCTTCTTGGTCTACAAGAACAGCTGAGCCTGATGTTGGCTTATCAGTTAATGTGGATGGCTTATGATTTTAGGGTCTTGAGTTTGAGCCCCTGTTGGCTGTTTAAATAACACCAGGTGGGGTTGACTCAGCTGTTATCCTTCTGAGATTGGCGAAATGAGTTCCAGTGTATTGGTAATAGAGGGCACTGCATCAGTGGTACAGCTGCACCCACAGAAAAAAAAATGATGCAAGCAGCAGCAACAGGCTGCATACAACAGCTAACACCAACAGTATGCATACAAGATAAATTTTTCACTTACAAACCCACACCTGCAACAAACCATGTCCCACTGGTAACCACATACTTCCCAACCTCATCCTCATTGTCAAGTATTTTGAATAAAGCCCTTCCTCTACTTCACCAGTTAGAAACACTTTTCACCACATTTACTCAACCTCCAACAACATCATTTCGACGTGGCCAAACACTCAAGGACCTTTTGGTGAAAGCAAAGCAGCCACAGCCCCACAGTGAAGAAACGAATAGTTCTGGCTTCCACAAATGCACAGCAAGAAAATGAATCATACACAAAAATGGGAAACAAATTCCGCTGTTCTATTACTGGACAAAAGTTCCCCATTACCTCCAGTTTGGACTGTAAATCTACATCGGTCATATCAAGTGGCTGCAAAAGTATTCACCCCCTACCAACATTTAGATGAATTACGAATGATGTAGAAACAATCTTTCCAAATGAACTTTTTTATTCACAACTGAAGAGATCAAACTAAACAGTGTTATAGTTGAAGGAGATGAGGAATACATGTAGGTATTTTTGTGGGTATTCCTCACATGTGAGGAATACCCACAAATAACATGTACAAATCAAAATTCACTGGTTGCAAAAGTATTCAACCCCTTAGGTCGGTACTTGGTGGAATCACCTTTTCCAGCAATGGCTGCTATGAGTCTTTTTGGGCAGGTCTCTACCAGGTTTTCACAGTGAGATGGTGAAATCTTTGCCCGCTCTTCACGTGAAAATTGCTCTAGTTCTGCTGAGTTCGATGGGGATGGTCGATGGACTGCAATCTTCAAATCTCGCCATAAATGTTCAATTGGGTTCAAGTCAGGACTTTGACTGGGACACTCAAGAACATTTGTTTTCTTCTTATTCAGCCACTCCAGTGTGGCTTTAGCTTTGTGATTCAGATCATTGTTCTGCTGAAAAGTGAATCCCTACCCAGATTCAGATTCATGGCTGACTCAAGCAGGTTTTCATCAAGGGTTCTCCCATACTTTGTACCATCCATTGTCCCTTCTATCCTGACTAGCTTTCCAGTTCCTGCTGATGAAAAGCAGCCCCATCATATAATGCCGTCACCACCATGCCCGACAGTAGGGATGGTGTTGATTGGGTGGTGTTGAGTGTTATTCTTGCATCAGATGCAATACTTTGAATTTAGACCAAAAACTTTAATGTTTCTCTCGGCTCACCATAAAACCTTTCTCCACATGCCGGCAGCATCATTAAGATGCTTTTTCGCAAATTCCATACAAGCCTTTCGATGTGTCTTTTTTAGTAATGACTTCTTTCTTGCCACCTATCCATAGTGGCCAGCTTTGTAAAGGGAACGGGATATTGTTGATTGATGAGCACTGACCCACCTCCCCTCCCCCATCTCAGACATAGAGCCTTGCAGATCTTTCAAAGTCATTGTTGGATTTACAGTGACATCTCGAACTAGTTTCCTGCTTGCCCGGCTGCTGAGTTTGGATGTGCAACCTGATCTGGGTAGAGTCTTGGTGGTATGATACATATTAAACTTCTTAATGATGGATTTCATCACACTCAAAGGGATAAAGAGTGACTTTGAAATCTTATTTTAACCCTCTCGTGAACGGTGCTTTTCAACCACTGAATGTCTGACTTCTTTTGAAAGCTCTTTCGTCTTCAAGTTTGCCTTGTTGGTTGACCAAGTGAGTTGTGCCTTAGAACTCCTTAGATAAGTGGAGGAGCTTAATTTTGAAGTGAAACTACTGATTACATACAGGTGAAACCTATTATACTTATTTTGTAACCTTTCAAACAAATAATTTACTACTGAAGTGATTTAGGGTTCATTAGGCAAAAGGTTTGAATACTTATGCAACTGAGAATCATCTGATTTTCTCTGTTAATCTAACTTATTCACATTTTATCTGCATTGTTCAGCTTTACCACTTTGGAGTAGTTTGTAAAGACGATATGTTAAGTTTGATTTGAGAGCATCATGAAACTAGGGACCGGGCATAGTGGCGTGCGCCTGTAATCCGGCTACTCGGAGGCTTGGGTTGGATGATCGCTTGAGGACGGGAGCCCTGCGCTGGGCCGCGCTCTGAGAGGGTGTAGGGCAGCCCGGAATCATGGCGAAACCCAATCCTTATCCCTGTGTCGTAAGAGGCGACCAGGGTTGCGTCAGGAACGGCATCCGGCGTAAAATCTATGCCAAATCAGTATGCGGATCATAACAGATGATCCGCTGTGGCGACCCCTAACGGGAGCAGCCGAAAGACGAACAACAACATGAAACTAGGGCATTCGGTAGTGTGCATACCCCTGACACACAATGCCTGATCCAGTGGAACATAATGTGCCCAATTAATTTTTGAAATACACAATATTGTATATCGTTTTTGGCCCCATCTCTCAATGGTGAAGAATCACATTAAAAATAAAAATAAATTCTCATTCGGATCTGGATTGGGATCTTCACCAAAATCGAATCATGTCGTCATTGTCACACACCCAACCTGTCCACCAAGTTTCATCCGAATCAGTCCACAACTTTTTGAAATATCCTGCAAACAAACAAAAATACAATCAAGAAAGATATCCTGCATAGCACGATACTTACAAAATCCATAAAACAAATTTGATCTTAAAAATACTTGGTGGTTGAATTCAATGACCAAATGCAAAAATCTTCTTCAAATTTCAAGTCAAATGGATGAAAATTGACAATTTTAGAAATTCCACCTAAGTTGTTGACCTTTGGCTTATGTTGCCCTTTTGGCCAATGTTGACCTCAAAAATATTTGGTGGTTGAATTCATTAAACAAATATGCAACTCTTATTCAAATTTCAAATAAACTGGATGAAAATTGTGGATTTTAGAAATTTGATAACGTTGCTGGTCTTTGGTCTACGTTGATCTTTTGACTTCAAAAACAATAGGCTTCATGCTTATGATGAAGGACAACAGGCGGTAAAGTTTCGTGAATATCGGTTTAAAATTGTGACCTGTCGGCAGTTGACAGATAGACAGAAAAACAACATCGACAGACCGAATAACAACGTCGACAGACCAATATACTTAAAAAATCTTCAATTTTGCAAGTAACAAATGAAAAATCACTCAGAGCGACACTTGGAAAAACTGAACGGCACTCAGTGTAACGCATACCTCCACCAGGCTGAACAGTTTAAATTTTCCATCCAACTGATAGGCTGGATCTGGATCTGGACGTGAACCAAAATCGAAACGATTTATAATTGTCGCACACATAATCTGTCCACCAACTTTCATCTGAAACCATCCACAACACAACTTTTTGAGACATAACTTTTTATATCGTGCTATATTTCAGTTTAGCCCTATCTCTCAATGGTGAAGAATCACTTAAAAAAATTATCGGATTCGGATTCGGATCTTTGCCAAAATTGTGTATTGCTGTGCTTTGCAGGTCAACTACATACACAAAAAAAATTGAAAAACGATTGCTTCAAAACTGTGGACAAAAAACGTGTGAGAAACGAACAAACAGACAAACAGGCAGTCAAACGTGACAAACATACTTGGAATTTATTTTTTTTGCCAAGTAACAAACAGACAAAAACAGACAAACAGACAGACAGACAGACAGACAGACGTGAAAACATAACCTCCTTCCAACTTCAGTGGCAAAGGTAACAAGCTCAGGTGGTATCAAAATGTGAAAACTTTGGAGGGTGTCAATACTTTTGCAGGCTACTGCACCGAATCACTTGTCAAATATGTACGAATGAATACATTGGAAAAACTGAGAATGCACGATACACGTTTTAATAACACAATCAGAGATTATAAGATTTCACACCAATCAGGGGAAATCTTTGCCTTACATGACAAATTTTAATCGACCAGAACACTCTTCAGACGATATTCAAATCCATGCCAACAAATTATTCGCAATTAAATCAATCACACACCGTAATCCTGAAACGTGAGTCTTTTTGGATACAAAAACTCCAAACAAAGTCCCCACATAAATGGTGAACACGTGTTCCATCCAATTCATTCATCCCAAGGTGCCTCAACTCATTCACTTCACTTTTTCAGAATAAGATCATTTTCACCTTTCCATCTCTCATGTTGAAAAATGCAGGAAGTCTGTGTATGTGTAAGTTTATGTACATTAATATAATTGGTACATGAATATGTGCATGTGTATGTTTATATACATGTATGTGTGTTTCTAATATATACATGTATGCATATATATATATATACACATATACATATATACATATATATGCTCCAACTGTTGTACACTCACTCTCATTGACAAAGGTGAGAGCCGTTATGGTACCTCTATCCTTTTGGTATATATTTTATCTATTGATATCGTACCATTATCTTATATGCATGATTGCTGTTCTTGCAGACCAAGAATGTGGCCGATATGGCCAAAAGCTTGTCGCCAATAAAGATCACCCAGTAGCTACATCCATGTCATTGAAATTCTTCTGGATATATATATATATATATATATATATATATATATATATATATATATATATATATATATATATATATTGATAGCGCCTGATGAAGCTGGCTGCTAAGCCGGCGGAACGTTGCCGAAGACAGGGTCTGCTCTCGTTTATTTGCTCAAATTAGCGGAGTCGATCTAGTTTTTACTTTTGGTTTGAAGCGCCTTCTTCTTATTAAAAAAAAAAAATACATATGCAGATTTTATACATATATATATATACATATATATATATATATATATACATATATATGTATATATATATATATATATATACATATATATATGTATATATATATATATATATATATATATATATATATATATATATATATATATATATATATATATATATATATATATATATATATATATATATATATATATATATATATATATATATATATATATATATATATATATATATATATATATATATATATATATATATATATATATATATATATATATATATATATATATATATGATAGCGCCTGATGAAGCTGGCTGCTAAGCCGGCGGAACGTTGCCGAAGACAGGGTCTGCTCTCGTTTATTTGCTCAAATTAGCGGAGTCGATCTAGTTTTTACTTTTGGTTTGAAGCGCCTTCTTCTTATTAAAAAAAAAAAAATACATATTCATTCAAATCTATAAATACATATATATATATATATATATATATATATATATATATATATATATATATATATATATATATATATATATATATATATATATATATATATATATATATATATATATATATATATATATATATATATATATATATATATATATATATATATATATATATATATATATATATATATATATATATATATATATATATATATATATATATATATATATATATATATATATATATATATATATATATATATATATATATATATATATATATATAGGTTCCTGACCATTGCTGGGAGCTCCTTACGGTTGGTGACCAATGCTGACAGCTCCTTACAGCTGTCCGTTAGTTACAGCTCCTTACAGCTGCCCATTGGTTACGGCTCCTGATAGCTCCTGACGGTTGGTGACGGTTGGACCATTCCTACTGGTTCTGCTCAGCACCTGCTCTTGGCGTACCTGATTATTGGCGTCCCTGGTTCCTGGGGTTGTCGACGTGATGTTGATTGGCGTTCGAGCCTGTTTTCAGGTGAGTGCATGGCAGGGCAAGGCACTGGCAGCAGACCAAGGCATGCTCACACATTTTGGGACATTATATTGGATGCACGATGAATTCTATCTTGGTAAGCGAGACCAGATTTATTCCCACCCGAATGATCTGCTGGGTACCCTTGTGTCATGTTTAATTGTCAAGTAAGGCATAGTGATAAGTATCTGCTCTTTGTCTATTTTTCGATCAATGCCTGTTTCATTCTTTGTTTGTTTGAGATTATTTTGATTGATTTGAATTTATCTATTTACACTACAAGGAAATAAAAAGTTATTCAGTTTATTTATTTTTCTTATTAATAAATTCCTTGTTGACATTTCAACCTGGCTGTGCTTGTCGTTTCCTTCCATTGATCCAGCATTGTCCAAACGTAGATAAACTGGGAGGTAGTTCCCAAACTAATTAACTTGTCCTAGTCGGCATGCACCAGCGGTAAATGCTCAGCCGCCCTTTTTTTTACATCTAATCAAGATATGATTGGTGCATCGCCGAGGGCACGTCCCCCATTCAGGAAGCCGTGTGATCTCTAGTTAAATGGCAAATTCGACAATGGACACTGGAACTCATGAATAATCGATTGGCGTTTGTGGTTGTAAAGCAATCCACCATACCATAAAGTTAATTGTGAGGAGTGGCCCCAATTCCGGTTCTTCCGAGGAGAAACGAAGATTAACCCCCTCATAATACACTCAGTACCTGTGGCCGCAACAATATATATATATATATATATATATATATATATATATATATATATATATATATATACATATATATATATATATATACACACACACATATACACACACCTCCTGATGGTCACCATGACATTCAGGAGGTGCCTCTGATGTATAAACGACCAATGTAGTCATCATTGTTTCGATATTTATTGGTATGCCATCCTGATTATGGCAACTAGGCCGGAAATCGAGATAGGTGGCTCCGATTGATGTTTAACTGATGTTGACCATGTAATCTTTCTCTCTTTCCCAGAGTCGCCGGGCTGAGGCCGCTTCGTTGGAGGTGACACTTTCGTGTAGGAATGTGTCCAATGGGTATCAGGGGAGTGCTCGTCACACTCCACATGTTTCGATGTGTGTGTGTGTGTGTGTGTGTGTGTGTGTGTGTGTGTGTGTGTGTGTGTGTGTGTGTGTGTGTGTGTGTGTGTGTGTGTGTGTGTGTGTACACATACATATCATTCAACTTCAAATGCGACACAGAGTGTTCGACACAAAAGCCAAGCTTTGCTCCTCCGATGCACCCAATGCATGATGCTCAATCGACCAGAGGGGCGTTATTTTTCGCTTTGAAATTTATTTGATAACGGGTTGACCATTGTATATTAACTATCCCCCTACATACGGAGCATACCTTTTAAAATACAATTGGTTTGATTCTCCACAAGTAATTCACCTTCAAATGTGATGCAGAAGTGCTGACGCATAAGCCAAGTTTATCCCCTCTCCCCGCCAATCGGCCAAAACACCATTGTTTCATGTTTTAACTTCAATTTGATGAAGAAATTAATCATTCCGTGAATTCTGTTAATGTGAAACAAATCCATCCCTTGGAGTGATTTTGTAACAAATTGGCAAGAACAGATTGAGTCACAGGAGGCATTTATTCTGCTTTCTAGTACACTTCCACAGCACAAAGACTCAAAGCCTCAGCACATGGCCGCTTCTGTTCCCACACAACATTTTGAGTCAGTTCCTCAAGAAAAACTTCAGTGCACAGAAAACCAATTCATATAATTCGATTACTGAATTTTAATTTGCACAAGCAAATCAGCAAGAAACATTATGTTGCATTTAGTCTGAGACATTGTGCATGGACTGTCATCTTCCAGAAATGCTGCAATTAAAAGATTATAACGACAAAGAGAGGTCCTGCCAAAATGGATACCTAAAAATTTGCCTCCCAGCCAAAGGGAATCCAAAGAAGCAGAGTGCAGATAATTAGATATAACTGTACAGTGTGTGCCACTGTACTACCCAGGTCATGCAAAAAGAAGTGGCATGATAATTTGCAACACATTGATCTCTTGTAAATTATAAACTATTGTACAGAATTTTGCAGTATTTTTATGAAAGTAAAAGATGATTTAATTGGTGAGAAATTTGGTTTGGTGTATTATTTGACATGGATGGACTGTGACAAATTCTGGAGTGGTGAAACTGAAAGGAAATTGAAACAAAGGTTCACCGAACATGAGCATCGCTGCTTGATGAGAAGACACAATCAGCTGTGGCCCATCATTGCCTGCAATCTGTCCTGGATCAGATGCGCAACTTGGACACGATACCCCCAAAAAAGCTGGAGATTTGTTCTTCAAGCATGTTCTGCCAAGGCCGAGAATATTTCACTCCTTGCACCAGCCTGTAACATAAAATGATTGTGGGAAACAAAGTGGCTGTGTGCTGGGGCCAAGAGGATTTGTTCTGAGGAAGACTGTTGGCAATTGCATTAAACGTTACCTGAGACTATGTTTGCTGTCGCCAATTGGTGATAAAATTGGCAGCGTATATCTTAGTATGAAGATAGGTTGGATGTGCTCTTATTTTTCTGTGCCATCGTAGTGATTTGCATGCAGGCCAGAGTTCAATTTTCATCTCATCACACCACAGAATATTTTGCCTCATGCTCAGAGTCTTTCACATGCCTTTTTGCAACCTCCAGGCATACCGTCATGTGCTCTATCGCAAAGAGATGGTGATGGGCCAGGTGTCTGCCTGAGGGATCACCAGATGGCGGCCTCTGGAATCCTGGCAAAAAGTGGAAGCAGCGACATGCTGTAAAGCACATGCTCCCAATGCATGTATGT